>NC_135900.1:77608288-77845788 GCF_964194155.1 Cetorhinus maximus | reverse complement strand
TTTCATGATTTTCCCTTGGAACCAACTCTGACCTGAGGGATCCTTGCTTCCTGTGAAGGTTCTTTGGTTCTTCTATCTCATTCCAAAAGACACCATCATATTCCCTTGTCAATTCAGGATTTCGTCCTGTTCGGACTTGAACATTTCTGACCAGTTGAGTTTAATTTCTTTTGACCAATCACAGCCCAGAAGGCTAGGTCCTTCACCTGTTAGAACAATTACAGGCAGCTGGGCTGTCTGTTGCCTGTAGGATACAGGTACAGAGGCGATGCCTTGCACCTATATTGCCTCTCCAGTGTACGTTTTTAGCTGTCGTTTTCTCCAAACTCAATGGCTGGGTACCTTCACTGAGGTATTTAAAGATGTGTTCTCTCACCACTATGGTCAATGCTCCTGTGTCAACCTCAATGATTAGAGGCTTCCCATTTACTTGAAGGGTAACGGTGATTGGTTCAGTTTTCCTGGCCTTAAGATTGTGTAGGGAATAGATATCAGTATCAGCAGCTTCTGGTTCATCTATAGTGTGCACTTGATGCAGTTTGGCCTGCTGTCTGAATGGCTGTCTTGCCTGTGTTGTTTTACAACATGCTCTTTTTTGTGATAGTAGTGGCATTCTGCCTCTTTAATCTGCAGGTTTCCGGTTCATGATTACCCCCACATTGATAACAATTTAATTTCTGAATTAAATTCCAGTATTTCTTTTTGTTTTTCGAGCAATAGGGATCATATCCCGCTTTGCGGTTGTCTTCCTGATTTTTGCACCATGCCCCGTGGCAGGTTCCCGCCCTAACTGAAAAATGGCGCCGTGTTGCACACTCTGCAAAGCCTGTGAGTCTCTCTCAGCACTATCTCCATCTCCAGCACTATCTCCATGGCGTGTTTCAGGACTATATTAACTTCTGCAAGTAAACAGCGCTGAATAGTGCCATCGTGTATGCCACAAACCAAATGATCTCACAACATGTTGTCTAGAGTATCTCTGAAGTCACAGTGCTTTGTTAACTGTTTTAACTTCCCGTTGTATGTTGTTATCGAGTCACCAGGGGCCCTTACTCTAGAGTTGAACTTGAATCTTTGCATGATCACTGTTGGTTTAGGCTGAAAATGTACCTTCACAAGGTCTACTAGCTGGTTAAAGGATCTGGAATTTGGCGGGTTCAGGCCCCTCAGGCTATTGATTAGGTTATACGTTTTGCTCCCGCTGACACTTAGAAGAACAGCATTCTGTTTCTCTTCCGCTTTATTTCATTCGCCACCAAGTAGAAACCTAGGCACTGTATGTACTGACTCTAGTCTTCGATGGGCGAGTTGTATGGGTCAATTCTGCCAAAGAGTGGCATGACTGATGAGTATACTTTCTTCCCTTAAAAATCGAAATACTCACATTTGCGAGGCGCGGTGCAGCATCGGGGCTATTTATCCTCGTTGGCAATTGTATTAACTTGGGGTCCAGGACAGGTTTCTTGTTAGAAACAGTAAACTTTATTTACAGAGCTCCTGATGAAGCTACATGCTTGTACCAAGGCCAAGGCTAGAAAAACTCCGCCCCTAAGATTACCCGCGCTTAGGGCTGATTCGTCTGCACAGTCACATGATCCCAAAACAGTATGAAAGGTTTAACTTACAATTACTAGACTTACCTCATTCATAGCTTGTCCATCAGAAGTGACTGTGGGAGGAGTACAGTCAGAGCCAAGTTTGTGGCACCACAGGCAGCTCTGCTGTACAGGAGGGAGAAAGAAGAGGGGAAGAGCAGTCGTGATAGGGGATTCATTGATTAGGGGAACAAACGGGCATTTCTGTGACTGTTGACATGATTCCAGGATGGTGTGTTGCCTCCCTGGTGCCAAGGTCAAGGATGTCATTGAGCAGCTGCAGGACATCCTTCTGGGGGAGGGGGATCAGCCAGAGGTTGTGGTGCACATTGGTACCAACGACAGAGGTAGGAAAGGGGATGAGGTCCGAAAAGCAGACTTTAGGGAGCTAGGAAGGAAATTGAAAAGCAGGACCTCTAAAACAGTAATCTCAGGATTACTCCCAGTCCCACGTGCAAGTAAGTATAGAAATAGGAGAATTAAACAAATAAACACGTGGCAGGAAAGCTGGTGTAGGAGGGAAGGCATCAGATTCCTGAGGCATTGAGACCAGTTCTGGGGAAGGCGAGACGTGTACAAGCTGGACAGTCTACACCTGAACAGGACTGGGACGAATGTCCTCACAGGGAGATTTGGTGGTGCTATTGGTGGGGGGGGTGGGGGGAGGTTTAAACTAGATTGGCAGGGGGACTGGGAACCTGAGGGAAAATTCAGAGCAGGGAACTGGAGATGGTGAATTAGCGAGTGACTCTGAAAGACAAAACAAGCACAGGTTAAAAAGTGTACAGCACAGGTATTTGGCAGTGTTAAAAGGTGTATGTGTAAATACAAGGATCATAATAAATAAAGCCAATGAGCCGAGGGCACAGATAGATACATGGCAACGTGATATCATCACTATAACAGAAACTTGGCTTAAAGGGGGCAAAAATGGAAGCTTAACATCCCTGGGTATGGAGTTTTCAGGCAGGCTGGGAGGAGATAAAAAGGTGGGAGTGTAGTATTATTGGTTAAAGAATCAATTACAGCTGTGAGGAGGGATGATATACTAAATGAAGCATCAAATGAGGTCATATGGGTTGAGCTCAGAAATAAAACAGGGACAGCCACATTACGAGGAGTGTACTATAGATCACCAAATAGTGGAAGGGAATTAGAAGAGCAAATACGTAGACAGATTTCAGATTTCAAAAACAATAGGGCAGTAATCGTTGGGGACTTCAACTACCCTAAAATTAATTGGGATACAAACAGTGTGAAGGGCACAGAGGGTGCAAAATTCTTGAGCTGCATTCAAGGGAACTTTTTCAGACAGTACATAACAAGCCCAACAAGAGGGGCAATTCTAGATTTAGTCTTAGGAAGTGAAGCTGGGCAAGTGGATGAAGTAGCAGTGGGGACCATATTGGAAATAGTGACCATAATACAGTTAGATTCAGCATCATTATGGAGAAGGACAAAGATAGAACAGGAAATGTTCTACATTAGGGGAAGACAAATTTTACAAAGCTGGGAGGTGAGCTGGCGAGAGTGGACTGGATACAGCTATTAGAAGGGAAAATGGTGTCAAATCACTGGGAGACATTCAAAAGCGAGATTCTACGGGCACAGTGTAGACATGTCAACACAAAGAAAAAGGTTGGTACTTCTAAACCTAGAGCCCCCTCGTTATCCAGGGCAAGATAAAGCAGAAAAAGAAAGCTCATGACAGTCACAAAAGACTTAATGCTGTAGAAAGCCTAGAGGAAATAGAAAGTACAGGGGTGAAGTAAAAATGGAAATTAGGAAAGCAAAGAGAGGATACGGTAAAATATTGGCAGGTAAAATCAAAGAAAACCCAAAGATATTTTGCCAGTACATTAAGAACAGGAGGATAACTAAGAAAAGGGTAGAGCCTATCAAAGATGTACATGGTGACTTGTGAGTTGATGCAGAAGATGTGGGCAGGGTTCTCAATGAGCATTTTGTCTCCGTCTTCACTAAGGAGAGGGATGATGCAGACATTCTAGTTAAAGAGTGTGAAACATTGGATACAATAAGAATAATGAGGGGGGAAATACTGGAGGGACTGACATCCTTGAAGGTGGATAAATCACCAGGGCCGGATGGATTGTATCCCAAGATGTTAAAAGAAGGCAGGGAAGAAATAACAGATGCTCTGAGGATCATTTTTCAATGCTCACTAGATTCAGGTGAAGTACCACAGGTTTGGAGGCCTGCAAATGTTGTACCATTATTTTAAAAGGGTGCGAGGAATAGGCCAGAAAATTATAGACCAGTCAGTCTGACTTCAATGGTGGGAAAATGATTGGAATCAATTCTGAGAGACAGGATGAACTGTTACTTAGAAAGGCAGGGACTGATCAGGGATGGTCAGCATGGTTTTGTTAGGGGGAGATCGTGTCTTACTAACTTAATAGAATTTTTTGAGGAAGTAACAAGGAGAATTGATGGGATTGTGCAGTGGATGTTGTCTACGTGGATTTTAGTGAGGAATCTGACAAGGTCCCATGTGGCAGACTGGTCAGGAAAGTGAGATCTCATGGGATACAGGGGAAGGTGGTGAGTTGGACCCAAAATTGGCTCAGTGACAGGAAACAAAGAGTAATGGTCGATGGATATTTTTGCAAATGGCAAGCGGTTTCCAGTGATGTTCCACAGGGCTCAGTGTTGGGTCCCTTGCTGTTTGTTGTATATATTAATGATTTGGACTTAAATGTGGGAGGCATGATTGGGAAATTTGCAGATGACACAAAAATTGGCCATGTAGTTGATGGTGAAGAGGATAGCTGTCAAACCCAGAATGATACCAGTGGTTTGGCTGAGTGGGCGGAGAAGTGGCAAATGGAATTCAGTTTGGAAAAGTGTCAGGTAATGCATTTGGAGAGGGCAAACAAAGCAAGGGAATACTCAATAAACAGGAGGATATTGAGAGGGGTTGAGGAAGTGAGAGACCTGGAATGTATGTCCACAGGTCCCTGAAAGTGGCAGGACAGGTGGACATATGGAATGCTTTCCTTTATTGGGCTCCAGCCAGAATGCACGTCCCTTTTAAAAAGGTGCAGTCTGGCTTCACTTAGTGGAGGCACATCCTTATGACTCTCTACCCCCAGTTTGGGGCATTTTTGCCCCTACCCAATTTCATGGCCTTTGTGTATTTCCACCCCCCCACCCCCCACCTCCCTTGTCAGTTTGTGTTTCTCTCTCTCTTGTGCCACCACCCCCAGCCCTGACTCTGCACCATTTGTGTTTCACTCCCTCTCTCTCTCTTCCTCTCCAGTTATGTTTTTCTGTCTTTCTCACCCAGTTTGGGCTACTCTCCCTCTCTCTCTCTCTCTCTCTCTCTCTCCCTTCCCCTGTTTGTATTTCTCTCTTCCACCCCAGCCTATGGGCAGGATTTTCCCTTCATCGGGCGGGCGCGGTGGGCGGGCGCAGGAACGGCCACAAAACGGACGGCTGCCTGCGATCGGGCCCTGACCGCGGTTTCACACTGGCTGGCCAATTAACGGGAAACAGGCCCTGAGAGCGTCAATGCTGCCAAGCTGGGGCGGGAGGAGGGCAAGCGTGGACGTCAGCATATGTGTGGGTGAGCGCTCACTGAAAGCTCCCTGAAGGCACAGAGCTGCCCCAAGGAGCTGAAGGTTTTTAAAATGAAAAATAACCATTTTAACAAGTGATATAAACATGTCCCCACATGTGACATTAAGAGGGGCATGAAATTTTTATTATTTTCTAGTAACCATTGGAAACCTCATCCCGCCTTTGGATGAAGTTTCGTTAAAAATGTAAAGGCCGCCTGGCCTATTCACCGCCTGCCAACTGAACAGTTAAGCAGGCAGTGAAAAACCCAACTTAATTAGTTACTTAAAGGCCTTAATAAGCCTCCTAATTTTCGGCTGACGTGCTGCCACCTCTTGTACACACCCAGAGGGCGCAATGACATGGGGACGCTCACCCAACCTCATCACCCACTATTTCACTCCCGTTCGGGTCAGGTACACACCCATCCGTGGGACAAAAAATTATGCCCCATGTTTCTCTCTCCCCCAACCATTTCCAGAAAGCCCTGGGCAATCTGGCACCTCCCCCACCCCTTACAGCTGAAAGTCTTAGGGTAGAATTTTCTCTTTGAGGTGCAGGGGGCAGGCCCCATACATCAGTGTGTAAAATGATGCGTGGTGATGACGGGCGAGCATCCCGACGTCACCGCGTACCATCGCCATATTTCATTGGGTGATGAAGTGCAACGCGCGCCCGCCACTAATTAACAGGCTTGTTAAGGCCCTTAAATCGTCAATCGACACCGATTTTCAGGCGCCCGTGTGATTTTCGGCTTGGCACACAGATGCAATGGGCAGGCGGGTAAGAGACTTTTTAACAAAACTCATCCACGGGCGGGATAAGAGGGCTCAGTGGGATTGTCAATCTGGTCTGTGAGTATTTATTGCAGAAAGTATTTTAAACTTGCCTGTGTGATCTGTAACAGTTCAGAACGAATTGCAGCAGCTTTCTGTGTATTTTGAACCTTCAGCTCAGCCCACTGCAGTCAGGAATCTTTATCGGGCCTGCAGCTCTCCGGAAGCCTCCCTTTAGCCTGGGTTTGAATTCTGACATGTCCACTGGAGGCAGCTCCTCTGGGGACGAAGGGAGGGCCAGAAGGGGGAGGAGGCCAGGAGTACACATTCAGCCTCCAGGGGAGCCACCTTTGGGAGGAGAGGCGCAGGCACAAGGGGCGCTGGGCCAAGAGGTGGACCAAGGTGTAAGGGGCCACAGAAGATGCCACTATCCTGCTGCCAGGGTTTACAGGCAGCAAAACAGCTACCTCAATATGTCTGAGGTGCAGTGCCGAAGGAGGCTCCGACTGTCAAGGGAGACAGTCAACTCTATCTGTCAGATGATTGGCCCTGAGATCTCCCCTAACTGTGGGTGGACACCCCATCCCAGTGGCTCTGAAGGTCACAGTTGCCCAAAACTTCTACACCTCTGGCTCCTCCCAAGGCTCGGTGGGTGATCTTTGCAGTATCTCCCGATCAACTGTCCACACTTGTGTCAAGCAGGTTACAGACGCTCTGTTCAGACGGGCATTGACCTTCATCCACTTCCATTGGGACCAGGCCAGCCAGACACAGCGAGCCAGAGGCTTCGCGGCCATTGCTGGCTTAACCCGTGTCCAGGGTGCTATAGACTGTACACATGTGGCCATCAAGGCACCAGCGGGTGAGCCCGGTGCCTTCGTCAACAGGAAGGGCTTCCACTCCATGAACGTGCAGATAGTGTGTGACCACAGGATGCTGATTCTACAAGTCTGTGCAAGGTACCCAGGCAGCTCCCACGATGCCTACATCCTCAGACACTCCCAGGTGCCGGGGCTCTTCAGTGCTCCAGCCCAGCTGGATGGATGGCTGCTGGGTGACAAGGGCTATCCC
This sequence comes from Cetorhinus maximus, assembly GCF_964194155.1. Lineage (NCBI taxonomy): Eukaryota > Metazoa > Chordata > Chondrichthyes > Lamniformes > Cetorhinidae > Cetorhinus > Cetorhinus maximus. The sequence continues at coordinate 77,838,767 of NC_135900.1, read as the reverse complement.
CTCAGAAGGTGGATCATGATGCCTCTCCACCATCCAAGAACAGAAGCTGAGCAGCGGTACAATAGGAGCCACGGCTCCACAAGGGCTGTGGTGGAGAGAACCATCGGCCTTCTCAAGATGCGCTTCCGATGCCTGGACCGTTCAGGTGGACACACTCCACTACCCCCCAGATCGTGTCTCGGTGATAGTGGTTACAAGCTGCGCTCTCCACAATCTGTGCTGGAAAGGGGGGACACAGTGGACGATGAAGATGTTGGTGCAGTGCCTGCAGCTGCACACGATGAGTGAGGATGAGGAAGCACAGGGGAATGCTGAGGGCTAAACGCTGTCCCGGGACTACACCAAGGAGGCAGGGACACCCGGGACATTTCCCTCCAATGATCCTTCAGCTAGCTCCACACAAATGGATCAGGGGGACCAGCCTTGCCTGGCGCTGCCACATTTGACACCTCAGTGCAAAATCTGCCAGGAATCAGCAGGAACTAAGGGCCTTGGACATAAACTTGAATGTCCAAACAAACACTCATGACATTTATCTTAAACATACAAATGCAGAACAAGGGAGCCACCCTCAGTCATGGTAACACATCTGGTTTTTATTTTAAACATCAGATGTTCTCACAAATCCAAAACAAAACTTAAGCAACCAGAAAAAAATTATAAGGACCTAATCTCGGGCCAACACAAAAGCACCAATGATAAACCCGTGTTGTGCCTAAGGTGCCTTATGTTTACATTTCCGGGTGCTATGTCTTGGTGCTGCCCCATCACTGGGAGTGGACTATGAGCCAGCCTGCTGACTCTGCTGTCCTGTTGGCCTCAATGACCTTGGCGGCCGTCCTCTGGCCTGTGGAGCCTGTGCTGGCCCCACCTGGGAGGGATCTGCCTGGTCCACAGCTGGCATCTCCCCAGTTGTTGCAGCCTCATCCGATGAAGTGGTCACTGGGAGAGGGGCGGAGGAGCTGTTGCCCTCACCCGGAGCGCCCTGAGAGGAGCCCGCAGATACGACAGGCAGCTGCTGCGCCGACGTGAGGTCATCCCGGGCCTCCCTGCTCACCGTCAATGGATGGGCAACGAGCTTTGAAGCTTGAAGCTCACACCATCTCCCACACTGGCACTGACCAGCTGTTCCTAGTGCAGAAAGCGCTGCTTCGGCCATAGCTATAGTTCTGTGTGCGGTTGTGAAATGCGCTTTATGGGAGGGATGTGATTGGAGTGGAGAGAGTGCAGAGAACTTTTACCAGGATGTTGGCTGGCCTGGAAGTTTGACCCATGAGGAGAGATAGCATAGACTGGGGTTATTTCCCCTGGAGCAGAGGAGATTGAGGGGGGACATTATTGAGGTGTATAAAGTTATGAGGGGTATAGATAGGGTTGACAGGAAGGAACTTTTCCCCTTGGCGGAGGGATCAGTAACCAGGTGGCATAGATTTAAGGTAAGGGGCAGGAGGTTTACAGTGGATGTGAGGAACAACTTTTGCACATAGTGTGTTGGGAATGTGGGACGCACTGCCTGAAAGGGTGGTGGCTGCAGAAACCCACCTAACATGTAATAAGTATTTGGATATGCACTTGCGATGCCATGGCAATACAAGGCCATGGGGATAGTGCTGGGAAATGGGATTTGGAGACTTAGGAACGTGTTTGACCTGCGTTTCCTCGAAGGGCTGAAGGGCCTTTTTCTCTGATCCACACCCCTAACTCTATCAGTCTGTGACTGAGCAATGTGGCAACAATAACAAACTTAACAAACATCAGTGCTATGGGTGTTGGGAGGACAGAGCAGATCTCACTGTTGGCCTCAAATACCTGGCCATTCCACCCCAGCCTCACCGACACCAGTTGAGCTGGGCGCTTGGCGCCTCTCAAGCTCCAGGGTCCCCTGTTGGAAGTGGCTTTACACGAGGAGGTGTGCCTGGCCATCTCCAGTCCACGCACGCTCCAACGCATTATGGACATTCTTCTCCTGAGAAAGAGAGAACACCATTCATTGCGGCTAATCGCACATGGACTCTGCACGTGCATGCTGCACCCCAACCACAGTGACCCATATCAGACCTCCAGTGCCTCCTCTCCACGCTACTGCTGGTCAGTCACAAAAATATAGTATGACTGATCCCAACTGCCCCCCCCTAACGGCCACCTTGGACACATTCTGCGTCCATCACTTTAGGAAACACATGCTCTTTACTCCCATAACAAGGAGGCACAACTAGGTGCAGTGTCAAGGGCAGCAGATGGCTCTTGTTCACGAGACCTTGAGGCTCCTTTTCCACAATCTCATCACCGTGAATAGGACATGTGTTGGAGTTCTGAGTATGTGCCTAGCTGTATCTCCTGCAGGTTACCCCCAGACTAGTCATGTATGACTAAGAGCAACACATGGTGCGGAGAACTCATCTCCTCATGAACCACTCAGGCTGATGTAAGCATGGGCACTATCTGCTTGCCCACCCAGCGTACGAGCAATGGCCAACATGATTCAATGCAGTCACGACAGTAAGACCTGGGGGGAGGGCCCTCAAAGGCTAAGGCTACCTGCTGGGTTAAATGCCCAACACCAACATGGTACACGCAATGCCAGAGCGCAACAAATCATTGAAGCGCTTACGACACTGGATCCAGGTGCACTGCACCACATCTCGGGAGCTCACCACCTCCGCCACCTCCTCCCAGGCATGTTTCGTCATATGGGGGGCTCTCCTCCTCCCATCTTGGGGGACCAACACCTCCCGCTGTGCAGGCACCTCCTCGAGGAGGGCAACAAGGCAGTCATCAGAAAAATGAGGGGCACATTGGCCCCCCCACTGGCCTAACCTGCAGCCTGGCCCTGCTCCTGGGGCCCCACCCTGCAGCCTGGCCCTGCGCCTGGGGCCCCACCCTGCAGCCTGGCCCTGCTCCTGGGGCAGACCCGGCAGCCTGGCCCTGCTCCTGGGGCAGACCCGGCAGCCTGGCCCTGCGCCTGGGGCCCCACCCTGCAGCCTGGCCCTGCTCCTGGGGCCCCACCCTGCAGCCTGGCCCTGCTCCTGGGGCCCCACCCTGCAGCCTGGCCCTGCGCCTGGGGCCCCACCCTGCAGCCTGGCCCTGCTCCTGGGGCCCCACCCTGCAGCCTGGCCCTGCTCCTGGGGCCCCACCCTGCAGCCTGGCCCTGCTCCTGGGGCAGACCCTGCAGCCTGGCCCTGCTCAGCTGACCACCTGCGGTGTGACCTGGTCGTGGCCATTGTCACCAGCCTACAGGAGGCTGCGAGGCCTTGTTTTAAACAGGCTGCCGTGTCGCCATGGGACCCGGTGGTCTGTGCACGCCCGCCGCAGCCCACACACTCCCGCTATCCACGGGAGTCGGCAAATACTTAATTAGCCCCCCTGCTCAAAATGGCGGTGTGGACCCGATCGCGGGTGCTGATTGGGTCTGCGCCCACGCCCACGCCCACGCCCACTCCAGCTCTGCCCGCCCGACAGGCAAAAGATCCTGCCCTTAATGTGGGCTTCAAAGACATAAAAGGCAATTCAATGGATAACACTTTTGTGAACTATGTTAGCAGATTTTATGAACGTTTACTTCATTTAAACTCTTACTTTGCAATATGAGAAGAAATGGGAGCTGAGCTTTGTCAGGCAGCGTTTTAATTGAGGGGAATGTAAAACATCGCTCTCTGCTGTCCAGATTGTGTTATTACAGGGTCACAGTTTTGTTCTGATTCAATGAATTGAATTTACAAATTTATGATGGAAAAATTGACATTAAACCATGACAGAAATGTTGAGATGCAAGAGCTGCCCTCCTGATCCTTCGCTTTTGGCTCCGATTCAGTCTTATCCCATTTCCTGATTCTGGCCTATTGCTGTGGATGGATCTTGTCCCGCTCCATTTCTGGTCTGCAGCCCTGGTCAGATACCTCTCCAAGCCAAAAACAAGATTTCAGCACTGAGCAGGAAACCCCAAACTCCACAACCTGAAACCAGAGACTGAAAGATAGAAACAGAAGAGGGGGAAACTAGGAAAGAGAAGAAAGGGGAGACCGGGGAGAGGAGAGAAACCAAATAGGAGAGAAACAGAAGAGGAAAATATGAACCCGGAAAGAAACATAAGAAGGAAAAGAAGATGAGAGGGGCAGAAGGCAAAAATCGAAAGAGGAGAGAAACACATGGTGAGAGAAAGAGAGGGAGAGAAGCCAGAAAGCCATTGGCTTGTAACACCGAGTCCCAGAGAAAACATTGCTTGATTGACAGCTCTGGCTCTCTGAGCTATGTTGTCCATTCATGTTTATTTACACAAGGTTAATGGTTTCAAGGGCTTACAGTTTCAGTTATTGAAACTTTAAAGAGTCTAGGTGATTGACACTTTTATTGGGCTGTAGTAAAAGAGGTTTTTTAAGAAAGTGTAAAGTTATCAATGTATGATTATTTTTTAAAGCTTCTTGTTTACACATCTTATTATCACTACAGGGGTCGTTGTTTCTATAGGATTCTGAAGCATCCCCCAAGGATGTTTCCCCTTGTGGGAAAGACCAGAACTAGGGGACATAGTTTAAAAATAAGTTACAACCCATACAGCTCCTCTTGATGCCAATGCTAATCACTGTCATCTGAATTTATGGTAAAGAGTACAAGATGAAACAAATTTCATCCACTAAGTTATTTAAAGGGACAGACACCAACTTTTAAGTGAGGTGCTTTGTTCTTACTCCTGCCTCAGCAAAGTTAGTGGAGGTACTGTGGATTGAATTTAGTGATGTTGTGGTGAGTTGATGCATAGAATCAGAGAGGTCAGAGGATTTGGTGACCATGTGACATTCCCATTACACAAGTGCCAGGCAATGACCATCTCCAACAAGAGAGCATCTAACCATCACCCCTTGACATTCAATGGCATTACTAGTGCTGAATCCCCCCACTATCAACATCCTGGGGGTTACCAATGACCAGAAACTGAACTGGATTAGCCGTAAAAGTACTGTGGCTACAAGAGCAGGTCAGAGGCTGGGAATCCTGCGGAGAGTAACTCACCTCCTGACTCCCCAAAGCCTGCCCACCATCTACATGGCACAGGTCAGGAGTGTGATGTAATACTCCCCACTTGCCTGGATGAGTGCAGCTCCAACAACACTCAAGAAGCTCGACACCATCCAGGACAAAGCAGCCTGCTTGATTGGCACCATATCCACAAACATTCACTTCCTCCACCACCAATGCACAGTAGCAGCAGTGTGTACCATCTACAAGATGCACTACAGGAACTCAGCAAGGCTCCTTATACAGCACCTTCCAAACCCCTGACCGCTACCATCTAGAAGGACAAGGGCAGCAGATAGATGGGAACACCACCACCTGGAAGTTCCCCTCCAAGTCACTCACCATCCTGACCTGGAAATATATCACCGTTCCTTCACTGTCGCTGGGTCAAAATCCTGGAACTCCCTCCCTAACAGCACTGTGGGTGTACCTACACCACATGGACTGCAGCGGTTCAAGAAGGCAGCTCCTTCTCAAGAGCAATTAGGAAAGGCAATTGTTGCTGGCCTTTCCAGTGATGTTCACATTGCGAGAATGTATAATGAAACAGCTCATGTCCACACAGAAACTGAAAACAAAATCCAGTTGCCTTTTCCTTAAAAACAGAATCTGCTGCCTATTATTACTGTATGATACAGTTCTAACTTTTGCTGTGGGCCTTTTTAACTTCTTTCATTCCTCGTACCCATTTTCCCTAAACCGAGTCCCTACCCCAAAGACAATACTCACCCCTCGAACTTACACCTGAGAAACACGTCCTCGAACCAACTCCAAATTGGCAAAAGTCGATAACATCGCATTGGTCCATCACATATTGGAGATCACTTTCCCCATCATGAGAGACTCACCAATATGTTGGGACTGATTTCTTGTTCTATTTTGTTTTACTTTAAACACCAGAGTGCACAGGCAGCAGTTACAACAACCACAAAATCAAGTCTCTAACCAACTCATACATGATCCAACATGAAAACTCAGAGAAATAAAATACCACATAATTCCAGTCTGATTATATAATTCTTTACTGAGTTCAAATTCACTATTGAAACTCAGGTACATCATACTTCACAATTCCAGCATGACTATAGCAATGGATAACTCAAAGCTCTTATATCAATTGTATGTTAATGAGCGCTAAATCACATTGTATCAAAAGACACATAAAAGAGATATTGATGTTAAAGCATGGAGCTAGAATGATGCACTTAGTCAATCTCAACCTCTGTTAATCATTCTGTTACCATGTGTAAAAGGTCCACTTAAGCTCTCCAATCATTTTATTGCCATAAACAGTGATCAGACAACATCTCCTCAACCCTCAAGACATGGAGAAATCGCCTTTGCATAATCCTTTAGTTTCTCATAAGAACATATGAACATACAAGTTTAGAGCAGGAGTAGGCCACTCGCTGGTCCTCTCAGCAGCCACATGACCAAATGCAGGTCATATCCAATTACATTGTTTCATTTTGCTGTTCCATGTACTTTGCCCCAGTGGCATAAGGACACAGAACACGGCAAAGTGTTGAGGGTCTGTTGAAGCATTTAGGATTTCATTTTCCTGGTTGCCACCTCCTCCTCTGCACAGTTATAAGCATGGACCCCTCCATTCATAGAGTCATAGAGGTCTACAGCGCAGAAAAAGGCCCTTCAGCCCATCGAGTCTGTGCCGGTCAAACAAGTACCTAACTATTCTAGTCCCATTTTCCAGCACTAGGCCCATAGCCTTGTATGCCATGGCATCACAAGTGCACATCCAAATACTTCTTAAATGTTATGACGGGTTTCTGCCTCTACCACCCTTTCAGGCAGTGAGTTCCAGATTCCCACCACCCTCTGGGTGAGAAAATTCTTCCTTATATCCCCTCTAAACCTCCTGCCCCTTACCTTAAATCTATGCCTCCTGGTTATTGATCCCTCCACCAAGGGAAAAGTTCCTTCCTGTCTACCCTATCTATGCCCCTCATAATTTTATACACCTTAATCATGTCCCCCCTCAATCTCCTCTGCTCCAGGGAAAATAACCCCAGTCTAGCCAATCTCTCCTCATAACTAAAACTCTCCAATCCAGGCAACATCCTCTGCACTCTCTCTAGTGCAATCATATCCTTCCTATAATGCGGATTCCAGAACTGCACGCAATACTCTAGCTGTGGCCTCCCTGCTTTTATATTCTATGCCTCGGCTAATAGAGGCAAGTATCCCATACGCCTTCTTAACCAAAATATCTCCCTGTTCCGCTACCTTAAGGGACCGGGGGACATGTACACTAAGGTCCCTCTGTCCTCGGTACTTCCCAGGGTCCTACCATTCATCATACATTCCTGTGCCTTGTTTGTCCTGCCCAAGTTCATCACCTCACACTTATCCAAATTAAATTCCATTTGTCACTAATCAGCCCATCTGACCAGTCTATATGCTCCTGTAATCTAAGGCTATCCTCCTCACTATTTACCACCCCACCAATTTTTGTATCATCCGCTAAATTACTGATCAACCCTCCTATATTCAAGTCTAAATCATTTATATATACCACAAACAGCAAGGGACCCAACATCAATCCCTGTGGACCCACTGGACACAGGCATCCAGTCATAAAAATACCCCTCGACAATCACCCTCTGCTTCCTGCACTCAGCCAATTCTGGATCCAATTTGCCAAATTGCCTTGGATCCCATGGGCTCTTACCTTCGTTATCAGTCTCTCATTCAGGAATATTTTAAGGCAAGAAGATTGGGGAATTGCTGGGGCATAATTCGAGCTGTTTCGTTTTAATTGTAACATTGCACATGATCTGGAAACTGCTAATGGAGGAGAACAGAATTATCAGGAGAGAAGCTACTGTAGAAAGAATCTGATTTCAGGACATATGACCCAAGATGTGTGTAAGGCCCCGGCAGAATTTCCCACTCGCTGACCCGTGTGGGAATTGCCCAGCATGTTTGAACTTCCCAATGTGCAATTCCCCTGCTCCTCAGGACCCTCTTAAAAGTCTCCAACTCTGAGTTAGACCGAGACTTCCGACGGCTCCGATGCACTTAACTGGATAGTTACCCAGGAAATGTTAGACAGAGAAAAGCTAATCTAACACCTGGGTAACGACAGAACTGACCCCCCCCAATTAATCATACTCACCCGCAACTCTCCCCTAACCCACCAACCACCCTTCACAACCTGACTACCCCCGACCCACCTACCCACGTACCCACCTCACCCACGACCCTACCCACTTACATCACCCACATACCCACCTCACCTACCACCCTACCCACTTACCTCACCCATGTACCCACCTCACCCACCACCCTACCAACTTACCTCACCCACTAACCCACCCGACCACCTACCCATTCACTCACTTATCTATTCAACCAGTTCACTATCATTCAGACTGGACCTTTAAACTTACCATACAGCAGCTAGTGCTGTAAAAAGGGTGCAGGTCCTGCCACTTCCCACCCCTTCCCCCGCCGATGCTACAGCGCAGCGATTGAGTGTCTAGATGGACGCTGCGCTCCGTATATTTGGAGAGGCCTGGGTCAGAAGACCAGGCAAGAAATGCGGAGCAGCATCTGAGGGTGGTAAAGTTCGAGTGGAGCGGCAATCCAACAATGATTGCTGTTCACAGAAGATCTGGGCCAATAACATTGGTGGATAATTTGTGTCCCAGACTGCTGAGGGTGGCAAGGGAGGAGATTTCAGGGGCTCTGGCCCGAATTTTTAATTCCTCTCTGGCCACGGGGGAGGTGACAGAGGACTGGAGAACAGCTAATGTGGTTCCTCTATTTAAGAAGGGGAACAGAGATAAGCCAGGGAACTACAGACCAGTGAGTCTCATGTCAGTGGTAAGGAAACTATTGGAGGAAATTTTGAAGGAGAGAATCTATCTCGACTTGGAGAAGGAAGGTTTGATCAGGGATAGTCAGCTTGGTTTTGTCAGTGGGAGGTCATGCCTAACAAATTTGATTGAATGTTTTGGGGAGGTGACCAGGTGTGTAGATGAGGGTAGTGCAGTTGATGTAGTTTACATGTATTTCAGCAAAGCCTTTGACAAGTTCCCACATGGGAGACTTATAAAGAAGACAAAGGCGCATGGGATACAGGATAACTTGATAAGGTGGATTCAAAATTGGCTTAGCTGTAGAAGAGAGGGTGATGACAGAAGGATGCTTTAGTGACTGGAAGCCAGTGTCCAGTGGCGTACCACAGGGATCGGTGCTGGGTCCCCTATTATTCATCATTTCTATAAACGAAATAGATGACTATGTTCGGGGGTAGGATTAGTAAGTTTGTTAATGACACAAAGATTGGCCGGGTGGTTAACAGTGAGGTTGAGTGCATTGAGCTACAGGAAGATATAGATGGGATGGTCAAATGGGTAGATAAGTGGCAGATGGAATTTAATCCTGAAAAGTGTGAGGTGATGCACTTTGGAAGGAGTAATTTGACAAGGAACTATTCAATGAATGTCATGACACTAGGAAGTTCTGAGGAACAAAGGGACCTTGGTGTATGTGTCCATAGATCTCAGAAGGCGGAGGGGCATGTTAGTGGGGTGGTGAAAAAGGCATATGGGACACTTGCCTTTAACAATTGAGGCATAGATTATAAAAGTAGGGAGGTCATGTTGGAGTTGTATAGCAACTTGGTGAGACCACAGTTGGAGTACTGTGTGCAATTCTGGTCGCCACATTATAGGAAGGATGTGATTGCACTGGAGGGGGTGCAGAGGAGATTCACCAGGGTGTTGCCTGGGATGAAACATTTAAGTTATGAAGAGAGGTTGGATAGACTTGGGTTGTTTTTGTTGGAGCAGAGAAGACTGAGGGGTGACCTGATTGAGGTGTACAAGATTATGAGGGGCATGGACAGGGTGGATAGGGAGCAGCTGTTCCCCTTAGTTGAAGGGTCAGTCATGAGGGGACATAAGTTCAAGGTGAGGGGCAGGAGGTTTAGGGGGGAAGTGAGGAAAAGGTTTTTAACCAGAGGGTGGTGATGTTTTGGAATGCGCTGCCAGGGAGGGTGGTGGAGGCGGGTTGCCTCACATCCTTTAAGAAGTACCTGGATGAGCATTTGGCACATCATAACATTGAAGGCTATGGGCCAAGTGCTCGTAAATGGGATTAGGTAGGTAGGTCATGTGTTTCTCACGAGTCAGTGCAGACTCGATGGGCCAAAGGGCCTCTTCTGCACTGTGTGATTCTGTGATTCTGTGACAATACTCCCTTTATCCTGGATGTTTGTAAATTGTACAAGGAGATTGCCTGGTTAGCTGTATTTATTCTAACTTCCCTGTGTCTTCACATCCCAGGTGTTGCAAATACTGAAATTAGTAGATTAGGAGAGAGTTACACAAAGTAATGGAGGCTGGGAGAGAGTTATACAAAGTAATGGAGGCTGGGAGAGAGTTATACAAAGTAATGGGGATTGGGAGAGAGTTATACAAAGTAATGGAGGCTGGGAGAGAGTTATACAGAGTAATGGAGATTGGGAGAGAGTTATACAGAGTAATGGAGGCTGGGAGAGAGTTATACAAAGTAATGGAGGCTGGGAGAGAGTTATACAAAGTAATGGAGGCTGGGAGAGAGTTATACAGAGTAATGGAGGCTGGGAGAGAGCTATACAGAGTAATGGAGGCTGGGAGAGAGTTATACAAAGTAATGGAGGCTGGGAGAGAGTTATACAGAGTAATGGAGATTGGGAGAGAGTTATACAAAGTAATGGAGATTGGGAGAGAGTTATACAGAGTAATGGAGGCTGGGAGAGAGTTATACAGAGTAATGGAGATTGGGAGAGAGTTATACAAAGTAATGGAGGCTGGGAGAGAGTTATACAAAGTAATGGGGATTGGGAGAGAGTTATACAGAGTAATGGGGATTGGGAGAGAGTTATACAGAGTAATGGAGATTGGGAGAGAGTTATACAAAGTAATGGAGACTGGGAGAGAGTTATACAAAGTAATGGAGGCTGGGAGAGAGTTATACAGAGTAATGGAGGCTGGGAGAGAGTTATACAGAGTAATGGAGGCTGGGAGAGAGTTATACAGAGTAATGGAGGCTGGGAGAGAGTTATACAGAGTAATGGAGGCTGGGAGAGTGTTATACAGAGTAATGGAGGCTGGGAGAGAGTTATACAAAGTAATGGAGGCTGGGAGAGAGTTATACAGAGTAATGGAGGCTGGGAGAGAGTTATACAAAGTAATGGAGGCTGGGAGAGAGTTATACAAAGTAATGGAGGCTGGGAGAGAGTTATACAGAGTAATGGAGATTGAGAGAGAGTTATACAAAGTAATGGAGGCTGGGAGAGAGTTATACAGAGTAATGGAGGCTGGGAGAGAGTTATACAGAGTAATGGAGGCTGGGAGAGAGTTATACAGAGTAATGGAGGCTGGGAGAGTGTTATACAGAGTAATGGAGGCTGCGAGAGAGTTATACAGAGTAATGGAGGCTTGCAGAGAGTTATACAAGGTAATGGGGATTGGGAGAGAGTTATACAGAGTAATGGGGATTGGGAGAGAGTTATACAGAGTAATGGAGATTGGGAGAGAGTTATACAGAGTAATGGAGATTGAGAGAGAGTTATACAGAGTAATGGAGGCTGGGAGAGAGTTATACAGAGTAATGGAGGCTGGGAGAGAGTTATACAGAGTAATGGAGGCTGGGAGAGAGTTATACAGAGTAATGGAGGCGGGAGAGAGTTATACAAAGTAATGGAGGCTGGGAGAGAGTTATACAGAGTAATGGAGGCGGGAGAGAGTTATACAGAGTAATGGAGGCTGGGAGAGAGTTATACAGAGTAATGGAGGCTGGGAGAGTGTTATACAGAGTAATGGAGGCTGCGAGAGAGTTATACAAAGTAATGGAGGCTTGGAGAGAGTTATACAAGGTAATGGAGGCTGGGAGAGAGTTATACAAAGTAATGGATGCTGGGAGAGAGTTATACAAAGTAATGGATGCTGGGAGAGAGTTATACAAAGTAATGGAGGCTTGGAGAGAGTTATACAAGGTAATGGAGGCTGGGAGAGAGTTGTACAAAGTAATGGAGGCTTGGAGAGAGTTATACAAGGTAATGGAGGCTGGGAGAGAGTTATACAAAGTAATGGAGGCTGGGAGAGAGTTATACAGAGTAATGGAGGCTGGGAGAGAGTTATACAAGGTAATGGAGCTGGGAGAGAGTTATACAAGGTAATGGAGGCTGGGAGAGAGTTATACAGAGTAATGGAGATTGAGAGAGAGTTATACAGAGTAATGGAGATTGGGAGAGAGTTATACAGAGTAATGGAGATTGGTAGAGAGTTATACAAAGTAATGGAGGCTGGGAGAGGGTTATACAGAGTAATGGAGATTGAGAGAGCGTTATACAAAGTAATGGAGGCTGGGAGAGAGTTATACAGAGTATTGGAGATTGGGAGAGAGTTATACAGAGTAATGGAGGCTGAGAGAGAGTTATACAAAGTAATGGAGGCAGGGAGAGAGTTATACAAAGTAATGGAGGCTGGGAGAGAGTTATACAGAGTAATGGAGGCTGGGAGAGAGTTTTGCAGAGTAATGGAGGCTGGGAGAGAGTTATACAGAGTAATGGAGGCAGGGAGAGAGTTATACAGAGTAATGGAGGCAGGGAGAGAGTTATACAAGGTAATGGAGCTAGGAGAGAGTTATACAAGGTAATGGAGGCTGGGAGAGAGTTATACAGAGTAATGGAGGCTGGGAGAGAGTTATACAGAGTAATGGAGGCTGGGAGAGAGTTATACAAAGTAATGGAGATTGGGAGAGAGTTATACAGAGTAATGGAGGCTGGGAGAGAGTTATACAAAGTAATGGAGGCTGGGAGAGAGTTATACAGAGTAATGGAGATTGGGAGAGAGTTATACAAAGTAATGGGGATTGGGAGAGAGTTATACAGAGTAATGGAGATTGGGAGAGAGTTATACAAAGTAATGGAGGCTGGGAGAGAGTTATACAAAGTAATGGAGGCTGGGAGAGAGTTATACAGAGTAATGGAGGCTGGGAGAGAGTTATACAGAGTAATGGAGGCTGGGAGAGAGTTATACAGAGTAATGGAGGCTGGGAGAGTGTTATACAGAGTAATGGAGGCTGCGAGAGAGTTATACAAAGTAATGGAGGCTGGGAGAGAGTTATACAGAGTAATGGAGGCTGGGAGAGAGTTATACAGAGTAATGGAGGCTGGGAGAGAGTTATACAGAGTAATGGAGATTGAGAGAGAGTTATACAAAGTAATGGAGGCTGGGAGAGAGTTATACAGAGTAATGGAGGCTGGGAGAGAGTTATACAGAGTAATGGAGGCTGGGAGAGAGTTATACAGAGTAATGGAGGCTGGGAGAGTGTTATACAGAGTAATGGAGGCTGCGAGAGAGTTATACAAAGTAATGGAGGCTGGGAGAGAGTTATACAAAGTAATGGAGGCTGGGAGAAAGTTATACAGAGTAATGGAGGCTGGGAGAGAGTTATACAGAGTAATGGAGGCGGGAGAGAGTTATACAGAGTAATGGAGGCTGGGAGAGTGTTATACAGAGTAATGGAGGCTGGGAGAGAGTTATACAGAGTAATGGAGGCTGGGAGAGAGTTATACAGAGTAATGGAGGCTGGGAGAGTGTTATACAGAGTAATGGAGGCTGCGAGAGAGTTATACAAAGTAATGGAGGCTTGGAGAGAGTTATACAAGGTAATGGAGGCTTGGAGAGAGTTATACAAGGTAATGGAGGCTGGGAGAGTGTTATACAAAGTAATGGAGGCTTGGAGAGAGTTATACAAGGTAATGGAGGCTGGGAGAGAGTTATACAAAGTAATGGAGGCTTGGAGAGAGTTATACAAGGTAATGGAGGCTGGGAGAGAGTTATACAAAGTAATGGATGCTGGGAGAGAGTTATACAAAGTAATGGAGGCTTGGAGAGAGTTATACAAGGTAATGGAGGCTGGGAGAGAGTTGTACAAAGTAATGGAGGCTTGGAGAGAGTTATACAAGGTAATGGAGGCTGGGAGAGAGTTATACAGAGTAATGGAGATTGGGAGAGAGTTATACAAAGTAATGGAGATTGGGAGAGAGTTATACAGAGTAATGGAGGCTGGGAGAGAGTTATACAGAGTAATGGAGGCTGGGAGAGAGTTATACAAAGTAATGGAGGCTGGGAGAGAGTTATACAAAGTAATGCGGATTGGGAGACAGTTATACAAAGTAATGGGGATTGGGAGAGTGTTATACAGAGTAATGGGGATTGGGAGAGAGTTATACAGAGTAATGGAGATTGGGAGAGAGTTATACAGAGTAATGGAGATTGGGAGAGAGTTATACAGAGTAATGGAGGCTGGGAGAGAGTTATACAGAGTAATGGAGATTGGGAGAGAGTTATACAGAGTAATGGAGGCTGGGAGAGAGTTATACAGAGTAATGGAGATTGGGAGAGAGTTATACAAAGTAATGGAGGCTGGGAGAGAGTTATACAAAGTAATGGAGGCTGGGAGAGTGTTATACAGAGTAATGGAGGCTGGGAGAGAGTTATACAGAGTAATGGAGGCTGGTAGAGAGTTATACAGAGTAATGGAGGCTGGGAGAGTGTTATACAGAGTAATGGAGGCTGTGAGAGAGTTATACAAAGTAATGGAGGCTGGGAGAGAGTTATACAAAGTAATGGAGGCTGGGAGAGAGTTATACAAAGTAATGGAGGCTTGGAGAGAGTTATACAAGGTAATGGAGGCTGGGAGAGATTTATACAAAGTAATGGAGGCTTGGAGAGAGTTATACAAGGTAATGGAGGCTGGGAGAGAGTTATACAAAGTAATGGAGGCTGGGAGAGAGTTATACAGAGTAATGGAGGCTGGGAGAGAGTTATACAAGGTAATGGAGCTGGGAGAGAGTTATACAAGGTAATGGAGGCTGGGAGAGAGTTATACAGAGTAATGGAGATTGAGAGAGAGTTATACAGAGTAATGGAGATTGGGAGAGAGTTATACAGAGTAATGGAGATTGGGAGAGAGTTATACAAAGTAATGGAGGCTGGGAGAGAGTTATACAGAGTAATGGAGATTGAGAGAGCGTTATACAAAGTAATGGAGGCTGGGAGAGAGTTATACAGAGTATTGGAGATTGGGAGAGAGTTATACAGAGTAATGGAGGCAGGGAGAGAGTTATACAAAGTAATGGAGGCAGGGAGAGAGTTATACAAAGTAATGGAGGCTGGGAGAGAGTTATACAGAGTAATGGAGGCTGGGAGAGAGTTTTGCAGAGTAATGGAGGCTGGGAGAGAGTTATACAGAGTAATGGAGGCAGGGAGAGAGTTATACAGAGTAATGGAGGCAGGGAGAGAGTTATACAAGGTAATGGAGCTGGGAGAGAGTTATACAAGGTAATGGAGGCTGGGAGAGAGTTATACAGAGTAATGGAGGCTGGGAGAGAGTTATACAAAGTAATGGAGATTGGGAGAGAGTTATACAGAGTAATGGAGGCTGGGAGAGAGTTATACAGAGTAATGGAGGCTGGGAGAGAGTTATACAAAGTAATGGAGGCTGGGAGAGAGTTATACAGAGTAATGGAGATTGGGAGAGAGTTATACAAAGTAATGGAGATTGGGAGAGAGTTATACAGAGTAATGGAGGCTGGGAGAGAGTTATACAGAGTAATGGAGGCTGGGAGAGAGTTATACAAAGTAATGGAGGCTGGGAGAGAGTTATACAAAGTAATGCGGATTGGGAGACAGTTATACAAAGTAATGGGGATTGGGAGAGTGTTATACAGAGTAATGGGGATTGGGAGAGAGTTATACAGAGTAATGGAGATTGGGAGAGAGTTATACAGAGTAATGGAGATTGGGAGAGAGTTATACAGAGTAATGGAGGCTGGGAGAGAGTTATACAGAGTAATGGAGATTGGGAGAGAGTTATACAGAGTAATGGAGGCTGGGAGAGAGTTATACAGAGTAATGGAGATTGGGAGAGAGTTATACAAAGTAATGGAGGCTGGGAGAGAGTTATACAAAGTAATGGAGGCTGGGAGAGAGTTATACAGAGTAATGGAGGCTGGGAGAGAGTTATACAGAGTAATGGAGGCTGGTAGAGAGTTATACAGAGTAATGGAGGCTGGGAGAGTGTTATACAGAGTAATGGAGGCTGTGAGAGAGCTATACAAAGTAATGGAGGCTGGGAGAGAGTTATACAAAGTAATGGAGGCTGGGAGAGAGTTATACAAAGTAATGGAGGCTTGGAGAGAGTTATACAAGGTAATGGAGGCTGGGAGAGATTTATACAAAGTATTGGAGGCTTGGAGAGAGTTATACAAGGTAATGGAGGCTGGGAGAGAGTTATACAAAGTAATGGAGGCTGGGAGAGAGTTATACAGAGTAATGGAGGCTGGGAGAGAGTTATACAAGGTAATGGAGCTGGGAGAGAGTTATACAAGGTAATGGAGGCTGGGAGAGAGTTATACAGAGTAATGGAGATTGAGAGAGAGTTATACAGAGTAATGGAGATTGGGAGAGAGTTATACAGAGTAATGGAGATTGGGAGAGAGTTATACAAAGTAATGGAGGCTGGGAGAGAGTTATACAGTGTAATGGAGATTGAGAGAGCGTTATACAAAGTAATGGAGGCTGGGAGAGAGTTATACAGAGTATTGGAGATTGGGAGAGAGTTATACAGAGTAATGGAGGCAGGGAGAGAGTTATACAAAGTAATGGAGGCAGGGAGAGAGTTATACAAAGTAATGGAGGCTGGGAGAGAGTTATACAGAGTAATGGAGGCTGGGAGAGAGTTTTACAGAGTAATGGAGGCTGGGAGAGAGTTATACAGAGTAATGGAGGCAGGGAGAGAGTTATACAGAGTAATGGAGGCAGGGAGAGAGTTTTACAAAGTAATGAGGATTGGGAGAGAGTTATACAAAGTAATGGGGATTGGGAGAGAGTTATACAGAGTAATGGGGATTGGGAGAGAGTTATACAGAGTAATGGAGATTGGGAGAGAGTTATACAAAGTAATGGAGGCTGGGAGAGAGTTATACAGAGTAATGGAGATTGGGAGAGAGTTATACAAAGTAATGGAGGCTGGGAGTGAGTTATACAAAGTAATGGAGGCTGGGAGAGAGTTATACAGAGTAATGGAGGCTGGGAGAGAGTTATACAGAGTAATGGAGGCTGGTAGAGAGTTATACAGAGTAATGGTGGCTGGGAGAGTGTTATACAGCGTAATGGAGGCTGTGAGAGACTTATACAAAGTAATGGAGGCTGGGAGAGAGTTATACAAGGTAATGGAGGCTGGGAGAGAGTTATACAATGTAATGGAGGCTGGGAGAGAGTTATACAGAGTAATGGAGGCTGGTAGAGAATTATACAGAGTAATGGAGATTGAGAGAGAGTTTTACAGAGTAATGGAGGCTGGGAGAGAGTTATACAGAGTAATGGAGGCTGGGAGAGAGTTATACAGAGTAATGGAGGCTGGGAGAGAGTTATACAGAGTAATGGAGGCTGGGAGAGAGTTATACAGAGTAATGGTTGCTGGGAGAGAGTTATTCAGAGTAATGGAGGCGGGAGAGAGTTATACAAAGTAACGGAGGCTGGGAGAGAGTTATACAGAGTAATGGAGGCTGGGAGAGAGTTATACAGAGTAATGGAGGCTGGGAGAGAGTTATACAGAGTAATGGAGGCTGGGAGAGTGTTATACAGAGTAATGGAGGCTGCGAGAGAGTTATACAAAGTAATGGAGGCTTGGAGAGAGTTATACAAGGTAATGGAGGCTGGGAGAGAGTTATACAAAGTAATGGAGGCTGGGAGAGAGTTATACAAGGTAATGGAGGCTGGGAGAGAGTTATACAAAGTAATGGAGGCTGGGAGAGAGTTATACAGAGTAATGGAGGCTGGGAGAGAGTTATACAGAGTAATGGAGATTGGGAGAGAGTTATCCAGAGTAATGGAGATTGGGAGAGAGTTATACAAAGTAATGGAGGCTGGGAGATTGTTATACAGAGTAATGGAGATTGAGAGAGCGTTATACAAAGTAATGGAGGCTGGGAGAGAGTTATACAGAGTATTGGAGATTGGGAGAGAGTTATACAGAGTAATGGAGGCTGAGAGAGAGTTATACAAAGTAATGGAGGCAGGGAGAGAGTTATACAAAGTAATGGAGGCTGGGAGAGAGTTATACAGAGTAATGGAGGCTGGGAGAGAGTTTTACAGAGTAATGGAGGTTGGGAGAGAGTTATACAGAGTAATGGAGGCAGGGAGAGAGTTATACAGAGTAATGGAGGCAGGGAGAGAGTTATACAAGGTAATGGAGCTGGGAGAGAGTTATACAAGGTAATGGAGGCTGGGAGAGAGTTATACAGAGTAATGGAGATTGGGAGAGAGTTATACAAAGTAATGGAGATTGGGAGAGAGTTATACAGAGTAATGGAGGCTGGGAGAGAGTTATACAGAGTAATGGAGGCTGGGAGAGAGTTATACAAAGTAATGGAGGCTGGGAGAGAGTTATACAGAGTAATGGAGGCTGGGAGAGAGTTATACAGAGTAATGGAGATTGGGAGAGAGTTATACAAAGTAATGGTGGCTGGGAGAGAGTTATACAGAGCAATGGAGGCTGGGAGCGAGTTATACAGAGTAATGGAGGCTGGTAGAGAGTTATACAGAGTAATGGAGGCTGGGAGAGTGTTATACAGAGTAATGGAGGCTGTGAGAGAGTTATACAAGGTAATGGAGGCTGGGAGAGAGTTATACAAGGTAATGGAGGCTGGGAGAGAGTTATACAAAGTAATGGAGGCTGGGAGAGAGTTATACAGAGTAATGGAGGCTGGGAGAGAGTTATACAGAGTAATGGAGATTGAGAGAGAGTTATACAGAGTAATGGAGGCTGGGAGAGAGTTATACAGAGTAATGGAGGCTGGGAGAGAGTTATACAGAGTAATGGAGGCTGGGAGAGAGTTATACAGAGTAATGGAGGCTGGGAGAGAGTTATACAGAGTAATGGAGGCTGGGAGAGAGTTATACAGAGTAATGGAGGCGGGAGAGAGTTATACAAAGTAATGGAGGCTGGGAGAGAGTTATACAGAGTAATGGAGGCTGGGAGAGAGTTATACAGAGTAATGGAGGCTGGGAGAGAGTTATACAGAGTAATGGAGGCTGGGAGAGTGTTATACAGAGTAATGGAGGCTGCGAGAGAGTTATACAAAGTAATGGAGGCTTGGAGAGAGTTATAGAAGGTAATGGAGGCTGGGAGAGAGTTATACAAAGTAATGGAGATTGAGAGAGAGTTATACAAAGCAATGGATGCTGGGAGAGAGTTATACAGAGTAATGGAGGCTGCGAGAGAGTTATACAAAGTAATGGAGGCTTGGAGAGAGTTATACAAGGTAATGGAGGCTGGGAGAGAGTTATACAAAGTAATGGATGCTGGGAGAGAGTTATACAAAGTAATGGAGGCTGGGAGAGAGTTATACAGAGTAATGGAGGTTGGTAGAGAGTTATACAAAGTAATGGAGGCTGGGAGAGAGTTATACAGAGTAATGGAGATTGAGAGAACGTTATACAAAGTAATGGAGGCTGGGAGAGAGTTATACAGAGCATTGGAGATTGGGAGAGAGTTATACAGAGTAATGGACGCTGAGAGAGAGTTATACAAAGTAATGGAGGCAGGGAGAGAGTTATACAAAGTAATGGAGGCTGGGAGAGAGTTATACAGAGTAATGGAGGCTGGGAGAGAGTTATACAAGGTAATGGAGGCTGGGAGAGAGTTATACAAAGCAATGGAGGCTGGGAGAGAGTTATACAGAGTAATGGAGGCTGGGAGAGAGTTATACAGAGTAATGGAGGCTGGGAGAGAGTTATACAGAGTAATGGAGGCGGGAGAGAGTTATACAAAGTAATGGAGGCTGGGAGAGAGTTATACAGAGTAATGGAGGCTGGGAGAGAGTTATACAGAGTAATGGAGGCTGGGAGAGAGTTATACAGAGTAATGGAGGCTGGGAGAGTGTTATACAGAGTAATGGAGGCTGCGAGAGAGTTATACAAAGTAATGGAGGCTTGGAGAGAGTTATACAAGGTAATGGAGGCTGGGAGAGAGTTATACAAAGCAATGGATGCTGGGAGAGAGTTATACAAAGTAATGGAGGCTTGGAGAGAGTTATACAAGGTAATGGAGGCTGGGAGAGAGTTATACAAAGTAATGGAGGCTTGGAGAGAGTTATACAAGGTAATGGAGGCTGGGAGAGAGTTATACAAAGTAATGGAGGCTGGGAGAGAGTTATACAGAGTAATGGAGGCTGCGAGAGAGTTATACAAAGTAATGGAGGCTTGGAGAGAGTTATACAAGGTAATGGAGGCTGGGAGAGAGTTATACAAAGTAATGGAGGCTGGGAGAGAGTTATACAAAGTAATGGAGGCTTGGAGAGAGTTATACAAGGTAATGGAGGCTGGGAGAGAGTTATACAAAGTAATGGAGGCTTGGAGAGAGTTATACAAGGTAATGGAGGCTGGGAGAGAGTTATACAAAGTAATGGAGGCTGGGAGAGAGTTATACAGAGTAATGGAGGCTGGGAGAGAGTTATACAAGATAATGGAGCTGGGAGAGAGTTATACAGAGTAATGGAGATTGAGAGAGAGTTATACAGAGTAATGGAGATTGGGAGAGAGTTATACAGAGTAATGGAGATTGGGAGAGAGTTATACAAAGTAATGGAGGCTGAGAGAGAGTTATACAGAGTAATGGAGATTGAGAGAGCGTTATACAAAGTAATGGAGGCTGGGAGAGAGTTATACAGAGTATTGGAGATTGGGAGAGAGTTATACAGAGTAATGGAGGCTGAGAGAGAGTTATACAAAGTAATGGAGGCAGGGAGAGAGTTATACAAAGTAATGGAGGCTGGGAGAGAGTTATACAGAGTAATGGAGGCTGGGAGAGAGTTTTACAGAGTAATGGAGGCTGGGAGAGAGTTATACAGAGTAATGGAGGCAGGGAGAGAGTTATACAGAGTAATGGAGGCAGGGAGAGAGTTATACAGAGTAATGGAGATTGAGAGAGAGTTATACAGAGTAATGGAGATTGGGAGAGAGTTATACAAAGTAATGGAGGCTGGGAGAGAGTTATACAGAGTAATGGAGGCTGGGAGAGAGTTATACAGAGTAATGGAGGCTGGGAGAGAGTTATACAGAGTAATGGAGGCTGGGAGAGAGTTATACACAGTAATGGAGGCTGGGAGAGAGTTATACAGAGTAATGGAGGCTGGGAGAGTGTTATACAGAGTCATGGAGGCAGGGAGAGAGTTATACAGAGTAATGGAGATTGAGAGAGAGTTATACAGAGTAATGGAGATTGGGAGAGAGTTATACAAAGTAATGGAGGCTGGGAGAGAGTTATACAGAGTAATGGAGGCTGGGAGAGAGTTATACAGAGTAATGGAGGCTGGGAGAGAGTTATACAAAGTAATGGAGGCTGGGAGAGAGTTATATCCAGGGCTGGATTTTTGTTCCCAGGCCGGGTAGCGCAAGTCAGGAAATTTCCCCACTTGCCAGACCTGCCTCAGAATGGTGGGATTTTTGCCCGGGGTGGGGTGGGTGTCGGATGAAGTCAGGCCCTCCAAACCCGGAAGCAGTTGCTGGGAGGTGATGGGGGAGGCTGTGTGCTCAGGCAGGCTGTCTAGAAGGACAGGCTCCCTTTTTTTGGCATTGCTCCTAGTTGTTTTAAAAGATTTAAAGCCCTCCAGTGCTTGCCCCTCAAGCCCCTTCAACACCCCCATGGCCCCTTATGTTCCCCATACCAATTCAATCCCACTACCCGCACCCTTGGCCCTTCATACATCCCCCCCCCCACCCCCACACCTCCCTGTACCAACTCAATGCACAGTCTCCAACAAGGGCAGACCTCAGGAGCCATATAGGCATTAAAATAAACTTCTAAAACTCTAATCCAGCTCTCATTATACAGACTTGGTAGTGAAAAAAACTCCCATTCGTGAAAGCGTCAAAGCTTTTCAATCTCTTCAAATGGTTAATTCCTTATATAAGGGAGGGAGACCCGGTCCTGGAATGTGGATGGAGACCTGGGCCTGAAATTTGGCGGGAGGGAGACCTGGGCCTGAAATTTGGCGGGAGGGAGACCTGGGCCTGAAATTTGGCGGGAGGGAGACCTGGGCCTCGAGAGAAGGAGACCTAACCTAAGGATTTTTAACAGTCAGTTTGAAACTGTTGTAGGTTGCAACATTCAGCTCTGTCCTAATCAGGCAACAGCCACTCCTGCACTGGTCCTCTCAGCAGCCACATGACCAAATGCAGGTCATATCCAATTACATTGTTTCATTTTGCTGTTCAGTGTACTTTGCCCCAGTGGCATAAGGACACAGAACACGGCAAAGTGTTGAGGGTCTGTTGGAGCATTTAGGATTTCATTTTCCTGGTTGCCACCTCCTCCTCTGCACAGTTATAAGCATGGACCCCTCCATTCATAGAGTCATAGAGGTCTACAGCGCAGAAAAAGGCCCTTCAGCCCATCGAGTCTGTGCCAGTCAAACAAGTACCTAACTATTCTAGTCCCATTTTCCAGCACTAGGCCCATAGCCTTGTATGCCATGGCATCGCAAGTGCACATCCAAATACTTCTTAAATGTTATGACGGGTTCTGTCTCTACCACCCTTTCAGGCAGTGAGTTCCAGATTCCCACCACACTCTGGGTGAAAAAATTCTTCCTCACATCCCCTCTAAACCTCCTGCCCCTTACCTTAAATCTATGCCCTCTGGTTATTGATCCCTCCACTAAGGGGAAAAGTTCCTTCCTATCTACCCTATCTATGCCCCTCGTAATTTTATACACCTTAATCATGTCCCCCCTCAACCTCCTCTGCTCCAGGGAAAATAACCCCAGTCTAGCCAATCTCTCCTCTTAACTAAAACTCTCCAATCCAGGCAACATCCTCTGCACTCTCTCTAGTGCAATCATATCCTTCCTATAATGCGGATTCTAGAACTGCACGCAATACTCTAGCTGTGGCCTCCCTGCTTTTATATTCTATGCCTCGGCTAATAGAGGCAAGTATCCCATATGCCTTATTAACCACCTTATCTCCCTGTCCCGCTACCTTATGGGACCGGGGGTCATGTACACTAAGGTCCCTCTGTCCTCGGTACTTCCCAAGGTCCTCCCATTCATTGTGCATTCCTGTGCCTTGTTTGTCCTGCCCAAGTTCATCACCTCACACTTATCCAAATTAAATTCCATTTGTCACTGATCAGCCCATCTGACCAGTCTATATGCTCCTGTAATCTAAGGCTATCCTCCTCACTATTTACCACCCCACCAATTTTCGTATCATCCGCTAACTTGCTGGTCAACCCTCCTACATCAAGTCTAAATCATTTATATATACCACAAACAGCAAGGGACCCAACATCAATCCCTGTGGACCCACTGGACACAGGCATCCAGTCATAAAAACGCCCCTCGACCATCACCCTCTGCTTCCTGCCACTCAGCCAATTCTGGATCCAATTTTCCAAATTGCCTTGGATCCCATGGGCTCTTACCTTCGTTATCAGTCTCTCATTCAGGAATATTTTAAGGCAAGAAGATTGGGGAATTGCTGGGGCATAATTCGAGCTGTTTCGTTTTAATTGTAACATTGCACATGATCTGGAAACTGCTAATGGAGGAGAACAGAATTATCAGGAGAGAAGCTACTGTAGAAAGAATCTGATTTCAGGACATATGACCCAAGATGTGTGTAAGGCCCCGGCAGAATTTCCCACTCGCTGACCTGTGTGGGAATTGCCCGGAATGTTTGAACTTCCCAATGTGCAATTCCCCTGCTCCTCAGGACCCTCTTAAAAATCTCCAACTCTGAGTTAGACCGAGACTTCCGACGGTTCCGATGCACTTAACTGGATAGTTACCCAGGAAATGTTAGACAGAGAAAAGCTCATCTAACACCTGGGTAACGACAGAACTGACCCCCCCCAATTAATCATACTCACCCGCAACTCTCCCCTAACCCACCAACCACCCTTCACAACCTGACTACCCCCTGACACACCTACACACTCACCCACATCACCCACCACCCTATCCACTTACATCACCCACATACCCACCTCGCCCACCACCCTACCCACTTACCTCACCCACGTACCCACCTCACCCACCACCCTACCCACTGACCGCACCCACATGCCCACCTCACCCACCACCCTACCCATTTACCTCACCCATGTACCCACCTCGCCCACCACCCCATCCACGGACCTCACTCATGTACCCACCTCACCCACCACCCTACCCACTTACCTCACCCACTTACCCACCCGACCACCTCCCCATTCACTCACTTATCTATTCAACCAGTTCACTATCATTCAGACTGGACCTTTAAACTTACCACACAGCAGCTAGTGCTGTAAAAAGGGTGCAGGTCCTGTCACTTCCCACCCCTTCACCCGCCGATGCTACAGCGCAGCGATTGAGTGTCTAGATGGATGCAGCGCACCGTATTTTTGGAGAGGCTGGGATCAGAAGACCAGAAAAGAAATGTGGAGCAGCATCTGAGGGTGGTAAGGTTCGAGTGGAGCGGCAATCCAACAATGATTGCTGTTCACAGAAAATCTGGGCCAATAACATTGGTGGATAATTTGTGTCCCAGACTGCTGAGGGAGGCAAGGGAGGAGATCGCAGGGGCTCTGACCCAAATTTTTAATTCCTCTCTGGCCACGGGGGAGGAGTCAGAGGACTGGAGAACAGCTAATGTGGTTCCGCTATTTAAGAAGGGTTGTAGAGATAAGCCAGGGAACTACAGGCCAGTGAGTCTCATGTCAGTGGTAGGGAAACTATTGGAGAAAATTTTGAAGGAGAGAATCTATCTCCACTTGGAGAAGCAAGGTTTGATCAGGGATAGTCAGCATGGATTTGTCAGAGGGAGGTCATGCCTAACAAATTTGATTGAATTTTTTGAGGAGGTGACCAGGTGTGTAGATGAGGGTAGTGTAGTTGATGTCGTTTATATGGATTTCAGCAAAGCCTTTGACAAGGTCCCACATGGGAGACTTATAAAGAAGGCAAATGCACATGGGATACAGGGTAATTTGATAATGGGATTCAAAATTGGTTTAGTTGTAGGAGACAGAGGGTGATGACAGAAGGATGCTTTCGTGACTGGAAGCCAGTGTCCAGTGGCGTACCACAGGGATCTGTGCTCAGTCCCCTATTATTCGTCATTTATATAAATGACATAGATGACTATGTGGGGGGGTAGGATTAGTAAGTTTGTGGATGACACAAAGATTGGCTGGGTGGTTAACAGTGAGGTTGAGTGTCTTGGACTACAGGAAGATATAGACGGGATGGTCAAATGGGCAGATAAGTGGCAGATGGAATTTAATCCTGAAAAGTGTGAGGTGATACACTTTGGAAGGAGTAATTTGACAAGGAAGTATTCAATGAATGTCATGACACTAGGAAGTTCTGAGGAGCAAAGGGACCTTGGCGTGTGTGTCCATAGATCTCTGAAGGTGGAGGGGCATGTTCGTGGGGTGGTGAAAAAGGCATTTGGGATACTTGCCTTTCTCAATCAAGGCATAGATTACAAAAGTAGGAAGGTCATGTTGGAGTTGTATAGAACCTTGGTGAGGCCACAGCTGGAGTACTGTGTGCAGTTCTGGTCACCACATTATAGGAAGGATGTGATTGCACTGGAGGGGGTGCAGAGGAGATTCACCAGGATGTTGCCTGGGATGAAACATTTAAGTTATGAAAAGAGGTTGGATAGACTTGGGTTGTTTTCGTTGGAGCAGAGAAGACGGAGGGGCGACCTGATCGAGGTGTACAAGGTTATGAGGGGCATGGACAGGGTTGATAGGGAGCAGCTGTTCCCCTTAGTTGAAGGGTCAGTCACGAGGCTGCATAAGTTCAAGGTGAGGGGCAGGAGGTTTAGGGGGGATGTGAGGAAAAGCTTTTTTACCCAGAGGGTGGTGACGGGCTCGAATGTGCTGCCTGCGAGGGTGGTGGAGTAGGGCTGCCTCACGTCCTTTAGAAAGTACCTGGATGAGCACTTGGCACGTCATAACATTCAAGGCTATGGGCCAAGTGCTGGTAAATGGGATTAGGTAGGTAGGTCAAGTGTTTCTCACGTGTCAGCGCAGACTCGATGGGCCAAAGGGCCTCTTCTGCACTGTGTGATTCTGTGACAATACTTCCTTTATCCTGGATGTTTGTAAATTGTACAAGGAGATTGCCTGGTTAGCTGTATTTATTATAACTTACCTGCGTCTTCACATCCCGGGTGTTGCAAATACTCAAATTAGGAGATTGAGAGCGGGTTATACAAAGTAATGGAGGCGGGGAGAGAGTTATACAAAGTAATGGAGGCTGGGAGAGAGTTATACAAAGTAATGGAGGCTGGGAGAGAGTTATACAAAGTAATGGAGACTGGGAGAGAGTTATACAAAGTAATGGAGGCTGGGAGAGAGTTATACAACGTAATGGAGGCTGGGAGAGAGTTATACAAAGTAATGGAGGCTGGGAGAGAGTTATACAGAGTAATGGAGGCTGGGAGAGAGTTATACAGAGTAATGGAGGCTGGGAGAGAGTTATACAGAGTAATGGAGGCTGTGAGAGAGTTACACAAAGTAATGGAGGCTGGGAGAGAGTTACACAGAGTAATGGAGGCTGGGAGAGAGTTACACAGAGTAATGGAGGCTGGGAGAGAGTTACACAGAGTAATGGAGGCTGGGAGAGAGTTATACAGAGTAATGGAGGCTGGGAGAGAGTTATACAGAGTAATGGAGGCTGGGAGAGAGTTATACAGAGTAATGGAGGCTGGGAGAGAGTTATACAGAGTAATGGAGGCTGGGAGAGAGTTATACAGAGTAATGGAGGCTGGGAGAGAGTTATACAGAGTAATGGAGGCTGGGAGAGAGTTATACAGAGTAATGGAGGCTGGGAGAGAGTTATACAGAGTAATGGAGGCTGGGAGAGAGTTATACAGAGTAATGGAGGCTGGGAGAGAGTTATACAAAGTAATGGAGGCTGGGAGAGAGTTATACAAAGTAATGGAGCTGGGAGAGAGTTATACAGAGTAATGGAGGCTGGGAGAGAGTTATACAAAGTAATGGAGCTGGGAGAGAGTTATACAGAGTAATGGAGGCTGGGAGAGAGTTATACAAAGTAATGGAGCTGGGAGAGAGTTATACAGATTAATGGAGGCTGGGAGAGAGTTATACAAAGTAATGGAGCTGGGAGAGAGTTATACAGAGTAATGGAGGCTGGGAGAGAGTTATACAGATTAATGGAGATTGGGAGAGAGTTATACAAGGTAATGGAGGCTGGGAGAGAGTTATACAGAGTAATGGAGATTGAGAGAGAGTTATACAAAGTAATGGAGGCTGGGAGAGAGTTATACAAAGTAATGGAGGCTGGGAGAGAGTTATACAGAGTAATGGAGATTGAGAGAGAGTTATACAAAGTAATGGAGGCTGGGAGAGAGTTATACAGAGTAATGGAGGCTTGGAGAGAGTTATACAGAGTAATGGAGATTGAGAGAGAGTTATACAAAGTAATGGAGGCTGGGAGAGAGTTATACAGAGTAATGGAGGCTGGGAGAGAGTTATACAGAGTAATGGAGATTGAGAGAGAGTTATACAAAGTAATGGAGGCTGGGAGAGAGTTATACAGAGTAATGGAGATTGGGAGAGAGTTATACAGAGTAATGGAGATTGGGAGAGAGTTATACAGAGTAATGGAGGCTGGGAGAGAGTTATACAGAGTAATGGAGGCTGGGAGAGATTTATATCCAGGGCTGGATTTTTGTTCCCAAGCCGGGTAGCTCAAGTCAGGAAATGTCCCCACTTGCCAGACCTGCCTCAGAATGGTGGGGTTTTTGCCCGGGTTGGGGTGGGGGTGGGTGTCGGATGAAGTCAGGCCCTCCAAACCCGGAAGCAGTTGCTGGGAGGTGATGGGGGAGGCTGTGTGCTCAGGCAGGCTGGCTAGAAGGACAGGCTCCCTTCTTCTGGCATTGCTCCTAGTTGTTTTAAAAGATTTTAAGCCCTCCAGTGCTTGCCCCTCATGCCCCTTCAACACCGCCATGGCCCCTTATGTTCCCCATACCAATTCAATCCCACTACCCCCACCCTTGGCCCTTCATACACCGCCCCCGCCCCCACACCTCCCTGTACCAACTCAATGCACAGTCTCCAACAAGGGCAGACCTCAGGAGCCATATAGGCATTAAAATAAACTTCTAAATCTCTAATCCAGCTCTCATTATACTGACTAGGTAGTGAAAAAAACTCCCATTCGTGAAAGCATCAAAGCTTTTCAATCTCTTCAAATGGTTAATTCCTTATATAAACAAACTTCTGTTCATTTACCGTAACCGTTAATAGCCTCTTTCAGCTGTAAGTCAAACTGTGAATTCAGAACACCTGTTGAGATACTTGTAGCTTTTGAAACACTGTCAAGCATTCATAACGAATAACCCTTGGGAAAATATTAAAAGATAGCTCTACTGAAACTGCTTAAACAGATGCTACACCCGCTGGCTTGTCAATCAAAACTTTCCAACAGGTGGTTTGCTTTAGCAATCACTGAAAGGTACAGCCAGCCCTTTCTTTACAGTTTAAAGAGCAGGGAATTTATAAAACATGATATCAGGACAGTTCAACAAACCTTATCCAGCCTTAATGAAACTTGATGTTTACTCCAACAATTTGTGACTCCCAAACTATGGGCAGAATTTTATGATAGCAGGATTTTACCTTCCCGGTTTGGTCAATGGGATTTATAATGGCCCGCCGTATTCTCTGGCCCGGTCCCCGCCGATACAGGGCCGTAAAATTCTGCCCTGTGAGTTAAGGGAAAATGGGGGTCTGCTTGAACTATAGCACGAATTCCAAATGACCCTGCAGAGCTTGTGTTTCCCTCCTCTGTGATTCACAACCCACCCCCTTACCCCTACCGGCAAAAATGAAAGCTGTTGGAAATGGGGTGGGACTTCTGCATCCAGTCCCGGCCGCCATTATCAAGGGTCTACCTTACTCTGTGAAAATCTGGCCGAAAGAGTAAGAGAGGAATGTAAGGTATACAGAGTAATGGAGGAACGGCAGTGAGTTATACAGAGTAATGGAGGAACGGGAGTGAGTTATACAGAGTAATGGAAAAATGGGAGTGAGTTATACAGAGTAATGGAGGAACGGTAGTGAGTTACATAGCGTAATGGAGGAACGGGAGTGAGTTATACAGAGTAATGGAGCAATGGGAGTAACTTATACAGAGTAATGGAAGAATGGGAGAGAGTTATACACAGCAATGGAGGAATGGGACTGAGTTATACAGAGTAATTGAGGAACGGGAGTGAGTTATACAGAGTAATGGAGGAATGGTAGTGAGTTACATAGAGTAATGGAGGAACGGGAGTGAGTTATACAGAGTAATGGAGGAACGGGAGTAAGTTATACAGAGTAATGGAGGAACGGGAGTGAGTTATACAGAGTAATAGAGGAATGGGAGTGAGTTATACAGAGTAATGGAGGAACGGGAGTGAGTTATACAGAGTAATACAGGAATGGGAGTGAGTTACACAGTAACGGAAGAATGGGAGTAAGGTATACAGAGTAATGGAGGAATGGGAGTGAGTTATAAAGAGTAATGGAGGAACGGGAGTGAGTTATACAGAGCAATGGGGGAATGGGAGTGAGTTATACAGAGTAATGGAGGAACGGAAGTGAGTTATCCAGAGTAATGGAGGTACGGGAATGAGTTACACAGAGTAATGGAGGAACGGGAGTGAGTTATACAGAGTAATGGAGGAACGGGAGTGAGTTATACAGTGTCATAGAGGAACGGGAGTGAGTTATACAGAGTAATGCAGGAACGGAAGTGAGTTATAAGGAGTAATGGAGGAACGGGAGTGAGTTATACAGTGAAATGGAGGTACGGGAGAGAGTTATACAGAGTAATGGAGGAATGTGAGTGAGTTATACAGAGTAATGGAGGAACGGGAGTGAGTTATACAGAGTAATGGAAGAATGGGAGTGAGTTATACAGAGTAATGGAAGAATGGGAGTGAGTTATACAGAGTAATGGAGTGATTGGAGTGAGTTATACAGAGTATTGGAAGAATGAGAGTGAGTTATACAGAGTAATGGAAGAATGGGACTGCGTTATACAGAGTAATGGAAGAATGGGAGTGAGTTATACAGAGTAATGGAGGGATGGAAGTGAGTTATACAGAGTAATGGAGGAACGGGAGTCAGTTACAGAGATTAATGGAGGAACGGGAGTGAGTTATACAGAGTAATAGAGGAACGGGAGTGAGTTATACAGAGTAATAGAGGAACGGGAGTGAGTTATACAGAGTAATAGAGGAATGGGAGTGAGTTATACAGTGCAATGGAGGGACGGGAGTGAGTTATACAGAGTAATGGAGGAACAGGAGTGAGTTACACAGAGTAATAAAGGAATGGGAGTGAGTTATACAGAGTAATGGAGGAACGGGAGAAAATTATACAGAGTAATGGAGGAAAGGGAGTGAGTTATACAGAGTAATGGAGGAACGTGGGTGAGTTATAAAGAGTATTGGAGGAACGGGAGTTAGTTATACAGAGTAATGGAGGAACGGGAGTGAGTTATACAGAGTAATGGAAGAATGGGAGAGAGTTATACAGAGTAATGGAAGAATGAGAGTGAGTTATACAGAGTCATGGAGGGATGGGAGTGAGTTATACAGAGTAATGAAGGGATGAGAGTGAGTTATACAGAGTAATGGAAGAATGGGAGTGAGTTATACAGAGTAATGGAGGGATGGGAGTGAGTAACACAGAGTAATGGAAGAATGTGAGTGAGTTATATAGAGTAATGGAGGGATGCGAGTGAGATATACAGAGTAATGGAGGAACGAGAGTGAGTTATACAGAGTAACGGAGGAACGGGAGTGAGTTATACAGATTAATGGAAGAATGGGAGAGAGTTATACAGAGTAATGGAAGAATGAGAGTGAGTTATACAGAGTCATGGAGGGATGGGAGTGAGTTATACAGAGTAATGGAGGGATGGGAGTGAGTTATACAGAGTAATGGAAGAATGGGAGTGAGTAACACAGAGTAATGGAAGGATGGGAGTGAGTTATATAGAGTAATGGAGGGATGCGAGTGAGATATACAGAGTAATGGAGGAACGAGAGTGAGTTATACAGAGTAATAGAGGAACGGGAGTGAGTTACAGAGAGTAATAGAGGAATGGGAGTCAGTTATACAGAGTAATGGAGGAACGGGAGTGAGTAATACAGAGTAATGGAGGGATGGGAGTGAGTTATACAGAGTAATGGAGGAACGGGAGTGAGTTATACAGAGTAATGGAAGAATGAGAGTGAGTTATACAGAGTAATGGAAGAATGGGACAGCGTTATACAGAGTAATGGAAGAATGGGAGTGAGTTATACAGAGTAATGGAGGGATGGAAGTGAGTTATACAGAGTAATGGAGGAACGGTAGTGAGTTACATAGAGTAATGGCGGAATGTGAGTGAGTTATACAGAGTAATGGAGGAACGGGAGTGAGTTATACAGAGTAATGGAAGAATGGGAGAGAGGTATACAGAGTAATGGACGAATGGGAGTGAGTTATACAGAGTAATGGAAGAATGGGAGTGAGTTATACAGAGTAATGGAGTGATGGGAGTGAGTTATACAGAGTAATGGAAGAATGAGAGTGAGTTATACAGAGTAATGGAAGAATGGGACTGCGTTATACAGAGTAATGGAAGAATGGGAGTGAGTTATACAGAGTAATGGAGGGATGGAAGTGAGTTATACAGAGTAATGTAGGAACGGGAGTGAGTTATACAGAGTAATAGAGGAACAGGAGTGAGTTATACAGAGTAATAGAGGAATGGGAGTGAGTTATACAGTGTAATGGAGGGACGGGAGTGAGTTATACAGAGTAATGGAGGAACAGGAGTGAGTTACACAGAGTAATAAAGGAATGGGAGTGAGTTATACAGAGTAATGGAGGAACGGGAGAGAATTATACAGAGTAATGGAGGAACGGGAGTGAGTTATACAGAGTAATGGAGGAAAAGGAGTGAGTTATACAGAGTAATGGAGGAAAGTGAGAGAGTTATACAGTGTAATGGAGGAACGGGAGTTAGTTATACAGAGTAATGGAGGAACGGGAGTGAGTTATACAGAGTAATGGAAGAACGGGAGAGAGTTATACAGAGTAATGGAAGAATGAGAGTGAGTTATACAGAGTAATGGAGGGATGGGAGTGAGTTATACAGAGTAATGGAGGGATGGGAGTGAGTTATACAGAGTAATGGAAGAATGGGAGTGAGTTATACAGAGTAATGGAAGAGTGGGAGTGAGTTATACAGAGTAATGGAGGGATGGGAGTGAGTAACACAGAGTAATGGAAGAATGTGAGTGAGTTATACAGAGTAATGGAAGAATGGGAGTGAGTTATGTAGAGTAATGGAGGGATGGGAGTGAGTTATACAGAGTAATGGAGGAAGGAGAGTGAGTTATACAGAGTAATGGAGGAACGGGAGTGAATTACAGAGAGTAATAGAGGAATGGGAGTCAGTTACACAGAGTAATGGAGGAACGCGAGTGAGTTATACAGTGTAATGGAGGAATGGGAGTGAGTTATACAGAGTAATGGAGGAACGGGAGTGAGTTATACAGAGTAATGGAAGAATGAGAGTGAGTTATACAGAGTAATGGAAGAATGGGACTGCGTTATACAGAGTAATGGAAGAATGGGATTGAGTTATACAGAGTACTGGAGGGATGGAAGTGAGTTCTACAGAGTAATGGAGGAAAGGGAGTCAGTTACAGATAGTAATGGAGGAACGGGAGTGAGTTATAAAGCGTAATGGAGGAACGGGAGTGAGTTATACAGAGTAATGGAGGGATGGGAGTGAGTTATACAGAGTAATGGAGGGATGGGAGTGAGTTATACAGAGTAATGGAAGAATGGGAGTGAGTTATACAGAGTAATGGAAGAATGGGAGTGAGTTATACAGAGTAATGGAGCGATGGGAGTGAGTAACACAGAGTAATGGAAGAATGTGAGTGAGTTATACAGAGTAATGGAAGGACGGGAGTGAGTTATATAGAGTAATGGAGGTATGGGAGTGAGTTATACAGAGTAATGGAGGAACGGGAGTGAGTTACAGAGAGTAATAGAGGAATGGGAGTCAGTTATACAGAGTAATGGAGGAACGGGAGTGAGTTATACAGATTAATGGAGGGATGGGAGTGAGTTATACAGAGTAATGGAGGAACGGGAGTGAGTTATACAGAGTAATGGAAGAATGGGAGTGAGTTATACAGAGTAATGGTGGAACGGGAGAAAATTATACAGAGTAATGGAGGAACGGGAGTGAGTTATGCAGAGTAATGGAGGAAAAGGAGTGAGTTATACAGAGTAACGGAGGAACGTGAGTGAGTTATACAGAGTATTGGAGGAACGGGAGTTAGTTATACAGAGTAATGGAGCAACGGGAGTGAGTTATACAGAGTAATGGAAGAATGGGAGACAGTTAAACAGAATAATGGAAGAATGAGAGTGAGTTATACAGAGTAATGGAGGGATGGGAGTGAGTTATCCAGAGTAATGGAGGGATGGGAGTGAGTTATACAGAGTAATGGAAGAATGGGAGTGAGTTATACAGAGTAATGGAAGAATGGGATTGAGTTATACAGAGTAATGGAGGGATGGGAGTGAGTAACACAGAGTAATGGAAGAATGTGAGTGAGTTATACAGAGTAATGGAAGGACGGGAGTAAGTTATTTAGAGTAATGGAGGTATGGGAGTGAGTTATACAGAGTAATGGAGGAACGAGAGTGAGTTATACAGAGTAATGGAGGAACAGGAGTGAGTTACAGAGAGTAATAGAGGAATGGGAGTCAGTTATACAGAGTAATGGAGGAACGGGAGTGAGTTATACAGATTAATGGAGGGATGGGAGAGAGTTATACAGAGTAATGGAGGAACGGGAGTGAGTTAGACAGAGTAATGGAAGAATGACAGTGAGTTACACAGTGTAATGGAAGAATGGGACAGCGTTATACAGAGTAATGGAAGAATGGGAGTGAGTTATACAGAGTAATGGAGGGATGGAAGTGAGTTATACAGAGTAATGGAAGAATGGGAGTGAGTTATACAGAGTAATGGAAGAATGGGAGTGAGTTATACAGAGTAATGGAGGGATGGGAGTGAGTAACACAGAGTAATGGAAGAATGTGAGTGAGTTATACAGAGTAATGGAAGGACGGGAGTGAGTTATATAGAGTAATGGAGGTATGGGAGTGAGTTATACAGAGTAATGGAGGAACGAGAGTGAGTTATACAGAGTAATGGAGGAACAGGAGTGACTGACAGAGAGTAATAGAGGAATGGGAGTCAGTTATACAGAGTAATGGAGGAACGGGAGTGAGTTATACAGATTAATGGTGGGAAGGGAGAGAGTTATACAGAGTAATGGAGGAACGGGAGTGAGTTATACAGAGTAATGGAAGAATGAGAGTGAGTTACACAGTGTAATGGAAGAATGGGACAGCGTTATACAGAGTAATGGAAGAATGGGAGTGAGTTATACAGAGTAATGGAGGGATGGAAGTGAGTTATACAGAGTAATGGAGGAACGGTAGTGAGTTACATAGAGTAATGGAGGAATGTGAGTGAGTTATACAGAGTAATGGAGGAACGGGAGTGAGTTATACAGAGTAATGGAAGAATGGGAGAGAGGTATACAGAGTAATGGACGAATGGGAGTGAGTTATACAGAGTAATGGAAGAATGGGAGTGAGTTATACAGAGTAATGGAGTGATGGGAGTGAGTTATACAGAGTAATGGCAGAATGAGAGTGAGTTATACAGAGTAATGGAAGAATGGGACTGCGTTATACAGTGTAATGTAAGAATGGGAGTGAGTTATACAGAGTAATGGAGGGATGGAAATGAGTTATACAGAGTAATGGAGGAACGGGAGTCAGTTACAGAGATTAATGGAGGAACGGGAGTGAGTTATACAGAGTAATAGTGGAACGGGAGTGAGTTATACAGAGTAATGGAGGAATGGGAGTGAGTTATGCAGTGTAATGGAGGGACGGGAGTGAGTTATACAGAGTAATGGAGGAACAGGAGTGAGTTACACAGAGTAATAAAGGAATGGGAGTGAGTTATACAGAGTAATGGAGGAACGGGAGAGAATTATACAGAGTAATGGAGGAACGGGAGTGAGTTATACAGAGTAATGGAGGAAAAGGAGTGAGTTATACAGAGTAATGGAGGAACGTGAGAGAGTTATACAGAGTAATGGAGGAACGGGAGTTAGTTATACAGAGTAATGGAGGAACGGGAGTGAGTTATACAGAGTAATGGAAGAATGGGAGAGAGTTATACAGAGTAATGGAAGAATGAGAGTGAGTTATACAGAGTAATGGAGGGATGGGAGTGAGTTATACAGAGTAATGGAGGGATGGGAGTGAGTTATACAGAGTAATGGAAGAATGGGAGTGAGTTATACAGAGTAATGGAAGAGTGGGAGTGAGTTATACAGAGTAATGGAGGGATGGGAGTGAGTAACACAGAGTAATGGAAGAATGTGAGTGAGTTATACAGAATAATGGAAGAATGGGAGTGAAGTATATAGAATAATGGTGGGATGGGAGTGAGTTATACAGAGTAATGGAGGAACGGGAGTGAGTTACAGAGAGTAATAGAGGAAGGGAGTCAGTTATACAGAGTAATGGAGGAACGGGAGTGAGTTATACAGTGTAATGTAGGGATGGGAGTTAGTTATACAGAGTAATGGAGGAATGGAATGAGTTATACAGAGTAATGGAACAATTGGAGAGAGTTATACAGAGTAATGGAAGAATGAGAGTGAGTTATACAGAGTAATGGAGGGATGGGAGTGAGTTATACAGAGTAATGGTGGGATGGGAGTGAGTTATACAGAGTAATGGAAGAATGGGAGTGAGTTATACAGAGTAATGGAAGAGTGGGAGTGAGTTATACAGAGTAGTGGAGGAATGGGAGTGAGTAACACAGAGTAATGGAAGAATGTGAGTGAGTTATACAGAGTAATGGAAGAATGGGAGTGAAGTAAATAGAGTAATGGTGGGATGGGAGTGAGTTATACAGATTAATGGAGGAACGGGAGTGAGTTACAGAGAGTAATAGAGGAATGGGAGTCAGTTATACAGAGTAATGGAGGAACGGGTGTGAGTTATACAGTGTAATGGAGGGATGGGAGTGAGTTATACAGAGTAATGGAGGAACGGGAGTGAGTTATACAGAGTAATGGAAGAATGAGAGTGAGTTATACAGAGTAATGGAAGAATGGGACTGCGTTATACAGAGTAATGGAATAATGGGTGTGAGTTATACAGAGTAATGGAGGGATGGAAGTGAGTTATACAGAGTAATGGAGGAAAGGGAGTCAGTTACAGAGAGTAATGGAGGAACGGGAGTGAGTTATACAGAGTAGTAGAGGAACGGGAGTGAGTTATACAGAGTAATAGAGGAATGGGAGTGAGTTATACAGTGTAATGGAGGGACGGGTGTGAGTTATACAGTGTATTGGAGGAACGGGAGTAAGTTATACAGAGTAATGGAGGAAAAGGAGTGAGTTATATAGAGTAATGAAGGAACGTGAGTGAGTTATACAGAGTAATGGAGGAACGGGAGTGTGTTATAAAGATTAATTGAAGAATGAGAGTGAGTTGTACAGACTAATGGAAGAATGGGACAGCGTTATACAGAGTAATTGAAGAATGGGAGTGAGTTATACAGAGTAATGGAGGGATGGAAGTGAGTTATACAGAGTAATGGAGGAACGGGAGTGAGTTATACAGAGTAATGGAAGAATGAGAGTGAGTTATACAGAGTAATGGAAGAATGGGACAGCGTTATACAGAGTAATGGAAGAATGGGAGTGAGTTATACAGAGTAATGGAGGGGTGGAAGTGAGTTATACAGAGTAATGGAGGAACGGTAGTGAGTTACATAGAGTAATGGCGGAATGTGAGTGAGTTATACAGAGCAATGGAGGAACGGGAGTGAGTTATACAGAGTAATGGAAGAATGGGAGAGAGGTATACAGAGTAATGGACGAATGGGAGTGAGTTATACAGAGTAATGGAAGAATGGGAGTGAGTTATACAGAGTAATGGAGTGATGGGAGTGAGTTATACAGAGTAATGGAAGAATGAGAGTGAGTTATACAGAGTAATGGACGAATGGGACTGCGTTATACAGAGTAATGGAGGGATGGAAGTGAGTTATAAAGAGTAATGGAAGAATGGGACTGAGTTATACAGAGTAATGGAGGAAAGTGAGAGAGTTATACAGAGTAATGGAGGAACGGGAGTTAGTTATACAGAGTAATGGAGGAACGGGAGTGAGTTATACAGAGTACTGGCAGAATGGGAAAGATTTATACAGAGTAATGGAAGAATGAGAGTGAGTTATACAGAGTAATGGAGGGATGGGAGTGAGTTATACAGAGTAATGGAGGGATGGGAGTGAGTTATACAGAGTAATGGAAGAATGGGACTGAGTTATACAGAGTAATGGAAGAGTGGGAGTGAGTTATACAGAGTAATGGAGGGATGGGAGTGAGCAACACAGAGTAATGGAAGAATGTGAGTGAGTTATACAGAGTAATGGAAGAATGGGAGTGAGTTATATAGAGTAATGGAGGGATGGGAGTTAGTTATACAGAGTAATGGAGGAAGGAGAGTGAGTTATACAGAGTAATGGAGGAACGGGAGTGAGTTACAGAGAGTAATAGAGGAATGGGAGTCAGTTACACAGAGTAATGGAGGAACGGGAGTGAGTTATACAGTGTAATGGAGGAATGGGAGTGAGTTATACAGAGTAATGGAGGGATGGGAGTGAGTAACACAGAGTAATGGAAGAATGTGAGTGAGTTATACAGAGTAATGGAAGAATGGGAGTGAATTATATAGAGTAATGGTGGGAAGGGAGTGAGTTATACATATTAATGGAGGAACGGGAGTGAGTTACAGAGAGTAATAGAGGAATGGGAGTCAGTTATACAGAGTAATGGAGGAACGGGAGTGAGTTATACAGAGTAATGGAAGAATGAGAGTGAGTTATACAGAGTAATGGAAGAATGGGACAGCGTTATACAGAGTAATGGAAGAATGGGAGTGAGTTATACAGAGTAATGGAGGGGTGGAAGTGAGTTATACAGAGTAATGGAGGAACGGTAGTGAGTTACATAGAGTAATGGCGGAATGTGAGTGAGTTATACAGAGTAATGGAGGAACGGGAGTGAGTTATACAGAGTAATGGAAGAATGGGAGAGAGGTATATAGAGTAATGGACGAATGGGAGTGAGTTATACAGAGTAATGGAAGAATGGGAGTGAGTTATACAGAGTAATGGAGTGATGGGAGTGAGTTATACAGAGTAATGGAAGAATGAGAGTGAGTTATACAGAGTAATGGACGAATGGGACTGCGTTATACAGAGTAATGGAGGGATAGAAGTGAGTTATACAGAGTAATGTAGGAACGGGAGTGAGTTATACAGAGTAATAGAGGAACGGGAGTGAGTTATACAGAGTAATAGAGGAATGGGAGTGAGTTATACAGTGTAATGGAGGGACGGGAGTGAGTTATACAGAGTAATGGAGGAACAGGAGTGAGTTACACAGAGTAATAAAGGAATGGGAGTGAGTTATACAGAGTAATGGAGGAACGGGAGAGAATTATTCTGAGTAATGGAGGAACGGGAGTGAGTTATACAGAGTAATGGAGGAAAAGGAGTGAGTTGTACAGAGTAATGGAGGAAAGTGAGAGAGTTATACAGAGTAATGGAGGAACGGGAGTTAGTTATACAGAGTAATGGAGGAACGGGAGTGAGTTATACAGAGTAATGGAAGAATGGGAAAGAGTTATACAGAGTAATGGAAGAATGAGAGTGAGTTATACAGAGTAATGGAGGGATGGGAGTGAGTTATACAGAGTAATGGAGGGATGGGAGTGAGTTATACAGAGTAATGGAAGAATGTGAGTGAGTTATACAGAGTAATGGAAGAATGGGAGTGAGTTATATAGAGTAATGGAGGGATGGGAGTGAGTTATACAAAGTAATGGAGGAAGGAGAGTGAGTTATACAGAGTGATGGAGGAACGGGAGTGAGTTACAGAGAGTAATAGAGGAATGGGAGTCAGTTACACAGAGTAATGGAAGAACGGGAGTCAGTTATACAGTGCATTGGAGGAATGGGAGTGAGTTATACAGAGTAACGGAGGGATGGGAGTGAGTAACACAGAGTAATGGAAGAATGTGAGTGAGTTATACAGAGTAATGGAAGAATGGGAGTGAAGTATATAGAGTAATGGTGGGATGGGAGTGAGTTATACATATTAATGGAGGAACGGGAGTGAGTTACAGAGAGTAATAGAGGAATGGGAGTCAGTTATACAGAGTAATGGAGGAACGGGAGTGAGTTATACAGTGTAATGGAGGGATGGGAGTGAGTTATACAGAGTAATGGAGGAACGGGAGTGAGTTATACAGAGTAATGGAAGAATGGGACTGCGTTATACAGAGTAATGGAAGAATGGGATCGAGTTATACAGAGTAATGAGGGATGGAAGTGAGTTATGCAGAGTAATGGAGGAAAGGGAGTCAGTTACAGATAGAAGTGGAGGAACGGGAGGGAGTTATACAGCGTAATGGAGGAATGGGAGTGAGTTATACAGAGTAATGGAGGAACGGAAGTGAGTTATCCAGAGTAATGGAGGTACGGGAGTGAAATACACAGAGTAATGGAGGAACGGGAGTTAGTTATACAGAGCAATGGAGGAACGGGAGTGAGTTATACAGTGTAATAGAGGAACGGGAGTGAGTTATACAGAGTAATGCAAGAACGGAAGTGAGTTATAAGGAGTAATGGAGGAACGGGAGTGAGTTATACAGTGAAATGGAGGTACGGGAGAGAGTTATACAGAGTAATGGAGGAATGTGATGGTGTTATACAGAGTAATGGAGGAACGGGAGTGAGTTATACAGAGTAATGGAAGAATGGGAGAGAGGTATACAGAGTAATGGACGAATGGGAGTGAGTTATACAGAATAATGGAAGAATGGGAGTGAGTTATACAGAGTAATGGAGTGATGGGAGTGAGTTATACAGAGTAATGGAAGAATGAGAGTGAGTTATACAGAGTAATGGAAGAATGGGACTGCGTTATACAGAGTAATGGAAGAATGGGAGTGAGTTATACAGAGGAATGGAGGGATGGAAGTGAGTTATACAGAGTAATGGAGGAACGGGAGTCAATTACAGAGATTAATGGAGGAACGGGAGTGAGTTTTACAGAGTAATAGAGGAATGGGAGTGAATTATACAGTGTAATGGAGGGACGGGAGTGAGCTATAAAGAGTAATGGAGGAACAGGAGTGAGTTACACAGAGTAATAAAGGAATGGGAGTGAGTTATACAGAGTAATGGTGGAACGGGAGAAAATTATACAGAGTAATGGAGGAACGGGAGTGAGTTATGCAGAGTAATGGAGGAAAAGGAGTGAGTTATACAGAGTAACGGAGGAACGTGAGTGAGTTATACAGAGTATTGGAGGAACGGGAGTTAGTTATACAGAGTAATGGAGCAACGGGAGTGAGTTATACAGAGTAATGGGAGAATGGGAGACAGTTATACAGAGTAATGGAAGAATGAGAGTGAGTTATACAGAGTAATGGAGGGATGGGAGTGAGTTATCCAGAGTAATGGAGGGATGGGAGTGAGTTATACAGAGTAATGGAAGAATGGGAGTGAGTTATACAGAGTAATGGAAGAATGGGAGTGAGTTATACAGAGTAATGGAGGGATGGGAGTGAGCAACACAGAGTAATGGAAGAATGTGAGTGAGTTATACAGAGTAATGGAAGGACGGGAGTGAGTTATATAGAGTAATGGAGGTAAGGGAGTGAGTTATACAGAGTAATGGAGGAACGAGAGTGAGTTATACAGAGTAATGGAGGAACAGGAGTGAGTTACAGAGAGTAATAGAGGAATGGGAGTCAGTTATACAGAGTAATGGAGGAACGGGAGTGAGTTATACAGACTAATGGAGGGATGGGAGAGAGTTATACAGAGTAATGGAGGAACGGGAGTGAGTTATACAGAGTAATGGAAGAATGAGAGTGAGTTACACAGTGTAATGGAAGAATGGGACAGCGTTATACAGAGTAATGGAAGAATGGGAGTGAGTTATACAGAGTAATGGAGGGATGGAACTGAGTTACACAGAGTAATGGAAGAATGGGAGTGAGTTATACAGAGTAATGGAAGAATGGGAGTGAGTTATACAGAGTAATGGAGGGATGGGAGTGAGTAACACAGAGTAATGGAAGAATGTGAGTGAGTTATACAGAGTAATGGAAGGACGGGAGTGAGTTATATAGAGTAATGGAGGTATGGGAGTGAGTTATACAGAGTAATGGAGGAACGAGAGTGAGTTATAACGAGTAATGGAGGAACAGGAGTGAGTTACAGAGAGTAATAGAGGAATGGGAGTCAGTTATACAGAGTAATGGAGGAACGGGAGTGAGTTATACAGATTAATGGAGGGATGGGAGAGAGTTATACAGAGTAATGGAGGAACGGGAGTGAGTTATACAGAGTAATGGAAGAATGAGAGTGTGTTACACAGTGTAATGGAAGAATGGGACAGCGTTATACAGAGTAATGGAAGAATGGGAATGAGTTATACAGATTAATGGAGGGATGGAAGTGAGTTATACAGAGTAATGGAGGAACGGTAGTGAGTTACATAGAGTAATGGAGGAATGGGAGAGAGGTATACAGAGTAATGGACGAATGGGAGTGAGTTATACAGAGTAATGGAACAATGGGAGTGAGTTATACAGAGTAATGGAGTGATGGGAGTGAGTTATACAGAGAAATGGAAGAATGAGAGTGAGTTATACAGAGTAATGGAAGAATGGGACTGCGTTATACAGAGTAATGTAAGAATGGGAGTGAGTTATACAGAGTAATGGAGGGATGGAAGTGAGTTATACAGAGTAATGGAGGAACGGGAGTCAGTTACAGAGCTTAATGGAGGAACGGGAGTGAGTTATACAGAGTAATAGAGGAACGGGAGTGAGTTATACAGAGTAATGGAGGAATGGGAGTGAGTTATGCAGTGTAATGGAGGGACGGGAGTGAGTTATACAGAGTTTTGGAGGAACAGGAGTGAGTTACACAGAGTAATAAAGGAATGGGAGTGAGTTATACAGAGTAATGGAGGAACGGGAGAGAATTCTACAGAGTAATGGAGGAACGGGAGTGAGTTATAATGAGTAATGGAGGAAAAGGAGTGAGTTATACAGAGTAATGGAGGAACGTGAGAGAGTTATACAGAGTAATGGAGGAACGGGAGTTAGTTATACAGAGTAATGGAGGAACGGGAGTGAGTTATACAGAGTAATGGAAGAATGGGAGAGAGTTATACAGAGTAATGGAAGAATGAGAGTGAGTTATACGGAGTAATGGAGGGATGGGAGTGAGTTATACAGAGTAATGGAGGGATGGGAGTGAGTTATACAGAGTAATGGAAGAATGGGAGTGAGTTATACAGAGTAATGGAAGAGTGGGAGTGAGTTATACAGAGTAATGGAGGGATGGGAGTGAGTAACACAGAGTAATGGAAGAAAGTGAGTGAGTTATACAGAGTAATGGAAGAATGGGAGTGAAGTATATAGAATAATGGTGGGATGGGAGTGAGTTATACAGAGTAATGTAGGAACGTGAGTGAGTTACAGAGAGTAATAGAGGAAGGGAGTCAGTTATACAGAGTAAAGGAGGAACGGGAGTGAGTTATACAGTGTAATGTAGGGATGGGAGTTAGTTATACAGAGTAATGGAGGAATGGGAGTGAGTTATACTGAGTAATGGAACAATTGGAGAGAGTTATACAGAGTAATGGAAGAATGAGAGTGAGTTATACAGAGTAATGGAGGGATGGGAGTGAGTTATACAGAGTAATGGAGGGATGGGAGTGAATAATACAGAGTAATGGAAGAATGGGAGTGAGTTATACAGAGTAAAGGAAGAGTGGGAGTGAGTTATACAGAGTAATGGAGGAATGGGAGTGAGAAACACAGAGTAATGGAAGAATGTGAGTGAGTTATACAGAGTAATGGAAGAATGGGAGTGAAGTAAATAGAGTAATGGTGGGATGGGAGTGAGTGATACAGATTAATGGAGGAACGGGAGTGAGTTACAGAGAGTAATAGAGGAATGGGAGTCAGTTATACAGAGTAATGGAGGAACGGGTGTGAGTTATACAGTGTAATGGAGGGATAGGAGTGAGTTATACAGAGTAATGGAGGAACGGGAGTGAGTTATACAGAGTAATGGAAGAATGAGAGTGAGTTATACAGAGTAATGGAAGAATGGGACTGCGTTATACAGAGTAATGGAATAATGGTAGTGAGTTATACAGAGTAATGGAGGGATGGAAGTGAGTTATACAGAGTAATGGAGGAAAGGGAGTCAGTTACAGAGAGTAATGGAGGAACGGGAGTGAGTTATACAGAGTAGTAGAGGAACGGGAGTGAGTTATACAGAGTAATAGAGGAATGGGAGTGAGTTATACAGTGTAATTGAGGGACGGGTGTGAGTTATACAGTGTAATGGAGGAACGGGAGTGAGTTATACAGAGTATTGGAGGAAAAGGAGTGAGTTATATAGAGTAATGAAGGAACGTGAGTGAGTTATACAGAGTAATGGAGGAACGGGAGTGAGTAATACAGAGTAATGGAGGGATGGGAGTGAGTTATACAGAGTAATGGAGGAACGGGAGTGAGTTATAAAGATTAATGGAAGAATGAG
This sequence comes from Cetorhinus maximus, assembly GCF_964194155.1. Classification (NCBI taxonomy): domain Eukaryota; kingdom Metazoa; phylum Chordata; class Chondrichthyes; order Lamniformes; family Cetorhinidae; genus Cetorhinus; species Cetorhinus maximus. The sequence continues at coordinate 77,794,900 of NC_135900.1, read as the reverse complement.
AGTGAGTTATACAGAGTAAAGGAAGAATGGGACAGCGTTATACAGAGTAATGGAAGAATGGGAGTGAGTTATACAGAGTAATGGAGGGATGGAAGTGAGTTATACAGAGTAATGGAGGAACGGGAGTGAGTTATACAGAGTAATGGAAGAATGAGAGTGAGTTATACAGAGTAATGGAAGAATGGGACAGCGTTATACAGAGTAATGGAAGAATGGGAGTGAGTTATACAGAGTAATGGAGGGGTGGAAGTGAGTTATACAGAGTAATGGAGGAACGGTAGTGAGTTACATAGAGTAATGGCGGAATGTGAGTGAGTTATACAGAGTAATGGAGGAACGGGAGTGAGTTATACAGAGTAATGGAAGAATGGGAGAGAGGTATACAGAGTAATGGACGAATGGGAGTGAGTTATACAGAGTAATGGAAGAATGGGAGTGAGTTCTACAGAGTAATGGAGTGATGGGAGTGAGTTATATAGAGTAATGGAAGAATGAGAATGAGTTATACAGAGTAATGGACGAATGGGACTGCGTTATACAGAGTAATGGAGGGATGGGATTGAGTTATGCAGAGTAATGGAGGGATGGAAGTGAGTTATACAGAGTAATGGAGGAACAGGAGTGAGTTACACAGAGTAATAAAGGAATGGGAGTGAGTTATACAGAGTAATGGAGGAACGGGAGAGAATTATACAGAGTAATGGAGGAACGGGAGTGAGTTATACAGAGTAATGGAGGAAAAGGAGTGAGTTATACAGAGTAATGGAGGAAAGTGAGAGAGTTATACAGAGTAATGGAGGAACGGGAGTTAGTTATACAGAGTAATGGAGGAACAGGAGTGAGTTATACAGAGTAATGGAAGAATGGGAGAGAGTTATACAGAGTAATGGAAGAATGAGAGTGAGTTATACAGAGTAATGGAGGGATGGGAGTGAGTTATACAGAGTAATGGAGGGATGGGAGTGAGTCATACAGATTAATGGAAGAATGGGAGTGAGTTATACAGAGTAATGGAAGAGTGGGAGTGAGTAACACAGAGTAATGGAAGAATGTGAGTGAGTTATACAGAGTAATGGAAGAATGGGTGTGAGTTATATAGAGTAATGGAAGAATGGGAGTGAGTTATATAGAGTAATGGAGGGATGGGAGTGAGTTATACAGAGTAATGGAGGAAGGAGAGTGAGTTATACAGAGTAATGGAGGAACGGGAGTGAGTTACAGAGAGTAATAGAGGAATGGGAGTCAGTTACACAGAGTAATGGAGGAACGGGAGTGAGTTATACAGTGTAATGGAGGAATGGGAGTGAGTTATACAGAGTAATGGAGGAACGGGAGTGAGTTATACAGAGTAATGCAAGAATGAGAGTGAGTTATACAGAGTAATGGAAGAATGGGACTGCGTTATACAGAGTAATGGAATAATGGGATTGAGTTATGCAGAGTAATGGAGGGATGGAAGTGAGTTATACAGAGTAATGGAGGAAAGGGAGTCAGTTACAGATAGTAATGGAGGAACGGGAGTGAGTTATACAGCGTAATGGAGGAACGGGAGTGAGTTATAGAGAGCAATGGAGGAATGGGAGTGAGTTATACAGAGTAATGGAGGAACGGAAGTGAGTTATCCAGATTAATGGAGGTACGGGAGTGAGTTACACAGAGTAATGAAGGAACGGGAGTGAGTTATACAGAGCAATGGAGGAATGGGAGTGAGTTATACAGAGTAATGGAGGAACGGAAGTGAGTTATCCAGAGTAATGGCGGTACGGGAGTGAGTTACACAGAGTAATGGAGAAAACGGGAGTGAGTTATACAGAGTAATGGAGGAACGGGAGTGAGTTATACAGTGTAATAGAGGAACGGGAGTGAGTTATACAGAGTAATGCAGGATCGGAAGTGAGTTATAAGGAGTAATGGAGGAACGGGAGTGAGTTATACAGTGAAATGGAGGTACGGGAGTGAGTTATACAGAGTAATGGAGGAATGTGAGTGAGTTATACAGAGTAATGGAGGAACGGGAGTGAGTTATACAGAGTAATGGAAGAATGGGAGAGAGGTATACAGAGTAATGGACGAATGGGAGTGAGTTATACAGAGTAATGGAAGAATGGGAGTGAGTTATACAGAGTAATGGAGTGATGGGAGTGAGTTATACAGAGTAATGGAAGAATGAGAGTGAGTTATACAGAGTAATGGAAGAATGGGACTGCGATATACAGAGTAATGGAAGAATGGGAGTGAGTTATACAGAGTAATGGAGGCATGGAAGTGAGTTATACAGAGTAATGGAGGAACGGGAGTCAGCTACAGAGATTAATGGAGGAACGGGAGTGAGTTATACAGAGTAATAGAGAAATGGGAGTGAGTTATACAGTGTAATGGAGGGACGGGAGTGAGTTTTACAGAGTAATGGAGGAACAGGAGTGAGTTACACAGAGTAATAAAGGATTGAGAGTGAGTTATACAGAGTAATGGAGGGATGGGAGTGAGTTATATAGAGTAATGGAGGGATGGGAGTGAGTTGTACAGAGTAATGGAGGAACGAGAGTGAGTTATACAGAGTAATGGAGGAACGGGAGTGAGTTACAGAGAGTAATAGAGGATTGGGAGTCAGTTATACAGAGGATTGGAGGAACGGGAGTGAGTTATACAGTGTAATGGAGGGATGGGAGTGAGTTATACAGAGTAATGGAGGAACGGGAGTGAGTTATACAGAGTAATGGAAGAATGAGAATGAGTTATACAGAGTAATGGAAGAATGGGACTGCATTATACAGAGTAATGGAAGAATGGGATTGAGTTATACAGAGTAATGGAGGGATGGAAGTGAGTTATAGAGTAATGGAGGAAAGGGAGTCAGTTACAGAGAGTAATGGAGGAACGGGAGTGAGTTATACAGCGTAATGGAGGAACAGGAGTGAGTTTTACAGAGCAATGGAGGAATGGGAGTGAGTTATACAGAGTAATGGAGGAACGGAAGTGAGTTATCCAGAGTAATGGAGGTACGGGCGTGAATTACACAGAGTAATGGAGGAACGGGAGTGAGTTATACAGAGCAATGGAGGAACGGAAGTGAGTTATGCAGAGTAATGGAGGTACGGGCGTGAGTTACACAGAGTAATGGAGGAACGGTAGTGAGTTATACAGAGTAATGGAGGAACGGGAGTGAGTTATACAGTGTAATAGAGGAACGGGAGTGAGTTATACAGAATAATGCAGGATCGGAAGATAGATATAAGAAGTAATGGAGGAACGGGAGTGAGTTTTACAGTGAAATGGAGGTACGGGAGAGAGTTATACAGAGTAATGGAGGAATGTGAGTGTGTTATACAGAGTAATGGAGGAACGGGAGTGAGTTATACAGAGTAATGGAAGAATGGGAGAGAGGTATACAGAGTAATGGACGAATGGGAGTGAGTTATACAGAGTAACGGAAGAATGGGAGTGAGTTATACAGAGTAATGGAGTGATGGGAGTGAGTTATACAGAGTAATGGAAGAATGAAAGTGAGTTATACAGAGTAATGGAAGAATGGGACTTCGTTATACAGAGTAATGGAAGAATGGGAGTGAGTTATACAGAGGAATGGAGGGATGGAAGTGATTTATACAGAGTAATGGAGGAACGGGAGTCAGTTACAGAGATTAATGGAGGAACGGGAGTGAGTTTTACAGAGTAATAGAGGAATGGGAGTGAGTTATACAGTGTAATGGAGGGACGGGAGTGAGCTTTAAAGAGTAATGGAGGAACAGGAGTGAGTTACACAGAGTAATAAAGGAATGGGAGTGAGTTATACAGAGTAATGGTGGAACGGGAGAAAATTATACAGAGTAATGGAGGAACGGGAGTGAGTTATGCAGAGTAATGGAGGAAAAGGAGTGAGTTATACAGAGTAACGGAGGAACGTGAGTGAGTTATACAGAGTATTGGAGGAACGGGAGTTAGTTATACAGAGTAATGGAGCAACAGGAGTGAGTTATACAGAGTAATGGAGGGATGGGAGTGAGTAACACAGAGTAATGGAAGAATGTGAGTGAGTTATACAGAGTAATGGAAGGACGGGAGTGAGTTATACAGAGTAATAGAGAAATGGGAGTGAGTTATACAGTGTAATGGAGGGACGGGAGTGAGTTATACAGAGTAATGGAGGAACAGGAGTGAGTTACACAGAGTAATTAAGGAATGAGAGTGAGTTATACAGAGTAATGGTAGGATGGGAGTGAGTAACACAGAGTAATGGAAGAATGTGAGTGAATTATACAGAGTAATGGAAGCATGGGAGTGAGTTATATAGAGTAATGGAGGGATGCGAGTGAGTTATACAGAGTAATGGAGGAACGAGAGTGAGTTATACAGAGTAATGGAGGAACGGGAGTGAGTTACAGAGAGTAATAGAGGAATGGGAGTCAGTTATACAGAGGATTGGAGGAACGGGAGTGAGTTATACAGTGTAATGGAGGGATGGGAGTGAGTTATACAGAGTAATGGAGGAACGGGAGTGAGTTATACAGAGTAATGGAAGAATGAGAGTGAGTTATACAGAGTAATGGAAGAATGGGACTGCATTATACAGAGTAATGGAAGAATGGGATTGAGTTATACAGAGTAATGGAGGGATGGAAGTGAGTTATAGAGTAATGGAGGAAAGGGAGTCAGTTACAGAGAGTAATGGAGGAACGGGAGTGAGTTATACAGCGTAATGGAGGAAAGGGAGTGAGTTTTACAGAGCAATGTAGGAATGGGAGTGAGTTATACAGAGTAATGGAGGAACGGAAGTGAGTTATCCAGAGTAATGGAGGTACGGGAGTGAATTACACAGTGTAATGGAGGAACGGGAGTGAGTTATACAGCGCAATGGAGTAACGGAAGTGAGTTATGCAGAGTACTGGAGGTACGGGAGTGAGTTACAGAGAGTAATAGAGGAATGGGAGTCAGTTATACAGAGTAATGGAGGAACGGGAGTGAGTTATACAGATTAATGGAGGGATGGGAGTGAGTTATACAGAGTAATGGAGGAACGGGAGTGAGTTATACAGAGTAATGGAAGAATGAGAGTGAGTTACACAGTGTAATGGAAGAATGGGACAGCGTTATACAGAGTAATGGAAGAACGGGAGTGAGTTATACAGAGTAATGGAGGGATGAAAGTGAGTTATACAGAGTAATGGAGGAACGGTAGTGAGTTACATAGAGTAATGGAGGAATGTGAGTGAGTTATACAGAGTAATGGAGGAACGGGAGTGAGTTATACAGAGTAATGGAAGAATGGGAGAGAGGTATACAGAGTAATGGACAGATGGGAGTGAGTTAGACAGAGTAATGGAAGAATGGGAGTGAGTTATACAGAGTAATGGAAGAATGGGACTGCGTTATACAGAGTAATGTAAGAATGGGAGTGAGTTATACAGAGTAATGGAGGGATGGAAGTGAGTTATACAGAGTAATGGAGGAACGGGAGTCAGTTACAGAGATTAATGGAGGAACGGGAGTGAGTTATACAGAGTAATAGAGGAACGGGAGTGAGTTATACAGAGTAATGGAGGAATGGGAGTGAGTTATACTGTGTAATGGAGGGACGGGAGTGAGTTATACAGAGTAATGGTGGAACAGGAGCGGGTTACACAGAGTAATAAAGGAATGGGAGTGAGTTATACAGAGTAATGGAGGAACGGGAGAGAATTATACAGAGTAATGGAGGAACGGGAGTGAGTTATACAGAGTAATGGAGGAAAAGGAGTGAGTTATACAGAGTAATGGAGGAACGTGAGAGAGTTATACAGAGTAATGGAGGAAAGGGAGTCAGTTACAGAAAGTAATGGAGGAACGGGAGTGAGTTATACAGCGTAATGGAGGAACGGGAGTGAGTTATAGAGAGTAATGGAGGAATGGGAGTGAGTTATACAGAGTAATGGAGGAACGGAAGTGAGTTATCCAGATTAATGGAGGTACGGGAGTGAGTTACACAGAGTAATGAAGGAACGGGAGTGAGTTATACAGAGCAATGGAGGAATGGGAGTGAGTTATACAGAGTAATGGAGGAACGGAAGTGAGTTATCCAGAGTAATGGCAGTACGGGAGTGAGTTACACAGAGTAATGCAGAAAACGGGAGTGAGTTATACAGAGTAATGGAGGAACGGGAGTGAGTTATACAGTGTAATAGAGGAACGGGAGTGAGTTATACAGAGTAATGGAAGAATGGGAGAGAGGTATGCAGAGTAATGGACGAATTGGAGTGAGTTATACAGAGTAATGGATGAATGGGAGTGAGTTATACAGAGTAATGGAGTGATGGGAGTGAGTTATACAGAGTAATGGAAGAATGAGAGTGAGTTATACAGAGTAATGGAAGAATGGGACTGCGATATACAGAGTAATGGAAGAATGGGAGTGAGTTATACAGAGTAATGGAGGGATGGAAGTGAGTTATACAGAGTAATGGAGGAACGGGAGTCAGCTACAGAGATTAATGGAGGAACGGGAGTGAGTTATACAGAGTAATAGAGAAATGGGAGTGAGTTATACAGTGTAATGGAGGGACGGGAGTGAGTTTTACAGAGTAATGGAGGAACAGGAGTGAGTTACACAGAGTAATAAAGGAATGAGAGTGAGTTATACAGAGTAATGGAGGGATGGGAGTGAGTTATATAGAGTAATGGAGGGATGGGAGTGAGTTGTACAGAGTAATGGAGGAATGAGAGTGAGTTATACAGAGTAATGGAGGAAAGGGAGTGAGTTACAGAGAGTAATAGAGGAATGGGAGTCAGTTATATAGAGGATTGGAGGAACGGGAGTGAGTTATACAGTGTAATGGAGGGATGGGAGTGAGTTATACAGAGTAATGGAGGAACGGGAGTGAGTTATACAGAGTAATGGAAGAATGAGAGTGAGTTATACAGAGTAATGGATGAATGGGACTGCATTATACAGAGTAATGGAAGAATGGGATTGAGTTATACAGAGTAATGGAGGGATGGAAGTGAGTTATAGAGTAATGGAGGAAAGGGAGTCAGTTACAGAGAGTAATGGAGGAACGGGAGTGAGTTATACAGCGTAATGGAGGAACAGGAGTGAGTTTTACAGAGCAATGGAGGAATGGGAGTGAGTTATACAGAGTAATGGAGGAACGGAAGTGAGTTATCCAGAGTAATGGAGGTACGGGCGTGAATTACACAGAGTAATGGAGGAACGGGAGTGAGTTATACAGAGCAATGGAGGAACGGAAGTGAGTTATGCAGAGTAATGGAGGTACGGGAGTGAGTTACACAGAGTAATGGAGGAACGGGAGTGAGTTATACAGAGTAATGGAGGAACGGGAGTGAGTTATACAGTGTAATAGAGGAACGGGAGTGAGTTATACAGAATAATGCAGGAACGGAAGGGAGATATAAGGAGTAATGGAGGAACGGGAGTGAGTTATACAGTGAAATGGAGGTACGGGAGAGAGTTATACAGAGTAATGGAGGAATGTGAATGTGTTATACAGAGTAATGGAGGAACGGGAGTGAGTTATACAGAGTAATGGAAGAATGGGAGAGAGGTATACAGAGTAATGGACGAATGGGAGTGAGTTATACAGAGTAACGGAAGAATGGGAGTGAGTTATACAGAGTAATGGAGTGATGGGAGTGAGTTATACAGAGTAATGGAAGAATGAAAGTGAGTTATACAGAGGAATGGAGGGATGGAAGTGAGTTATACAGAGTAATGGAGGAACGGGAGTCAGTTACAGAGATTAATGGAGGAACGGGAGTGAATTTTACAGAGTAATAGAGGAATGGGAGTGAGTTATGCAGAGTAATAAAGGAATGGGAGTGAGTTATACAGAGTAATGGTGGAACGGGAGAAAATTATACAGAGTAATGGAGGAACGGGAGTGAGTTATGCAGAGTAATGGAGGAAAAGGAGTGAGTTATACAGAGTAACGGAGGAACGTGAGTGAGTTATACAGAGTAATGGACGAATGGGAGTGAGTTATACAGAGTAACGGACGAATGGGAGTGAGTTATACAGAGTAACGGAAGAATGGGAGTGAGTTATACAGAGTAATGGAAGAATGGGAGTGAGTTATACAGAGGAATGGAGGGATGGACGTGAGTTATACAGAGTAATGGAGGAACGGGAGTCAGTTACAGAGATTAATGGAGGAACGGGAGTGAGTTTTACAGAGTAATAGAGGAATGGGAGTGAGTTATACAGAGTAATAAAGGAATGGGAGTGAGTTATACAGAGTAATGGTGGAACGGGAGAAAATTATACAGAGTAATGGAGGAACGGGAGTGAGTTATGCAGAGTAATGGAGGAAAAGGAGTGAGTTATACAGAGTAACGGAGGAACGTGAGTGAGTTATACAGAGTATTGGAGGAACGGGAGTTAGTTATACAGAGTAATGGAGCAACGGGAGTGAGTTATACAGAGTAATGGGAGAATGGGAGACAGTTATACAGAGTAATGGAAGAATGAGAGTGAGTTATACTGAGTAATGGAGGGATGGGAGTGAGTTATCCAGAGTAATGGGGGGATGGGAGTGAGTTATACAGAGAAATAGAAGAATGGGAATGAGTTATACAGAGTAATGGAAGAATGGGAGTGAGTTATACAGAGTAATGGCGGGATGGGAGTGTGTAACACAGAGTAATGGAAGAATGTGAGTGAGTTATACAGAGTAATGGAAGGACGGGAGTGAGTTATACAGAGTAATAGAGAAATGGGAGTGAGTTATACAGTGTAATGGAGGGACGGGAGTGAGTTATACAGAGTAATGGAGGAACAGGAGTGAGTTACACAGAGTAATTAAGGAATGAGAGTGAGTTATACAGAGTAATGGTAGGATGGGAGTGAGTAACACAGAGTAATGGAAGAATGTGAGTGAATTATACAGAGTAATGGAAGCATGGGAGTGAGTTATATAGAGTAATGGAGGGATGCGAGTGAGTTATACAGAGTAATGGAGGAACGAGAGTGAGTTATACAGAGTAATGGAGGAACGGGAGTGAGTTACAGAGAGTAATAGAGGAATGGGAGTCAGTTATACAGAGGATTGGAGGAACGGGAGTGAGTTATACAGTGTAATGGAGGGATGGGAGTGAGTTATGCAGAGTAATGGAGGAACGGGTGTGAGTTATACAGAGTAATGGAAGAATGAGAGTGAGTTATACAGAGTAATGGAAGAATGGGACTGCATTATACAGAGTAATGGAAGAATGGGATTGAGTTATACAGAGTAATGTAGGGATGGAAGTGAGTTATAGAGTAATGGAGGAAAGGGAGTCAGTTACAGAGAGTAATGGAGGAACGGGAGTGAGTTATACAGCGTAATGGAGGAAAGGGAGTGAGTTTTACAGTGCAATTGAGGAGTGGGAGTGAGTTATACAGAGTAATGGAGGAACGGAAGTGAGTTATCCAGAGTAATGGAGGTACGGGAGTGAATTACACAGTGTAATGGAGGAACGGGAGTGAGTTTTACAGCGCAATGGAGGAACGGAAGTGAGTTATGCAGAGTACTGGAGGTACGGGAGTGAGTTACAGAGAGTAATAGAGGAATGGGAGTCAGTTATACAGAGTAATGGAGGAACGGGAGTGAGTTATACAGATTAATGGAGGGATGGGAGTGAGTTATACAGAGTAATGGAGGAACGGGAGTGAGTTATACAGAGTAATGGAAGAATGAGAGTGAGTTACACAGTGTAATGGAAGAATGGGACAGCGTTATACAGAGTAATGGAAGAACGGGAGTGAGTTATACAGAGTAATGGAGGGATGGAAGTGAGTTATACAGAGTAATGGAGGAACGGTAGTGAGTTACATAGAGTAATGGAGGAATGTGAGTGAGTTATACAGAGTAATGGAGGAACGGGAGTGAGTTATACAGAGTAATGGAAGAATGGGAGAGAGGTATACAGAGTAATGGACGGATGGGAGTGAGTTATACAGAGTAATGGAAGAATGGGAGTGAGTGATACAGAGTAATGGACAGATGGGAGTGAGTTAGACAGAGTAATGGAAGAATGGGAGTGAGTTATACAGAGTAATGGAAGAATGGGACTGCGTTATACAGAGTAATGTAAGAATGGGAGTGAGTTATACAGAGTAATGGAGGGATGGAAGTGAGTTATACAGAGTAATGGAGGAACGGGAGTCAGTTACAGAGATTAATGGAGGAACGGGATTGAGTTATACAGAGTAATAGAGGAACGGGAGTGAGTTATACAGAGTAATGGAGGAATGGGAGTGAGTTATACAGTGTAATGGAGGGACGGGAGTGAGTTATACAGAGTAATGGAGGAACAGGAGTGAGTTACACAGAGTAATAAAGGAATGGGAGTGAGTTATACAGAGTAATGGAGGAACGGGAGAGAATTATACAGAGTAGTGGAGGAACGGGAGTGAGTTATACAGAGTAATGGAGGAAAAGGAAAGAGTTATACAGAGTAATGGAGGAACGTGAGAGAGTTATACAGAGTAATGGAGGAACGGGAGTTAGTTATACAGAGTAATGGAGGAACGGGAGTGAGTTATACAGAGTAATGGAAGAATGGGAGAGAGTTATACAGAGTAATGGAAGAATGAGAGTGAGTTATACAGTGTCATGGAGGGATGGGAGTGAGTTATACAGAGTAATGGAGGGATGGGAGTGAGTTATACAGAGTAACGGAAGAATGGGAGTGAGTTATACAGAGTAATGGAAGAGTGGGAGTGAGTTATACAGAGTAATGGAGGGATGGGAGTGAGTAACACAGAGTAATGGAAGAATGTGAGTGAGTTATACAGTGTAATGGAAGAATGGGAGTGAAGTATATAGAGTAATGGTGGGATGGGAGTGAGTTATACAGAGTAATGGAGGAACGGGAGTGAGTTACAGAGAGTAATAGAGGAATGGGAGTCAGTTATACAGACTAATGGAGGAACGGGAGTGAGTTATACAGTGTAATGGAGGAATGGGAGTGAGTTATACAGAGTATTGGAAGAATGAGAGTGAGTTATACAGAGTAATGGATGAGTGGGAGTGAGTTATACAGAATAATGGAGGGATGGGAGTGAGTTATACAGAGTAATGCAAGAATGGGAGTGAGTTATACAGAGTAATGGAGTGATGGGTGTGAGTTATACAGAGTAATGGAAGAATGAGAGTGAGTTATACAGAGTAATGGAAGAATGGGACTGCGTTATACAGAGTAATGGAAGAATGGGAGTGAGTTATACAGAGTAATGGAGGGATGGAAATGAGTTATAAAGAGTAATGGAGGAACGGGAGTCAGTTACAGAGATTAATGGAGGAACGGGAGTGAGTTATACAAAGTAATAGAGGAACGGGAGTGAGTTATACAGAGGAATACAGGAATGGGAGTGAGTTATACAGTGTAATGGAGGGACGGGAGTGAGTTATACAGAGTAATGGAGGAACAGGAGTGAGTTACACAGAGTAATAAAGGAATGGGAGTGAGTTATACAGAGTAATGGAGGAACGGGAGAGAATTATACAGAGTAGTGTAGGAACGGGAGTGAGTTATACAGAGTAATGGAGGAAAAGGAAAGAGTTATACAGAGTAATGGAGGAACGTGAGAGAGTTATACAGAGTAATGGAGGAACGGGAGTTAGTTATACAGAGTAATGGAGGAACGGGAGTGAGTTATACAGAGTAATGGAAGAATGGGAGAGAGTTATACAGAGTAATGGAAGAATGAGAGTGAGTTATACAGTGTCATGGAGGGATGGGAGTGAGTTATACAGAGTAATGGAGGGATGTGAGTGAGTTATACAGAGTAATGGAAGAATGGGAGTGAGTTATACAGAGTAATGGAAGAGTGGGAGTGAGTTATACAGAGTAATGGAGGGATGGGAGTGAGTAACACAGAGTGATGGAAGAATGTGAGTGAGTTATACAGTGTAATGGAAGAATGGGAGTGAAGTATATAGAGTAATGGTGGGATGGGAGTGAGTTATACAGAGTAATTGAGGAACGGGAGTGAGTTACAGATAGTAATAGAGGAATGGGAGTCAGTTATACAGACTAATGGAGGAACGGGAGTGAGTTATACAGTGTAATGGAGGAATGGGAGTGAGTTATACAGAGTAATGGAGGAACGGGAGTGAGTTATACAGAGTATTGGAAGAATGAGAGTGAGATATACAGAGTAATGGATGAGTGGGAGTGAGTTATACAGAATAATGGAGGGATGGGAGTGAGTTATACAGAGTAATGCAAGAATGGGAGTGAGTTATACAGAGTAATGGAGTGATGGGAGTGAGTTATACAGAGTAATGGAAGAATGAGAGTGAGTTATACAGAGTAATGGAAGAATGGGACTGCGTTATACAGAGTAATGGAAGAATGGGAGTGAGTTATACAGAGTAATGGAGGGATGGAAATGAGTTATAAAGAGTAATGGAGGAACGGGAGTCAGTTACAGAGATTAATGGAGGAACGGGAGTGAGTTATACAAAGTAAAAGAGGAACGGGAGTGAGTTATACAGAGGAATACAGGAATGGGAGTGAGTTATACAGTGTAATGTAGGGACGGGAGTGAGTTATACAGAGTAATGGAGGAACGGGAGTGAGTTACACAGAGTAATAAAGGAATGGGAGTGAGTTATACAGAGTAATGGAGGAACGGTAGAGAATTATACAGAGTTATGGAGGAACGGGAGTCAATTATACAGAGTAATGGAGGAACGTGAGTGAGTTATACAGAGTAATGGAGGAACGTGAGTGAGTTATACAGAGTAATGGAGGAACGGGAGTTAGTTATACAGATTAATGGAGGAACGGGAGTAAGTTACACAGAGTAATGGAAGAATGGGAGAGAGTTATACAGAGTAATGGAAGAATGAGAGTGAGTTATACAGAGTAATGGAGGGATGGGAGTGAGTTATACAGAGTAATGGAAGAATGGGAGTGAGTTATACAGAGTAATGGAAGAATGGGAGTGAGTTATACAAAGTAATGGAAGAATCGGAGTGAGTTATACAGAGTAATGGAGGGATGGGAGTGAGTTATACAGAGCAATGGAAGAATGGGAGTGAGTTATACAGAGTAATGGAAGAATGGGTGTGAGTTATACAGAGTAATGGAAGAATCGGAGTGAATTATACAGAGTAATGGAGGGATGGGAGTGAGTTATACAGAGTAATGGAGGAACGGGAGTGAGATACAGTGAGTAATAGAGGAATGGGAGTCAGTTATACAGTGTAATGGAGTACCGGCAGAGAGTTATACAGAGTAATAGAGGAATGGGAGTGAGTTATACAGAGTAATGGAGGAACGGGATTGAGTTATACAGTGTAATAGAGGAATGGGAGTGAGTTACACAGAGTAATGGAAGAATGGGAGTAAGGTATACAGAGTAATGGAGGAATGGGAGTGAGTTATACAGAGTAATGGAGGAACGGGAGTGAGTTATACAGAGCAATGGAGGAATGGGAGTGAGTTATACAGAGAAATGGAGCAACGGGAGTGAGTTATGCAGTGTAATGGAGGTACAGGAGTGAGTTATACAGTGTAATGGAGGAACGGTAGAGAATTATACAGAGTAATGGAGGAACGGGAGTCAATTATACAGAGTAATGGAGGAACGTGAGTGAGTTATACAGTGTAATGGAGGAACTTGAGTGAGTTATACAGATTAATGGAGGAACGGGAGTTAGTTATACAGAGTAATGGAGGAACGGGAGTAAGTTACACAGAGTAATGGAAGAATGGGAGAGAGTTATACAGAGTAATGGTAGAATGAGAGTGAGTTATACAGAGTAATGGAGGAATGGGAATGAGTTATACAGAGTAATGGAAGAATGGGAGTGAGTTATACAGAGTAATGGAAGAATGGGAGTGAGTTATACAGAGTAATGGAAGAATCGGAGTGAGTTATATAGAGTAATGGAGGGTTGGGAGTGAGTTATACAGAGCAATGGAAGAATGGGAGTGAGTTATACAGAGTAATGGAAGAATGGTTGTGAGTTATACAGAGTAATTGAAGAATCGATGTGAATTATACAGAGTAATGGAGGGATGGGAGTGAGTTACACAGAGTAATGGAAGAATGGGAGTAAGGTATACCGAGTAATGGAGGAATGGGAGTGAGTTATACAGAGTAATGGAGTAACAGGAGTGAGTTATACAGAGCAATGGAGGAATGGGAGTGAGTTATACAGAGTAATGGAGTAACAGGAGTGAGTTATACAGAGCAATGGAGGAACGGGAGTGAGTTATACAGAGTAATGGAGGTACGGGAGTGAGTTTCACAGAGTACTGGAGGAACGGGAGTGAGTTATACAGTGTAATAGAAGAACGGGAGTGAGTTATACAGAGTAATGCAGGAACGGAAGTGAGTTATAAGGAGTAATGGAGGAACGGGAGTGAGTTACACAGAGTAATGGAGCAACGGGAGTCAGTTATACAGAGTAATGGAGGAACTGGAGTGAGTTATACAGAATAATGGAGGAACAGGAGTGAGTTATACAGAGTAATGGAGGAACGGGAGTGAGCTATACAGAGTAATGGAGTGATGGGAGTGAGTTATACAGAGTAATGGAAGAATGAGAGTGAGTTATACAGAGTAATGGAAGAATGGGACTGCGTTATACAGAGTAATGGAAGAATGGGAGTGAGTTATACAGAGTAATGGAGGGATGGAAGTGAGTTATAAAGAGTAATGGAGGAACGGGAGTCAGTTACAGAGATTAATGGAGGAACGGGAGTTAGTTATACAAAGTAATAGAGGAACGGGAGTGAGTTATACAGAGTAATACAGGAATGGGAGTGAGTTATACAGTGTAATGTAGGGACGGGAGTGAGTTATACAGAGTAATGGAGGAACGGGAGTGAGTTACACAGAGTAATAAAGGAATGGGAGTGAGTTATACAGAGTAATGGAGGAACGGTAGAGAATTATACAGAGTAATGGAGGAACGGGAGTCAATTATACAGAGTAATGGAGGAACGTGAGTGAGTTATACAGAGTAATGGAGGAACGTGAGTGAGTTATACAGAGTAATGGAGCAACGGGAGTTAGTTATACAGAGTAATGGAGGAACGGGAGTAAGTTACACAGAGTAATGGAAGAATGGGAGAGAGTTATACAGAGTAATGGAAGAATGAGAGTGAGTTATACAGAGTAATGGAGGGATGGGAGTGAGTTATACAGAGTAATGGAAGAATGGGAGTGAGTTATACAGAGTAATGGAAGAATGGGAGTGAGTTATACAGAGTAATGGAAGAATCGGAGTGAGTTATACAGAGCAATGGAGGGATGGGAGTGAGTTATACAGAGCAACGGAAGAATGGGAGTGAGTTATACAGAGTAATGGAAGAATGGGTGTGAGTTATACAGAGTAATGGAAGAATCGGAGTGAATTATACAGAGTAATGGAGGGATGGGAGTGAGTTATACAGAGTAATGGAGGAACGAGAGTGAGTTATACAGAGTAATGGAGGAACGGGAGTGAGTTACAGTGAGTAATAGAGGAATGGGAGTCAGTTATGCAGAGTAATGGAGGAACGGGAGTGAGTTATACAGAGTAATAGAGGAATGGGAGTGAGTTATACAGAGTAATGGAGGAACGGGATTGAGTTATACAGAGTAATAGAGGAATGGGAGTGAGTTACACAGAGTAATGGAAGAATGGGAGTAAGGTACACAGAGTAATGGAGGAATGGGAGTGAGTTACACAGAGTAATGGAGGAATGGGAGTGAGTTACACAGAGTAATGGAGGAACGGGAGTGAGTTATACAGAGCAATGGAGGAACGGGAGTGAGTTATACAGAGTAATGGAGGTACGGGAGTGAGTTACACAGAGTAATGGAGGTACGGGAGTGATTTATACAGTGTAATAGTGGAACGGGAGTGAGTTATACAGAGTAATGCAGGAACGGAAGTGAGTTATAAGAAGTAATGGAGGAACGGGAGTGAGTTACACAGAGTAATGGAGCAACGGGAGTCAGTTATACAGAGTAATGGAGGAACGGGAGTGAGTTATACAGAATAATGGAGGAACAGGAGTGAGTTATACAGAGTAATGGAGGTACGGGAGTGAGCTATACAGAGCAATGGACTAACGGGAGTGAGTTATACAGAGTAATGGAGGAACGGGAGTAAGTTACACAGAGTAATGGAGGAACGGGAGTGAGTTATACAGAGTAATAGAGGAATGGGAGTGAGTTATACAGAGTAATGGAAGAATGAGAGTGAGTTATACAGAGTAATGGAGGGATGGGAGTGAGTTATACAGAGTAATGGAAGAATGGGAGTGAGTTATACAGAGTAATGGAAGAATGGGAGTGAGTTATACAGAGTAAAGGAAGAATCGGAGTGAGTTATACAGAGTAATGGAGGGATGGGAGTGAGTTATACAGAGCAATGGAAGAATGGGAGTGAGTTATACAGAGTAATGGAAGAATCGGAGTGAATTATACAGAGTAATGGAGGATGGGAGTGAGTTATACAGAGTAATGGAGGAACGAGAGTGAGTTATACAGAGTAATGGAGGAACGGGAGTGAGTTACAGTGAGTAAGAGAGGAATGGGAGTCAGTTATGCAGAGTAATGGAGGAACGGGAGTGAGTTATACAGAGTAATAGAGGAATGGGAGTGAGTTATACAGAGTAATGGAGGAACGGGATTCAGTTATACAGAGTAATAGAGGAATGGGAGTGAGTTACACAGAGTAATGGAAGAATGGGAGTAAGGTATACAGAGTAATGGAGGAATGGGAGTGAGTTACACAGAGTAATGGAGGAACGGGAGTGAGTTATACAGAGCAATGGAGGAACGGGAGTGAGTTATACAGAGTAATGGAGGTACGGGAGTGAGTTACACAGAGTAATGGAGGTACGGGAGTGATTTATACAGTGTAATAGTGGAACGGGAGTGAGTTATACAGAGTAATGCAGGAACGGAAGTGAGTTATAAGAAGTAATGGAGGAACGGGAGTGAGTTACACAGAGTAATGGAGCAACGGGAGTCAGTTATACAGAGTAATGGAGGAACGGGAGTGAGTTATACAGAATAATGGAGGAACAGGAGTGAGTTATACAGAGTAATGGAGGTACGGGAGTGAGCTATACAGAGCAATGGACTAACGGGAGTGAGTTATACAGAGTAATGGAGGAACGGGAGTAAGTTACACAGAGTAATGGAGGAACGGGAGTGAGTTATACAGAGTAATAGAGGAATGGGAGTGAGTTATACAGAGTAATGGAGGAACGGGATTGAGTTATACAGAGTAATAGAGGAATGGGGGTGAGTTACACAGAGTAATGAAAGAATGGGAGTAAGGTATACAGAGTAATGGAGAAATGGGAGTAAGTTATACAAAGTAATGGAGCAACGGGAGTGAGTTATACAGAGTAATGGAGGTACAGGAGTGAGTTACACAGAGTAATGGAGGAACGGGAGTGATTTATACAGTGTAATAGAGGAACATGAGTGAGTTATACAGAGCAATGCAGGTACGGAAGTGAGTTATAAGGAGTAATGGAGGAACAGGAGTGAGTTATACAGTGAAATGGAGGAACGGGAGAGAGTTATACAGAGTAATGGAGGAACGTGAGTGACTCATACAGAGTAATGGAGGAACGGGAGTGAGTTATACAGAGTAATGAACGAAGGGGAATGAGTTATACAGAGTAATGGAGGAATGGGAGTGAGTTATACAGAGTAATGGAAGAATAGGAGTGAGTTAAACAGAGTAATGGAGTGATGGGAGTGAGTTATACAGAGTAATGGAAGAATGAGAGTGAGTTATACATAGTAATGGAAGAATGGGATTGCGTTATACAGAGTAATGGAAGAAGGGGAGTGAGTTATATAGAGTAATGGAGGGATGGAAGTGAGTTATACAGAGTAATGGAGGAACGGGAGTCAGTTACAGAGATTAATGGAGGAACGGGAGTGAGTTATACAAAGTAATAGAGGAACGGGAGTGAGTTATACAGAGTAATAGAGGCATGGGAGTGAGTAATACAGTATAATGTAGGGACGGGAGTGAGTTATACAGAGTAATGGAGGAACGGGAGTGAATTACACAGAGTTATAAAAGAATGGGAGTGAGTTATACAGAGTAATGGAGGAACGGGAGAGAATTATACAGAGTAATGGAGGAACGGGAGTGAATTATACAGAGTAATGGAGGAACGTGAGTGAGTTATACAGAGTAATGGAGGAACGTGAGTGAGTTCTACAGAGTAATGGAGGAACGGGAGTTAGTTATACAGAGTAATGGAGGAACGGGAGTGAGTTACAGAGAGTAATAGAGGAATGGGAGTCAGTTATACAGAGTAATGGAGGAACGGGATTGAGTTATACAGAGTAATAGAGGAATGGGACTGAGTTATACAGAGTAATGTAGGAACGGGATTGAGTTATACAGAGTAATAGAGGAATGGGAGTGAGTTACACAGAGTAATGGAAGAATGGGAGTAAGGTATACAGAGTAACGGAGGAATGGGAGTGAGTTATACAGAGTAATGGAGGAACGGGAGTGAGTTATACAGAGTAATGGAAGAATGAGAGTGAGTTATACAGAGTAATGGAGGAACGGGATTGAGTTATACAGAGTAATAGAGGAATGGGAGTGAGTTACACAGAGTAATGGAAGAATGGGAGTAAGGTATACAGAGTAATGGAGGAATGGGAGTGAGTTATACAGAGTAATGGAGGAACGGGAGTGAGTTATACAGAGCAATGGAGGAATGGGAGTGAGTTATACAGAGAAATGGAGGAACGGGAGTGTGTTATACAGAGTAATGGAGGTACGGGAGTGAGTTACACAGAGTACTGGAGGAATGGGAGTGAATTATACAGTGTAATAGAGGAACGGGAGTGAGTTATACAGAGTAATGCAGGAACGGAAGTGAGTTATAAGGAGTAATGGAGGAACGGGAGTGAGTTATACAGTGAAATGGAGGAACGGGAGAGAGTTATACAGAGTAATGGAGGAACGTGAGTGAGTTATACAGAGTATTGGAGGAACGGGAGTTAGTTATACAGAGTAATGGAGCAACGGGAGAGAGTTATACAGAGTAATGGAAGAATGGGAGAGAGTTATACAGAGTAATGGAAGAATGAGAGTGAGTTATACAGAGTAATGGAGGGATGGGAGTGAGTTATACAGAGTAATGGAGGGATGGGAGTGAGTTATACAGAGTAATGGAAGAATGGGAGTGAGTTATACAGAGTAATGGAAGAATGGGAGTGAGTTATACACAGTAATGGAGGGATGGGAGTGAGTAACATAGAGTAATTGAAGAATGTGAGTGAGTTATACAGAGTAATGGAAGGATGGGAGTGAGTTATATAGAGTAATGGAGGGATGGGAGTGAGTTATACAGAGTAATGGAGGAACGAGAGTGAGTTATTCAGAGTAATGAAGAACGAGAGTGAGTTACAGAGAGCAATAGAGGAATGGGAGTCAGTTATACAGAGTAATGGAGGAACGGGAGTGAGTTATACAGATTAATGGAGGGATGGGAGTGAGTTATAAAGAGTAATGGAGGAACGGGAGTAAGTTATACAGAGTAATGGAAGAATGAGGGTGAGTTATACAGAGTAATGGAAGAATTGGATAGTGTTATACAGAGTAATGGAAGAATGGGAGTGAGTTATACAGAGTAATGGAGGGATGGAAGTGAGTTATACAGATCAATGGAGGAACGGTAGTGAGTTACATAGAGTAATGGAGGAATGTGAGTGAGTTATACAGAGTAATGGAGGAACGGGAGTGAGTTATACAGAGTAATGGAAGAATGGGAGAGAGGTATACAGAGTAATGGACGAATGGGAGTGAGTTATACAGAGTAATGGTAGAATGAGAGTGAGTTATACAGAGTAATGGAAGAATGGGATTGAGTTATACAGAGTAATAGAGGAATGGGAGTGAGTTACACATAGTAATGGAAGAATGGGAGTAAGGTATACAGAGTAATGGAGGAATGGGAGTGAGTTATACAGAGTAATGGAGGAACGGGAGTGAGTTATACAGAGCAATGGAGGAATGGGAGTGAGTTATACAGAGAAATGGAGGAACGGGAGTGAGTTATACAGAGTAATGGAGGTACGGGAGTGAGTTACACAGAGTACTGGAGGAATGGGAGTGAATTATACAGTGTAATAGAGGAACGGGAGTGAGTTATACAGAGTAATGCAGGAACGGAAGTGAGTTATAAGGAGTAATGGAGGAACGGGAGTGAGTTATACAGTGAAATGGAGGAACGGGAGAGAGTTATACAGAGTAATGGAGGAACGTGAGTGAGTTATACAGAGTATTGGAGGAACGGGAGTTAGTTATACAGAGTAATGGAGCAACGGGAGAGAGTTATACAGAGTAATGGAAGAATGGGAGAGAGTTATACAGAGTAATGGAAGAATGTGAGTGAGTTATACAGTGTAATGGAAGAATGGGAGTGAAGTATAAAGAGTAATGGTGGGATGGGAGTGAGTTATACAGAGTAATGGAGGAACGGGAGTGAGTTACAGAGAGTAATAGAGGAATGGGAGTCAGTTATACAGAGTAATGGAGGAACGGGAGTGAGTTATACAGTGTAATGGAGGAATGGGAGTGAGTTATACAGAGTAATGGAGGAACGGGAGTGAGTTATACAGAGTAATGGAAGAATGAGAGTGAGTTATACAGAGTAATGGATGAGTGGGAGTGAGTTATACAGAGTAATGGAGGGATGGGAGTGAGTTATACAGACTAATGCAAAAATGGGAGTGAGTTATACAGAGTAATGGAGTGATGGGAGTGAGTTATACAGAGTAATAGAAGAATGGGACTGCGTTATACAGAGTAATGGAAGAATGGGAGTGAGTTATACAGAGTAATGGAGGGATGGAAATGAGTTATAAAGAGTAATGGAGGAACGGGAGTCAGTTACAGAGATTAATGGAGGAACGGGAGTGAGTTATACAAAGTAATAGAGGAACGGGAGTGAGTTATACAGAGTAATACATGAATGGGAGTGAGTTACACAGTGTAATGTAGGGACGGGAGTGAGTTATACAGAGTAATGGAGGAACGGGAGTGAGTTACACAGAGTAATGAAGGAATGGGAGTGAGTTATACAGAGTAATGGAGGAACGGTAGAGAATTATACAGAGTAATGGAGGAACGGGAGTCAATTATACAGAGTAATAGAGGAACGTGAGTGAGTTATACAGAGTAATGGAGGAACGTGAGTGAGTTATACAGAGTAATGGAGGAACGGGAGTTAGTTATACAGAGTAATGGAGGAACGGGAGTAAGTTACACAGAGTAATGGAAGAATGGGAGAGAGTTATACAGAGTAATGGAAGAATGAGAGTGAGTTATACAGAGTAATGGAGGGATGGGAGTGAGTTATACAGAGTAATGGAAGAATGGGAGTGAGTTATACAGAGTAATGGAAGAATGGGAGTGAGTTATACAAAGTAATGGAAGAATCGGAGTGAGTTATACAGAGTAATGGAGGGATGGGAGTGAGTTATACAGAGCAATGGAAGAATGGGAGTGAGTTATACAGAGTAATGGAAGAATGGGTGTGAGTTATACAGAGTAATGGAAGAATCGGAGTGAATTATACAGAGTAATGGAGGGATGGGAGTGAGTTATACAGAGTAATGGAGGAACGAGAGTGAGTTATACAGAGTAATGGAGGAACGGGAGTGAGTTACAGTGAGTAATAGAGGAATGGGAGTCAGTTATACAGAGTAATGGAGTACCGGCAGTGAGTTATACAGAGTAATACAGGAATGGGAGTGAGTTATACAGAGTAATGGAGGAACGGGATTGAGTTATACAGTGTAATAGAGGAATGGGAGTGAGTTACACAGAGTAATGGAAGAATGGGAGTAAAGTATACAGAGAAATGGTGGAATGGGAGTGAGTTATACAGAGTAATGGAGGAACGGGAGTGAGTTATACAGAGCAATGGAGGAATGGGAGTGAGTTATACAGAGAAATTGAGGAACGGGAGTGAGTTATACAGAGCAATGGAGGTACGGGAGTGAGTTTCACAGAGTACTGGAGGAACGGGAGTGAGTAATACAGTGTAATAGTGGAACGGGAGTGAGTTATACAGATTAATGCAGGAACGGAAGTGAGTTATAAGGAGTAATGGAGGCAAGGGAGTGAGTTACACAGTAATGGAGGAACGGGAGTCAGTTATACAGAGTAATGGAGGAACGGGAGTGAGTTATACAGAATAATGGGGGAACTGGAGTGAGTTATACAGAGTATTAGAGGAACGGGAGTGAGTTATACAGAGTAATAGAGGAATGGGAGTGAGTTATACAGTGTAATGGTGGGACGGGAGTGAGTTATACAGAGTAATGGAGGAACAGGAGTGAGTTACACAGAGTAATAAAGGAATGGGAGTGAGTTATACAGAGTAATGGAGGAACGGGAGAGAATTATACAGAGTAATGGAGGAACGGGAGTGAGTTATACAGAGTAATGGAGGCAAAGGAGTGAGTTATACAGAGTAATGGAGGATCGTGAGAGAGTTATACAGAGTAATGGAGGAACGGGAGTTAGTTATACAGAGTAATGGAGGAACGGGAGTGAGTTATCCAGAGTAATGGAAGAATGGGAGAGAGTTATACAGAGTAATGGAGGAATGAGAGTGAGTTATACAGAGTAATGGAGGGAAGGGAGTGAGGTATACAGAGTAATGGAGGGATGGGAGTGAGTTATACAGAGTAATGGAAGAATGGGAGTGAGTTATACAGAGTAATGGAAGGGTGGGAGTGAGTTATACAGAGTAATAGAGGGATGGGAGTGAGTAACACAGAGTAATGGAAGAATGTGAGTGAGTTATACAGAGTAATGGAAGAATGGGAGTGAGTTATATAGAGTAATGGAGGGATGGGAGTGAGTTATACAGAGTAATGGAGGAACGGGAGTGAGTTATACAGTGTAATGGAGGGATGGGAGTGAGTTTTACAGAGTAATGGGGGAACGGGAGTGAGTTATACAGAGTAATGAAAGAATGAGAGTGAGTTATACAGAGTAATGGAAGAATGGGACTGCGTTATACAGAGTAATGGAAGAATGGGAGTGAGTTATACAGAGTAATGGAGGGATGGAAGTGAGTTATACAGAGTAATGGAGGAAAGGGAGTCTGTTACAGAGAGTAATGGAGGAACGGGAGTGTGTTATACAGAGTAGTAGAGGAACGGGAGTGAGTTATACAGAGTAATAGAGAAATGGGAGTGAGTTATACAGTGTAATGGAGGGACGGGTGAGAGTTAAACAGAGTAATGGAGGAACGGGAGTGAGTTATACAGAGTAATGGAGGAAAAGGAGTGAGTTAAATAGAGTAATGAAGGAACGTGAGTGAGTTATACAGAGTAATGGAGGAATGGCAGTGAGTTCTACAGAGTAATGGAGGAACGGGAGTAAGTTACACAGTGTAATGGAAGAATGGAAGTGAGTGATACAGAGTAATGTAGCGATGGGAGTGACTTGTACAAAGTAATGGAAGAATGGGAGAGAGTTATACAGAGTAATGGACGAGTGGGAGTGAGTTATACAGAGTAATGGAGGGATGGGAGTAAGTTATACAGAGTAATGGAAGAATGGGAGTGAGTTATACAGAGTAATGGAAGAATGGGACTGCGTTATACAGAGTAATGGAAGAATGGGAGTGAGTTATACAGAGTAATGGAGGAATGGAAGTGAGTTATACAGGGTAATGGAGTAACGGGAGTCAGTTACAGAGATTAATGGAGGAACGGGAGTGAGTTATACAAAGTAATAGAGGAACGGGAGTGAGTTATACAGAGTAATAGAGGAATGGGAGTTAGTTATACAGTGTAATGTAGGGACGGGAGTGAGTTATACAGAGTATTGGAGGAACGGGAGTTAGTTACACAGAGTAATAAAGGAATGGGAGTGAGTTATACAGAGTAATGGAGGGACGGGAGAGAGTTATACAGAGTAATGGAGGAACGGGAGTGAATTATACAGAGTAAAGAAGGAACGTGCGTGAGTTATACAGAGTAATGGAGGAACGTGAGTGAGTTATACAGAGTAATGGAGGAACGGGAATTAGTTATACAGAGTAATGGAGGGATGGGAGTGAGTTATACAGAGTAATGGAGGGATGGGAGTGAGTTATACAGAGCAATGGACGAATGGGAGTGAGTTATACAGAGTAATGGAAGAATGGGAGTGAGTTATACAGAGTAATGGAGGGATGGGAGTGAGTTATACAGAGTAATTGAGGAACGAGAGTGAGTTATACAGAGTAATGGAGGAACGGGAGTGAGTTACAGAGAGTAAAAGAGGAATGGGAGTCAGTTATACAGAGTAATGGAGGAACGGGAGTGAGTTATACAGAGTAATGGAAGAATGGGAGTGAGTTATACAGAGTAATGGAGGATCGGGAGTGAGTTATACAGAGTAATGGAGGAACGGGAGTGAGTTATACAGAGTAATGGACGAACGGGAGTGAGTTACACAGAGTAATGGAGGAACGGGAGTCAGTTATACAGAGTAATGGAGGAACGGGAGTGAGTTATACAGAATAATGGAGGAACGGGAGTGAGTTATACAGAGTAATGGAGGAACGGGAGTGAGCTATACAGAGCAATGGAGTAACGGGAGTGAGTTATACAGAG
The DNA here is from genome assembly GCF_964194155.1 of Cetorhinus maximus. Taxonomy (NCBI): domain Eukaryota; kingdom Metazoa; phylum Chordata; class Chondrichthyes; order Lamniformes; family Cetorhinidae; genus Cetorhinus; species Cetorhinus maximus. The sequence goes on along the minus strand of NC_135900.1, from coordinate 77,770,311 downwards.
TAATGGAGGAACGGGAGTAAGTTACACAGAGTAATAGAGGAATGGGAGTGAGTTATACAGACTAATGGAGGAACGGGATTGAGTTATACAGAGTAATAGAGGAATGGGAGTAAGTTACACAGAGTAATGGAAGAATGGGAGTAAGGTAAACAGAGTAATGGAGGAATGGGAGTGATTTATACAGAGTAATGGAGGAACGGGAGTGAGTTATACTGAGCAATGGAGGAATGGGAGTGAGTTATACAGAGAAATGGAGGAACGGGAGTGAGTTATACAGAGTAATGGAGGTACGGGAGTGACTTACACAGAGTGCTGGAGGAACGGGAGTGAGTTATACAGTGTAATAGAGGAACGGGAGTGAATTATACAGAGTAATGCAGGAACGGAAGTGAGTTATAAGGAGTAATGGAGGAACGGGAGTGAGTTATACAGTGAAATGGAGGAACGGGAGAGAGTAATACAGAGAAATGGAGGAACGTGAGTGAGTTATACAGAGTAATGGAGGAATCGGAGTGAGTTATATAGAGTAATGGAGGAAGGGGAATGAGTTACACAGAGTAATGGAAGAATTGGAGAGAGTTATACAGAGTAATGGACGAGTGGGAGTGAGTTATACAGAGTAATGAAGGGATGGGAGTGAGTTATACAGAGTAATGGAATAATGGGAGTGAGTTATACAGAGTTATGGAGGAAGGGGAATGAGTTACACAGAGTAATGGAAGAATTGGAGAGAGTTATACAGAGTAATGGACGAGTGGGAGTGAGATATACAGAGTAATGGAGGGATGGGAGTGAGTTATACAGAGTAATGGAAGAATGGGAGTGAGTTATACAGAGTAATGGAGTGATGGGAGTGAGTTATACAGAGAAATGGAAGAATGAGAGTGAGTTATACAGAGTAATGGAAGAATGGGACTGCGTTATACAGAGTAATGGAAGATTGGGAGTGAGTTATACAGAGTAATGGAGGGATGGAAGTGAGTTATACAGAATAATGGCGGAACGGGTGTCAGTTACAGAGATTAATGGAGGAACGGGAGTGAGTTATACAAAGTAATAGAGGAACGGGAGTGAGTTATACAGAGTAATAGAGGAATGGGAGTGATATATACAGTGTAATGTAGGGACGGGAGTGAGTTATACAGAGTAATGGAGGAACGGGAGTGAGTTACACAGAGTAATAAAGGAATGGGAGTGAGTTATACAGAGTAATGGAGGAACGGGAGAGAATTATACAGAGTAATGGAGGAACGGCAGTGAGTTATACAGAGTAATGGAGGAAATGGAGTGAGTTATACAGAGTAATGGAGGAACATTAGTGAGTTATACAGAGTAATGGAGGAACGGGAGTTAGTTATACTGAGTAATGGAAGAATGGGAGAGAGTTTTACAGAGTAATGGAAGAATGAGAGTGAGTTAAACAGAGTAATGGAGGTATGGGAGTGAGTTATACAGCGCAACGGAAGAATGGGATTGAGTTATACAGAGTAATGGAAGAATGGGAGTGAGTTATACAGAGTAATGAATGATTCGGAGTGAGTTATACAGAGTAATGGAGGGATGGGAGTGAGTTATACAGAGCAATGGAAGAATGGGAGTGAGTTATACAGAGTAATGATAGAATGGGAGTGAGTTATACAGAGTAATGGAAGAATCGGAGTGAATTATACAGAGTAATGGAGGGATGGGAGTGAGTAATACAGAGTAATGGAGGGATGGGAGTGAGTTATACAGAGCAATGGAAGAATGGGAGTGAGTTATACAGAGTAATGAAAGAATGGGAGTGAGTTATACAGAGTAATGGAAGGATCGGAGTGTATTATACAGAGTAATGGAGGGATGGGAATGAGTAATACAGAGTAATGGAGGAATGAGAGTGAGTTTTCCAAACTAATGGAGGAACGGGAGTGAGTTACAGAGAGTAATAGAGGAATGGGAGTCAGTTATACAGAGTAATGGAAGAATGGGACTGCGTTATACAGAGTAATGGAAGAATGGGAGTGAGTTATACAGAGTAATGAAGGGATGGAAGTGAGTTATACAGAGTAATGGAGGAAAGGGAGTCAGTTACAGAGAGTAATGGAGGAACGGGAGTGAGTTATACAGAGTAGTAGAGGAACGGGAGTGAGTAATACAGAGTATTAGAGGAATGGGAGTGAGTTATACAGTGTAATGGAGGGACAGGTGTGAGTTATACAGAGTAATGGAGGAACGGGAGTGAGTTATACAGAGTAATGGAGGAAAAGGAGTGAGTTATATAGAGTAATGAAGGAACGTGAGTGAGTTATACAGAGTAATGGAGGAATGGCAGTGAGTTATACAGAGTAATGGAGGAACGGTAGTAAGTTACACAGAGTAATGGAAGAATGGAAGTGAGTGATACAGAGTAATGGAGCGATGGGAGTGACTTATACAGAGTAATGGAAGAAAGGGAGAGAGTTATACAGAGTAATGGAGGAACGGGAGTGAGTTATCCAGAGTAATGGAGGAATGGGAGGGAGTTACACTGAGTAATGGAGGGATGGGACTGAGTTATACAGAGTAATTGAGGAACGGGGGTGAGTTATACAGAGTAATGGAGGAACGGTAGTGAGTTACATAGAGTAATGGAGGAACGGGAGTGAGTTATACAGAGTAATGGAGGAACGAGAGTAAGTTACACAGAGTAATGGAGGAAAGGGAGTGAGTTATACAGAGTAATAGAGGAATGGGAGTGAGTTATACAGAGCAATGGAGGAACGGGAGTGAGTTATACAGAGTAATGGAGGTACGGGAGTGAGTTACACAGAGTACTGGAGGAACGGGAGTGAGTTATACAGTGTAATAGAGGAACGGGAGTGAGTTATACAGAGTAATGCAGGAACGGAAGTGAGTTATAAGGAGTAATGGAGGAACGGGAGTGAGCTATACAGTGAAATGGAGGAACGGGAGAGAGTTATACAGAGTAATGGAGGAACGTGAGTGAGTTATACAGAGTAATGGAGGAACGGGAGTGAGTTATACAGAGTAATGGAGGAAAGGGAGTCTGTTACAGAGAGTAATGGAGGAACGGGAGTGTGTTATACAGAGTAGTAGAGGAACGGGAGTGAGTTATACAGAGTAATAGAGAAATGGGAGTGAGTTATACAGTGTAATGGAGGGACGGGTGAGAGTTAAACAGAGTAATGGAGGAACGGGAGTGAGTTATACAGAGTAATGGAGGAAAAGGAGTGAGTTAAATAGAGTAATGAAGGAACGTGAGTGAGTTATACAGAGTAATGGAGGAATGGCAGTGAGTTCTACAGAGTAATGGAGGAACGGGAGTAAGTTACACAGTGTAATGGAAGAATGGAAGTGAGTGATACAGAGTAATGTAGCGATGGGAGTGACTTGTACAAAGTAATGGAAGAATGGGAGAGAGTTATACAGAGTAATGGACGAGTGGGAGTGAGTTATACAGAGTAATGGAGGGATGGGAGTAAGTTATACAGAGTAATGGAAGAATGGGAGTGAGTTATACAGAGTAATGGAAGAATGGGACTGCGTTATACAGAGTAATGGAAGAATGGGAGTGAGTTATACAGAGTAATGGAGGAATGGAAGTGAGTTATACAGGGTAATGGAGTAACGGGAGTCAGTTACAGAGATTAATGGAGGAACGGGAGTGAGTTATACAAAGTAATAGAGGAACGGGAGTGAGTTATACAGAGTAATAGAGGAATGGGAGTTAGTTATACAGTGTAATGTAGGGACGGGAGTGAGTTATACAGAGTATTGGAGGAACGGGAGTTAGTTACACAGAGTAATAAAGGAATGGGAGTGAGTTATACAGAGTAATGGAGGGACGGGAGAGAGTTATACAGAGTAATGGAGGAACGGGAGTGAATTATACAGAGTAAAGAAGGAACGTGCGTGAGTTATACAGAGTAATGGAGGAACGTGAGTGAGTTATACAGAGTAATGGAGGAACGGGAATTAGTTATACAGAGTAATGGAGGGATGGGAGTGAGTTATACAGAGTAATGGAGGGATGGGAGTGAGTTATACAGAGCAATGGACGAATGGGAGTGAGTTATACAGAGTAATGGAAGAATGGGAGTGAGTTATACAGAGTAATGGAGGGATGGGAGTGAGTTATACAGAGTAATTGAGGAACGAGAGTGAGTTATACAGAGTAATGGAGGAACGGGAGTGAGTTACAGAGAGTAAAAGAGGAATGGGAGTCAGTTATACAGAGTAATGGAGGAACGGGAGTGAGTTATACAGAGTAATGGAAGAATGGGAGTGAGTTATACAGAGTAATGGAGGATCGGGAGTGAGTTATACAGAGTAATGGAGGAACGGGAGTGAGTTATACAGAGTAATGGACGAACGGGAGTGAGTTACACAGAGTAATGGAGGAACGGGAGTCAGTTATACAGAGTAATGGAGGAACGGGAGTGAGTTATACAGAATAATGGAGGAACGGGAGTGAGTTATACAGAGTAATGGAGGAACGGGAGTGAGCTATACAGAGCAATGGAGTAACGGGAGTGAGTTATACAGAGTAATGGAGGAACGGGAGTAAGTTACACAGAGTAATAGAGGAATGGGAGTGAGTTATACAGACTAATGGAGGAACGGGATTGAGTTATACAGAGTAATAGAGGAATGGGAGTAAGTTACACAGAGTAATGGAAGAATGGGAGTAAGGTAAACAGAGTAATGGAGGAATGGGAGTGATTTATACAGAGTAATGGAGGAACGGGAGTGAGTTATACTGAGCAATGGAGGAATGGGAGTGAGTTATACAGAGAAATGGAGGAACGGGAGTGAGTTATACAGAGTAATGGAGGTACGGGAGTGACTTACACAGAGTGCTGGAGGAACGGGAGTGAGTTATACAGTGTAATAGAGGAACGGGAGTGAATTATACAGAGTAATGCAGGAACGGAAGTGAGTTATAAGGAGTAATGGAGGAACGGGAGTGAGTTATACAGTGAAATGGAGGAACGGGAGAGAGTAATACAGAGAAATGGAGGAACGTGAGTGAGTTATACAGAGTAATGGAGGAATCGGAGTGAGTTATATAGAGTAATGGAGGAAGGGGAATGAGTTACACAGAGTAATGGAAGAATTGGAGAGAGTTATACAGAGTAATGGACGAGTGGGAGTGAGTTATACAGAGTAATGAAGGGATGGGAGTGAGTTATACAGAGTAATGGAATAATGGGAGTGAGTTATACAGAGTTATGGAGGAAGGGGAATGAGTTACACAGAGTAATGGAAGAATTGGAGAGAGTTATACAGAGTAATGGACGAGTGGGAGTGAGATATACAGAGTAATGGAGGGATGGGAGTGAGTTATACAGAGTAATGGAAGAATGGGAGTGAGTTATACAGAGTAATGGAGTGATGGGAGTGAGTTATACAGAGAAATGGAAGAATGAGAGTGAGTTATACAGAGTAATGGAAGAATGGGACTGCGTTATACAGAGTAATGGAAGATTGGGAGTGAGTTATACAGAGTAATGGAGGGATGGAAGTGAGTTATACAGAATAATGGCGGAACGGGTGTCAGTTACAGAGATTAATGGAGGAACGGGAGTGAGTTATACAAAGTAATAGAGGAACGGGAGTGAGTTATACAGAGTAATAGAGGAATGGGAGTGATATATACAGTGTAATGTAGGGACGGGAGTGAGTTATACAGAGTAATGGAGGAACGGGAGTGAGTTACACAGAGTAATAAAGGAATGGGAGTGAGTTATACAGAGTAATGGAGGAACGGGAGAGAATTATACAGAGTAATGGAGGAACGGCAGTGAGTTATACAGAGTAATGGAGGAAATGGAGTGAGTTATACAGAGTAATGGAGGAACATTAGTGAGTTATACAGAGTAATGGAGGAACGGGAGTTAGTTATACTGAGTAATGGAAGAATGGGAGAGAGTTTTACAGAGTAATGGAAGAATGAGAGTGAGTTAAACAGAGTAATGGAGGTATGGGAGTGAGTTATACAGCGCAACGGAAGAATGGGATTGAGTTATACAGAGTAATGGAAGAATGGGAGTGAGTTATACAGAGTAATGAATGATTCGGAGTGAGTTATACAGAGTAATGGAGGGATGGGAGTGAGTTATACAGAGCAATGGAAGAATGGGAGTGAGTTATACAGAGTAATGATAGAATGGGAGTGAGTTATACAGAGTAATGGAAGAATCGGAGTGAATTATACAGAGTAATGGAGGGATGGGAGTGAGTAATACAGAGTAATGGAGGGATGGGAGTGAGTTATACAGAGCAATGGAAGAATGGGAGTGAGTTATACAGAGTAATGAAAGAATGGGAGTGAGTTATACAGAGTAATGGAAGGATCGGAGTGTATTATACAGAGTAATGGAGGGATGGGAATGAGTAATACAGAGTAATGGAGGAATGAGAGTGAGTTTTCCAAACTAATGGAGGAACGGGAGTGAGTTACAGAGAGTAATAGAGGAATGGGAGTCAGTTATACAGAGTAATGGAAGAATGGGACTGCGTTATACAGAGTAATGGAAGAATGGGAGTGAGTTATACAGAGTAATGAAGGGATGGAAGTGAGTTATACAGAGTAATGGAGGAAAGGGAGTCAGTTACAGAGAGTAATGGAGGAACGGGAGTGAGTTATACAGAGTAGTAGAGGAACGGGAGTGAGTAATACAGAGTATTAGAGGAATGGGAGTGAGTTATACAGTGTAATGGAGGGACAGGTGTGAGTTATACAGAGTAATGGAGGAACGGGAGTGAGTTATACAGAGTAATGGAGGAAAAGGAGTGAGTTATATAGAGTAATGAAGGAACGTGAGTGAGTTATACAGAGTAATGGAGGAATGGCAGTGAGTTATACAGAGTAATGGAGGAACGGTAGTAAGTTACACAGAGTAATGGAAGAATGGAAGTGAGTGATACAGAGTAATGGAGCGATGGGAGTGACTTATACAGAGTAATGGAAGAAAGGGAGAGAGTTATACAGAGTAATGGAGGAACGGGAGTGAGTTATCCAGAGTAATGGAGGAATGGGAGGGAGTTACACTGAGTAATGGAGGGATGGGACTGAGTTATACAGAGTAATTGAGGAACGGGGGTGAGTTATACAGAGTAATGGAGGAACGGTAGTGAGTTACATAGAGTAATGGAGGAACGGGAGTGAGTTATACAGAGTAATGGAGGAACGAGAGTAAGTTACACAGAGTAATGGAGGAAAGGGAGTGAGTTATACAGAGTAATAGAGGAATGGGAGTGAGTTATACAGAGCAATGGAGGAACGGGAGTGAGTTATACAGAGTAATGGAGGTACGGGAGTGAGTTACACAGAGTACTGGAGGAACGGGAGTGAGTTATACAGTGTAATAGAGGAACGGGAGTGAGTTATACAGAGTAATGCAGGAACGGAAGTGAGTTATAAGGAGTAATGGAGGAACGGGAGTGAGCTATACAGTGAAATGGAGGAACGGGAGAGAGTTATACAGAGTAATGGAGGAACGTGAGTGAGTTATACAGAGTAATGGAGGAACGGGAGTGAGTTATACAGAGTAATGGTGGAAGGGGAATGAGTTACACAGAGTAATGGAAGAATTGGAGAGAGTTATACAGAGTAATGGACGAGTGGGAGTGAGATATACAGAGTAATGGAGGGATGGGAGTGAGTTATACAGAGTAATGGAAGAATGGGAGTGAGTTATACAGAGTAATGGAGTGATGGGAGTGAGTTATACAGAGTAATGGAAGAATGAGAGTGAGTTATACAGAGTAATGGAAGAATGGGACTGCGTTATACAGAGTAATGGAGGAACATGAGTGAGTTATACAGAGTAATGGAGGAACGGGAGTGACTTATACAGAGTAATGGAGGATGGGGAATGAGTTACACAGAGTAATGGAAGAATGGGAGAGAGTTATACAGAGTAATGGAGGAACGGGAGTAAGTTACACAGAGTAATGGAAGAATGGGAGAGAGTTATACAGAGTAATGGAAAAATGAGAGTCAGTTATACAGAGTAATGGAGGGATGGGAGTGAGTTATACAGAGTAACGGAAGAATGGGAGTGAGCTATACAGAGTAATGGAAGAATGGGAGTCAGTTATACAGAGTAATGGAAGAATCGGAGTGAGTTATACAGCGTAATGGAGGGATGGGAGTGAGTTATACTGAGCAATGGAAGAATGGGAGTGAGTGATACAGAGTAATGGAAGAATGGGAGTGAGTTATACGGAGTAATGGAAGAATCGGAGTGAATTATACAGAGTAATGGAGGGGTGGGAGTGAGTTATACAGAGTAATGGAGGAACAAGAGTGAGTTATACAGAGTAATGGAGGAACGGAAGTGAGTTACAGAGAGTAATAGAGGAATGGGAGTCAGTTATACAGAGTAATGGAGGAACGGGAGTGAGATATACAGAGTAATCGAGAGATGGAAGTGAGTTATACAGAGTAATGGAGGAACGGGAGTGAGTTATACAGAGTAATGGAAGAATGGGAGTGAGTTATACAGAGTAATGGAGTGATGGGAGTGAGTTATACAGAGTAATGGAAGAATGAGAGTGAGTTATACAGAGTAATGGAAGAATGGGACTGCGTTATACAGAGTAATGGAAGAATGGGAGTGAGTTATAAAGAGTAATGGAGTGATGGAAGTAAGTTATACAGAGTAATGGAGGAACGGGAGTCAGTTACAGAGAATAATGGAGGAACGGGAGTGAGTTATACAAAGTAATGGAGGAACGGGAGTGAGTTATACAGAGTAATAGAGGAATGGGAGTGAGTTATACAGTGTAATGTAGGGACGGGAGTGAGTTATACAGAGTAATGGAGGAACGGGAGTGAGTTACACAGAGTAATAAAGGAATGGGAGTGAGCTATACAGAGCAATGGACTAACGGGAGTGAGTGATACAGAGTAATGGAGGAACGGGAGTAAGTTACACAGAGTAATGGAGGAACGGGAGTGAGTTATACAGAGTAATAGAGGAATGGGAGTGAGTTATACAGAGTAATGGAGGAACGGGATTGAGTTATACAGAGTAATAAAGGAATGGGGGTGAGTTACACAGAGTAATGGAAGAATGGGAGTAAGGTATACAGAGTAATGGAGGAATGGGAGTGAGTTATACAGAGTAATGGAGGAACGGTAGAGAATTATACAGAGTAATGGAGGAACGGGAGTCAATTATACAGAGTAATGGAGGAACGTGAGTGAGTTATACAGTGTAATGGAGGAACTTGAGTGAGTTATACAGATTAATGGAGGAACGGGAGTTAGTTATACAGAGTAATGGAGGAACGGGAGTAAGTTACACAGAGTAATGGAAGAATGGGAGAGAGTTATACAGAGTAATGGTAGAATGAGAGTGAGTTATACAGAGTAATGGAGGAATGGGAATGAGTTATACAGAGTAATGGAAGAATGGGAGTGAGTTATACAGAGTAATGGAAGAATGGGAGTGAGTTATACAGAGTAATGGAAGAATCGGAGTGAGTTATATAGAGTAATGGAGGGTTGGGAGTGAGTTATACAGAGCAATGGAAGAATGGGAGTGAGTTATACAGAGTAATGGAAGAATGGTTGTGAGTTATACAGAGTAATGGAAGAATCGAAGTGAATTATACAGAGTAATGGAGGGATGGGAGTGAGTTATACAGAGTAATGGAGGAACGAGAGTGAGTTATACAGAGTAATGGAGGAATGGGAGTGAGTTACACAGAGTAATGGAAGAATGGGAGTAAGGTATACAGAGTAATGGAGGAATGGGAGTGAGTTATACAGAGTAATGGAGTAACAGGAGTGAGTTATACAGAGCAATGGAGGAATAGGAGTGAGTTATACAGAGAAATGGAGGAACGGGAGTGAGTTATACAGAGTAATGGAGGTACGGGAGTGAGTTTCACAGAGTACTGGAGGAACGGGAGTGAGTTATACAGTGTAATAGTAGAACGTGAGTGAGTTATACAGAGTAATGCAGGAACGGAAGTGAGTTATAAGGAGTAATGGAGGAACGGGAGTGAGTTACACAGAGTAATGGAGCAACGGGAGTCAGTTATACAGAGTAATGGAGGAACGGGAGTGAGTTATACAGAATAATGGAGGAACAGGAGTGAGTTATACAGAGTAATGGAGGAACGGGAGTGAGCTATACAGAGCAATGGACTAACGGGAGTGAGTTATACAGAGTAATGGAGTGATGGGAGTGAGTTATACAGAGTAATGGAAGAATGAGAGTGAGTTATACAGAGTAATGGAAGAATGGGACTGCGTTATACAGAGTAATGGAAGAATGGGAGTGAGTTATACAGAGTAATGGAGGGATGGAAGTGAGTTATAAAGAGTAATGGAGGAACGGGAGTCAGTTACAGAGATTAATGGAGGAACGGGAGTGAGTTATACAAAGTAATGGAGGAACGGGAGTGAGTTATACAGAGTAATACAGGAATGGGAGTGAGTTATACAGTGTAATGTAGGGACGGGAGTGAGTTATACAGAGTAATGGAGGAACGGGAGTGAGTTACACAGAGTAATAAAGGAATGGGAGTGAGTTATACAGAGTAATGGAGGAATGGTAGAGAATTATACACAGTAATGGAGGAACGGGAGTCAATTATACAGAGTAATGGAGGAACGTGAGTGAGTTATACAGAGTAATGGAGGAACGTGAGTGAGTTATACAGAGTAATGGAGCAACGGGAGTTAGTTATACAGAGTAATGGAGGAACGGGAGTAAGTTACACAGAGTAATGGAAGAATGGGAGAGAGTTATACAGAGTAATGGAAGAATGAGAGTGAGTTATACAGAGTAATGGAGGGATGGGAGTGAGTTATACAGAGTAATGGAAGAATGGGAGTGAGTTATACAGAGTAATGGAAGAATGGGAGTGAGTTATACAGAGTAATGGAAGAATCGGAGTGAGTTATACAGAGCAATGGAGGGATGGGAGTGAGTTATACAGAGCAACGGAAGAATGGGAGTGAGTTATACAGAGTAATGGAAGAATGGGTGTGAGTTATACAGAGTAATGGAAGAATCGGAGTGAATTATACAGAGTAATGGAGGGATTGGAGTGAGTTATACAGAGTAATGGAGGAACGAGAGTGAGTTATACAGAGTAATGGAGGAACGGGAGTGAGTTACAGTGAGTAATAGAGGAATGGGAGTCAGTTATGCAGAGTAATGGAGGAACGGGAGTGAGTTATACAGAGTAATAGAGGAATGGGAGTGAGTTATACAGAGTAATGGAGGAACGGGATTGAGTTATACAGAGTAATAGAGGAATGGGAGTGAGTTACACAGAGTAATGGAAGAATGGGAGTAAGGTATACAGAGTAATGGAGGAATGGGAGTGAGTTACACAGAGTAATGGAGGAATGGGAGTGAGTTACACAGAGTAATGGAGGAACGGGAGTGAGTTATACAGAGCAATGGAGGAACGGGAGTGAGTTATACAGAGTAATGGAGGTACGGGAGTGAGTTACACAGAGTAATGGAGGTACGGGAGTGATTTATACAGTGTAATAGTGGAACGGGAGTGAGCTATACAGAGTAATGCAGGAACGGAAGTGAGTTATAAGAAGTAATGGAGGAACGGGAGTGAGTTACACAGAGTAATGGAGCAACGGGAGTCAGTTATACAGAGTAATGGAGGAACGGGAGTGAGTTATACAGTGTAATGGAGGAATGGGAGTGAGTTATACAGAGTAATGGAGGAACGGGAGTGAGTTATACAGAGTAATGGAAGAATGAGAGTGAGTTATACAGAGTAATGGATGAGTGGGAGTGAGTTATACAGAGTAATGGAGGGATGGGAGTGAGTTATACAGAGTAATGCAAAAATGGGAGTGAGTTATACAGAGTAATGGAGTGATGGGAGTGAGTTATACAGAGTAATAGAAGAATGGGACTGCGTTATACAGAGTAATGGAAGAATGGGAGTGAGTTATACAGAGTAATGGAGGGATGGAAATGAGTTATAAAGAGTAATGGAGGAACGGGAGTCAGTTACAGAGATTAATGGAGGAAGGCGAATGAGTTATACAAAGTAATAGAGGAACGGGAGTGAGTTATACAGAGTAATACATGAATGGGAGTGAGTTACACAGTGTAATGTAGGGACGGGAGTGAGTTATACAGAGTAATGGAGGAACGGGAGTGAGTTACACAGAGTAATGAAGGAATGGGAGTGAGTTATACAGAGTAATGGAGGAACGGTAGAGAATTATACAGAGTAATGGAGGAACGGGAGTCAATTATACAGAGTAATAGAGGAACGTGAGTGAGTTATACAGAGTAATGGAGGAACGTGAGTGAGTTATACAGAGTAATGGAGGAACGGGAGTTAGTTATACAGAGTAATGGAGGAACGGGAGTAAGTTACACAGAGTAATGGAAGAATGGGAGAGAGTTATACAGAGTAATGGAAGAATGAGAGTGAGTTATACAGAGTAATGGAGGGATGGGAGTGAGTTATACAGAGTAATGGAAGAATGGGAGTGAGTTATACAGAGTAATGGAAGAATGGGAGTGAGTTATACAAAGTAATGGAAGAATCGGAGTGAGTTATACAGAGTAATGGAGGGATGGGAGTGAGTTATACAGAGCAATGGAAGAATGGGAGTGAGTTATACAGAGTAATGGAAGAATGGGTGTGAGTTATACAGAGTAATGGAAGAATCGGAGTGAATTATACAGAGTAATGGAGGGATGGGAGTGAGTTATACAGAGTAATGGAGGAACGAGAGTGAGTTATACAGAGTAATGGAGGAACGGGAGTGAGTTACAGTGAGTAATAGAGGAATGGGAGTCAGTTATACAGAGTAATGGAGTACCGGCAGTGAGTTATACAGAGTAATACAGGAATGGGAGTGAGTTATACAGAGTAATGGAGGAACGGGATTGAGTTATACAGTGTAATAGAGGAATGGGAGTGAGTTACACAGAGTAATGGAAGAATGGGAGTAAAGTATACAGAGAAATGGTGGAATGGGAGTGAGTTATACAGAGTAATGGAGGAACGGGAGTGAGTTATACAGAGCAATGGAGGAATGGGAGTGAGTTATACAGAGAAATTGAGGAACGGGAGTGAGTTATACAGAGCAATGGAGGTACGGGAGTGAGTTACACAGAGTACTGGAGGAACGGGAGTGAGTAATACAGTGTAATAGTGGAACGGGAGTGAGTTATACAGATTAATGCAGGAACGGAAGTGAGTTATAAGGAGTAATGGAGGCAAGGGAGTGAGTTACACAGTAATGGAGGAACGGGAGTCAGTTATACAGAGTAATGGAGGAACGGGAGTGAGTTATACAGAATAATGGGGGAACTGGAGTGAGTTATACAGAGTATTAGAGGAACGGGAGTGAGTTATACAGAGTAATAGAGGAATGGGAGTGAGTTATACAGTGTAATGGTGGGACGGGAGTGAGTTATACAGAGTAATGGAGGAACAGGAGTGAGTTACACAGAGTAATAAAGGAATGGGAGTGAGTTATACAGAGTAATGGAGGAACGGGAGAGAATTATACAGAGTAATGGAGGAACGGGAGTGAGTTATACAGAGTAATGGAGGCAAAGGAGTGAGTTATACAGAGTAATGGAGGATCGTGAGAGAGTTATACAGAGTAATGGAGGAACGGGAGTTAGTTATACAGAGTAATGGAGGAACGGGAGTGAGTTATCCAGAGTAATGGAAGAATGGGAGAGAGTTATACAGAGTAATGGAGGAATGAGAGTGAGTTATACAGAGTAATGGAGGGAAGGGAGTGAGGTATACAGAGTAATGGAGGGATGGGAGTGAGTTATACAGAGTAATGGAAGAATGGGAGTGAGTTATACAGAGTAATGGAAGGGTGGGAGTGAGTTATACAGAGTAATAGAGGGATGGGAGTGAGTAACACAGAGTAATGGAAGAATGTGAGTGAGTTATACAGAGTAATGGAAGAATGGGAGTGAGTTATATAGAGTAATGGAGGGATGGGAGTGAGTTATACAGAGTAATGGAGGAACGGGAGTGAGTTATACAGTGTAATGGAGGGATGGGAGTGAGTTTTACAGAGTAATGGGGGAACGGGAGTGAGTTATACAGAGTAATGAAAGAATGAGAGTGAGTTATACAGAGTAATGGAAGAATGGGACTGCGTTATACAGAGTAATGGAAGAATGGGAGTGAGTTATACAGAGTAATGGAGGGATGGAAGTGAGTTATACAGAGTAATGGAGGAAAGGGAGTCTGTTACAGAGAGTAATGGAGGAACGGGAGTGTGTTATACAGAGTAGTAGAGGAACGGGAGTGAGTTATACAGAGTAATAGAGAAATGGGAGTGAGTTATACAGTGTAATGGAGGGACGGGTGAGAGTTAAACAGAGTAATGGAGGAACGGGAGTGAGTTATACAGAGTAATGGAGGAAAAGGAGTGAGTTAAATAGAGTAATGAAGGAACGTGAGTGAGTTATACAGAGTAATGGAGGAATGGCAGTGAGTTCTACAGAGTAATGGAGGAACGGGAGTAAGTTACACAGTGTAATGGAAGAATGGAAGTGAGTGATACAGAGTAATGTAGCGATGGGAGTGACTTGTACAAAGTAATGGAAGAATGGGAGAGAGTTATACAGAGTAATGAACGAGTGGGAGTGAGTTATACAGAGTAATGGAGGGATGGGAGTAAGTTATACAGAGTAATGGAAGAATGGGAGTGAGTTATACAGAGTAATGGAGTGATGGGAGTCAGATATACAGAGTAATGGAAGAATGAGAGTGAGTTATACAGAGTAATGGAAGAATGGGACTGCGTTATACAGAGTAATGGAAGAATGGGAGTGAGTTATACAGAGTAATGGAGGAATGGAAGTGAGTTATACAGGGTAATGGAGTAACGGGAGTCAGTTACAGAGATTAATGGAGGAACGGGAGTGAGTTATACAAAGTAATAGAGGAACGGGAGTGAGTTATACAGAGTAATAGAGGAATGGGAGTTAGTTATACAGTGTAATGTAGGGACGGGAGTGAGTTATACAGAGTATTGGAGGAACGGGAGTTAGTTACACAGAGTAATAAAGGAATGGGAGTGAGTTATACAGAGTAATGGAGGGACGGGAGAGAGTTATACAGAGTAATGGAGGAACGGGAGTGAATTATACAGAGTAAAGAAGGAACGTGCGTGAGTTATACAGAGTAATGGAGGAACGTGAGTGAGTTATACAGAGTAATGGAGGAACGGGAATTAGTTATACAGAGTAATGGAGGGATGGGAGTGAGTTATACAGAGTAATGGAGGGATGGGAGTGAGTTATACAGAGCAATGGAAGAATGGGAGTGAGTTATACAGAGTAATGGAAGAATGGGAGTGAGTTATACAGAGTAATGGAGGGATGGGAGTGAGTTATACAGAGTAATTGAGGAACGAGAGTGAGTTATACAGAGTAATGGAGGAACGGGAGTGAGTTACAGAGAGTAAAAGAGGAATGGGAGTCAGTTATACAGAGTAATGGAGGAACGGGAGTGAGTTATACAGAGTAATGGAAGAATGGGAGTGAGTTATACAGAGTAATGGAGGATCGGGAGTGAGTTATACAGAGTAATGGAGGAACGGGAGTGAGTTATACAGAGTAATGGACGAACGGGAGTGAGTTACACAGAGTAATGGAGGAACGGGAGTCAGTTATACAGAGTAATGGAGGAACGGGAGTGAGTTATACAGAATAATGGAGGAACGGGAGTGAGTTATACAGAGTAATGGAGGAACGGGAGTGAGCTATACAGAGCAATGGAGTAACGGGAGTGAGTTATACAGAGTAATGGAGGAACGGGAGTAAGTTACACAGAGTAATAGAGGAATGGGAGTGAGTTATACAGACTAATGGAGGAACGGGATTGAGTTATACAGAGTAATAGAGGAATGGGAGTAAGTTACACAGAGTAATGGAAGAATGGGAGTAAGGTAAACAGAGTAATGGAGGAATGGGAGTGATTTATACAGAGTAATGGAGGAACGGGAGTGAGTTATACTGAGCAATGGAGGAATGGGAGTGAGTTATACAGAGAAATGGAGGAACGGGAGTGAGTTATACAGAGTAATGGAGGTACGGGAGTGACTTACACAGAGTGCTGGAGGAACGGGAGTGAGTTATACAGTGTAATAGAGGAACGGGAGTGAATTATACAGAGTAATGCAGGAACGGAAGTGAGTTATAAGGAGTAATGGAGGAACGGGAGTGAGTTATACAGTGAAATGGAGGAACGGGAGAGAGTAATACAGAGAAATGGAGGAACGTGAGTGAGTTATACAGAGTAATGGAGGAATCGGAGTGAGTTATATAGAGTAATGGAGGAAGGGGAATGAGTTACACAGAGTAATGGAAGAATTGGAGAGAGTTATACAGAGTAATGGACGAGTGGGAGTGAGTTATACAGAGTAATGAAGGGATGGGAGTGAGTTATACAGAGTAATGGAATAATGGGAGTGAGTTATACAGAGTTATGGAGGAAGGGGAATGAGTTACACAGAGTAATGGAAGAATTGGAGAGAGTTATACAGAGTAATGGACGAGTGGGAGTGAGATATACAGAGTAATGGAGGGATGGGAGTGAGTTATACAGAGTAATGGAAGAATGGGAGTGAGTTATACAGAGTAATGGAGTGATGGGAGTGAGTTATACAGAGAAATGGAAGAATGAGAGTGAGTTATACAGAGTAATGGAAGAATGGGACTGCGTTATACAGAGTAATGGAAGATTGGGAGTGAGTTATACAGAGTAATGGAGGGATGGAAGTGAGTTATACAGAATAATGGCGGAACGGGTGTCAGTTACAGAGATTAATGGAGGAACGGGAGTGAGTTATACAAAGTAATAGAGGAACGGGAGTGAGTTATACAGAGTAATAGAGGAATGGGAGTGATATATACAGTGTAATGTAGGGACGGGAGTGAGTTATACAGAGTAATGGAGGAACGGGAGTGAGTTACACAGAGTAATAAAGGAATGGGAGTGAGTTATACAGAGTAATGGAGGAACGGGAGAGAATTATACAGAGTAATGGAGGAACGGCAGTGAGTTATACAGAGTAATGGAGGAAATGGAGTGAGTTATACAGAGTAATGGAGGAACATTAGTGAGTTATACAGAGTAATGGAGGAACGGGAGTTAGTTATACTGAGTAATGGAAGAATGGGAGAGAGTTTTACAGAGTAATGGAAGAATGAGAGTGAGTTAAACAGAGTAATGGAGGTATGGGAGTGAGTTATACAGCGCAACGGAAGAATGGGATTGAGTTATACAGAGTAATGGAAGAATGGGAGTGAGTTATACAGAGTAATGAATGATTCGGAGTGAGTTATACAGAGTAATGGAGGGATGGGAGTGAGTTATACAGAGCAATGGAAGAATGGGAGTGAGTTATACAGAGTAATGATAGAATGGGAGTGAGTTATACAGAGTAATGGAAGAATCGGAGTGAATTATACAGAGTAATGGAGGGATGGGAGTGAGTAATACAGAGTAATGGAGGGATGGGAGTGAGTTATACAGAGCAATGGAAGAATGGGAGTGAGTTATACAGAGTAATGAAAGAATGGGAGTGAGTTATACAGAGTAATGGAAGGATCGGAGTGTATTATACAGAGTAATGGAGGGATGGGAATGAGTAATACAGAGTAATGGAGGAATGAGAGTGAGTTTTCCAAACTAATGGAGGAACGGGAGTGAGTTACAGAGAGTAATAGAGGAATGGGAGTCAGTTATACAGAGTAATGGAAGAATGGGACTGCGTTATACAGAGTAATGGAAGAATGGGAGTGAGTTATACAGAGTAATGAAGGGATGGAAGTGAGTTATACAGAGTAATGGAGGAAAGGGAGTCAGTTACAGAGAGTAATGGAGGAACGGGAGTGAGTTATACAGAGTAGTAGAGGAACGGGAGTGAGTAATACAGAGTATTAGAGGAATGGGAGTGAGTTATACAGTGTAATGGAGGGACAGGTGTGAGTTATACAGAGTAATGGAGGAACGGGAGTGAGTTATACAGAGTAATGGAGGAAAAGGAGTGAGTTATATAGAGTAATGAAGGAACGTGAGTGAGTTATACAGAGTAATGGAGGAATGGCAGTGAGTTATACAGAGTAATGGAGGAACGGTAGTAAGTTACACAGAGTAATGGAAGAATGGAAGTGAGTGATACAGAGTAATGGAGCGATGGGAGTGACTTATACAGAGTAATGGAAGAAAGGGAGAGAGTTATACAGAGTAATGGAGGAACGGGAGTGAGTTATCCAGAGTAATGGAGGAATGGGAGGGAGTTACACTGAGTAATGGAGGGATGGGACTGAGTTATACAGAGTAATTGAGGAACGGGGGTGAGTTATACAGAGTAATGGAGGAACGGTAGTGAGTTACATAGAGTAATGGAGGAACGGGAGTGAGTTATACAGAGTAATGGAGGAACGAGAGTAAGTTACACAGAGTAATGGAGGAAAGGGAGTGAGTTATACAGAGTAATAGAGGAATGGGAGTGAGTTATACAGAGCAATGGAGGAACGGGAGTGAGTTATACAGAGTAATGGAGGTACGGGAGTGAGTTACACAGAGTACTGGAGGAACGGGAGTGAGTTATACAGTGTAATAGAGGAACGGGAGTGAGTTATACAGAGTAATGCAGGAACGGAAGTGAGTTATAAGGAGTAATGGAGGAACGGGAGTGAGCTATACAGTGAAATGGAGGAACGGGAGAGAGTTATACAGAGTAATGGAGGAACGTGAGTGAGTTATACAGAGTAATGGAGGAACGGGAGTGAGTTATACAGAGTAATGGTGGAAGGGGAATGAGTTACACAGAGTAATGGAAGAATTGGAGAGAGTTATACAGAGTAATGGACGAGTGGGAGTGAGATATACAGAGTAATGGAGGGATGGGAGTGAGTTATACAGAGTAATGGAAGAATGGGAGTGAGTTATACAGAGTAATGGAGTGATGGGAGTGAGTTATACAGAGTAATGGAAGAATGAGAGTGAGTTATACAGAGTAATGGAAGAATGGGACTGCGTTATACAGAGTAATGGAGGAACATGAGTGAGTTATACAGAGTAATGGAGGAACGGGAGTGACTTATACAGAGTAATGGAGGATGGGGAATGAGTTACACAGAGTAATGGAAGAATGGGAGAGAGTTATACAGAGTAATGGAGGAACGGGAGTAAGTTACACAGTAATGGAAGAATGGGAGAGAGTTATACAGAGTAATGGAAAAATGAGAGTCAGTTATACAGAGTAATGGAGGGATGGGAGTGAGTTATACAGAGTAACGGAAGAATGGGAGTGAGCTATACAGAGTAATGGAAGAATGGGAGTCAGTTATACAGAGTAATGGAAGAATCGGAGTGAGTTATACAGCGTAATGGAGGGATGGGAGTGAGTTATACTGAGCAATGGAAGAATGGGAGTGAGTGATACAGAGTAATGGAAGAATGGGAGTGAGTTATACGGAGTAATGGAAGAATCGGAGTGAATTATACAGAGTAATGGAGGGATGGGAGTGAGTTATACAGAGTAATGGAGGAACAAGAGTGAGTTATACAGAGTAATGGAGGAACGGAAGTGAGTTACAGAGAGTAATAGAGGAATGGGAGTCAGTTATACAGAGTAATGGAGGAACGGGAGTGAGATATACAGAGTAATCGAGAGATGGAAGTGAGTTATACAGAGTAATGGAGGAACGGGAGTGAGTTATACAGAGTAATGGAAGAATGGGAGTGAGTTATACAGAGTAATGGAGTGATGGGAGTGAGTTATACAGAGTAATGGAAGAATGAGAGTGAGTTATACAGAGTAATGGAAGAATGGGACTGCGTTATACAGAGTAATGGAAGAATGGGAGTGAGTTATAAAGAGTAATGGAGGGATGGAAGTAAGTTATACAGAGTAATGGAGGAACGGGAGTCAGTTACAGAGAATAATGGAGGAACGGGAGTGAGTTATACAAAGTAATGGAGGAACGGGAGTGAGTTATACAGAGTAATAGAGGAATGGGAGTGAGTTATACAGTGTAATGTAGGGACGGGAGTGAGTTATACAGAGTAATGGAGGAACGGGAGTGAGTTACACAGAGTAATAAAGGAATGGGAGTGAGCTATACAGAGCAATGGACTAACGGGAGTGAGTGATACAGAGTAATGGAGGAACGGGAGTAAGTTACACAGAGTAATGGAGGAACGGGAGTGAGTTATACAGAGTAATAGAGGAATGGGAGTGAGTTATACAGAGTAATGGAGGAACGGGATTGAGTTATACAGAGTAATAAAGGAATGGGGGTGAGTTACACAGAGTAATGGAAGAATGGGAGTAAGGTATACAGAGTAATGGAGGAATGGGAGTGAGTTATACAGAGTAATGGAGGAACGGTAGAGAATTATACAGAGTAATGGAGGAACGGGAGTCAATTATACAGAGTAATGGAGGAACGTGAGTGAGTTATACAGTGTAATGGAGGAACTTGAGTGAGTTATACAGATTAATGGAGGAACGGGAGTTAGTTATACAGAGTAATGGAGGAACGGGAGTAAGTTACACAGAGTAATGGAAGAATGGGAGAGAGTTATACAGAGTAATGGTAGAATGAGAGTGAGTTATACAGAGTAATGGAGGAATGGGAATGAGTTATACAGAGTAATGGAAGAATGGGAGTGAGTTATACAGAGTAATGGAAGAATGGGAGTGAGTTATACAGAGTAATGGAAGAATCGGAGTGAGTTATATAGAGTAATGGAGGGTTGGGAGTGAGTTATACAGAGCAATGGAAGAATGGGAGTGAGTTATACAGAGTAATGGAAGAATGGTTGTGAGTTATACAGAGTAATGGAAGAATCGAAGTGAATTATACAGAGTAATGGAGGGATGGGAGTGAGTTATACAGAGTAATGGAGGAACGAGAGTGAGTTATACAGAGTAATGGAGGAATGGGAGTGAGTTACACAGAGTAATGGAAGAATGGGAGTAAGGTATACAGAGTAATGGAGGAATGGGAGTGAGTTATACAGAGTAATGGAGTAACAGGAGTGAGTTATACAGAGCAATGGAGGAATAGGAGTGAGTTATACAGAGAAATGGAGGAACGGGAGTGAGTTATACAGAGTAATGGAGGTACGGGAGTGAGTTTCACAGAGTACTGGAGGAACGGGAGTGAGTTATACAGTGTAATAGTAGAACGTGAGTGAGTTATACAGAGTAATGCAGGAACGGAAGTGAGTTATAAGGAGTAATGGAGGAACGGGAGTGAGTTACACAGAGTAATGGAGCAACGGGAGTCAGTTATACAGAGTAATGGAGGAACGGGAGTGAGTTATACAGAATAATGGAGGAACAGGAGTGAGTTATACAGAGTAATGGAGGAACGGGAGTGAGCTATACAGAGCAATGGACTAACGGGAGTGAGTTATACAGAGTAATGGAGTGATGGGAGTGAGTTATACAGAGTAATGGAAGAATGAGAGTGAGTTATACAGAGTAATGGAAGAATGGGACTGCGTTATACAGAGTAATGGAAGAATGGGAGTGAGTTATACAGAGTAATGGAGGGATGGAAGTGAGTTATAAAGAGTAATGGAGGAACGGGAGTCAGTTACAGAGATTAATGGAGGAACGGGAGTGAGTTATACAAAGTAATGGAGGAACGGGAGTGAGTTATACAGAGTAATACAGGAATGGGAGTGAGTTATACAGTGTAATGTAGGGACGGGAGTGAGTTATACAGAGTAATGGAGGAACGGGAGTGAGTTACACAGAGTAATAAAGGAATGGGAGTGAGTTATACAGAGTAATGGAGGAATGGTAGAGAATTATACACAGTAATGGAGGAACGGGAGTCAATTATACAGAGTAATGGAGGAACGTGAGTGAGTTATACAGAGTAATGGAGGAACGTGAGTGAGTTATACAGAGTAATGGAGCAACGGGAGTTAGTTATACAGAGTAATGGAGGAACGGGAGTAAGTTACACAGAGTAATGGAAGAATGGGAGAGAGTTATACAGAGTAATGGAAGAATGAGAGTGAGTTATACAGAGTAATGGAGGGATGGGAGTGAGTTATACAGAGTAATGGAAGAATGGGAGTGAGTTATACAGAGTAATGGAAGAATGGGAGTGAGTTATACAGAGTAATGGAAGAATCGGAGTGAGTTATACAGAGTAATGGAGGGATGGGAGTGAGTTATACAGAGCAACGGAAGAATGGGAGTGAGTTATACAGAGTAATGGAAGAATGGGTGTGAGTTATACAGAGTAATGGAAGAATCGGAGTGAATTATACAGAGTAATGGAGGGATTGGAGTGAGTTATACAGAGTAATGGAGGAACGAGAGTGAGTTATACAGAGTAATGGAGGAACGGGAGTGAGTTACAGTGAGTAATAGAGGAATGGGAGTCAGTTATGCAGAGTAATGGAGGTACGGGAGTGAGTTACACAGAGTAATGGAGGTACGGGAGTGATTTATACAGTGTAATAGTGGAACGGGAGTGAGCTATACAGAGTAATGCAGGAACGGAAGTGAGTTATAAGAAGTAATGGAGGAACGGGAGTGAGTTACACAGAGTAATGGAGCAACGGGAGTCAGTTATACAGAGTAATGGAGGAACGGGAGTGAGTTATACAGAATAATGGAGGAACAGGAGTGAGTTATACAGAGTAATGGAGGTACGGGAGTGAGCTATACAGAGCAATGGACTAACGGGAGTGAGTTATACAGAGTAATGGAGGAACGGGAGTAGGTTACACAGAGTAATGGAGGAACGGGAGTGAGTTATACAGAGTAATAGAGGAATGGGAGTGAGTTATACAGAGTAATGGAGGAACGGGATTGAGTTATACAGAGTAATAGAGGAATGGGGGTGAGTTACACAGAGTAATGGAAGAATGGGAGTAAGGTATACAGAGTAATGGAGGAATGGGAGTAAGTTATACAAAGTAATGGAGCAACGGGAGTGAGTTATACAGAGTAATGGAGGTACAGGAGTGAGTTACACAGAGTAATGGAGGAACGGGAGTGATTTATACAGTATAATAGAGGAACATGAGTGAGTTATACAGAGCAATGCAGGTACGGAAGTGAGTTATAAGGAGTAATGGAGGAACGGGAGTGAGTTATACAGTGAAATGGAGCAACGGGAGAGAGTTATACAGAGTAATGGAGGAACGTGAGTGACTCATACAGAGTAATGGAGGAACGGGAGTGAGTTATACAGAGTAATGGACGAAGGGGAATGAGTTACACAGAGTAATGGAAGAATGGGAGAGAGTTATACAGAGTAATGGACGTTTGGGAGTGAGTTATACAGAGTAATGGAGGGATGGGAGTGAGTTATACAGAGTAATGGAAGAATGGGAGTGAGTTAAACAGAGTAATGGAGTGATGGGAGTGAGTTATACAGAGTAATGGAAGAATGAGAGTGAGTTATACATAGTAATGGAAGAATGGGATTGCGTTATACAGAGTAATGGAAGAAGGGGAGTGAGTTATATAGAGTAATGGAGGGATGGAAGTGAGTTATACAGAGTAATGGGGGAACGGGAGTCAGTTACAGAGATTAATGGAGGAACGGGAGTGAGTTATACAAAGTAATAGAGGAACGGGAGTGAGTTATACAGAGTAATAGAGGCATGGGAGTGAGTAATACAGTGTAATGTAGGGACGGGAGTGAGTTATACAGAGTAATGGAGGAACGGGAGTGAATTACACAGAGTTATAAAAGAATGGGAGTGACTTATACAGAGTAATGTTAGAATGGGAGTGAGAAATACAGAGTAATGGAAGAATCGGAGTGAGTTATAAGAGTAATGGAGGGATGGGAGTGAGTTATACAGAGCAATGGAAGAATGGGAGTGAGTTATACAGAGTAATGGAAGAATGGGTGTGAGTTATACAGAGTAATGGAAGAATCGGAGTGAATTATACAGAGTAATGGAGGGATGGGAGTGAGTTATACAGACTAATGGAGGAACGAGAGTGAGTTATAAAGAGTAATGGAGGAACGGGAGTGAGTTACAGAGACTAATAGAGGAATGGGAGTCAGTTATACAGAGTAATGGAGGAACGGGATTGAGTTATACAGAGTAATAGAGGAATGGGAGTGAGTTATACAGAGTAATGGAGGAACGGGATTGAGTTATACAGAGTAATAGAGGAATGGGAGTGAGTTACACAGAGTAATGGAAGAATGGGAGTAAGGTATACAGAGTAATGGAGGAATGGGAGTGAGTTATACAGAGTAATGGATGAACGGGAGTGAGTTATACAGAGTAATGGAAGAATGAGAGTGAGTTATACAGAGTAATGGAGGAACGGGATTGAGTTATACAGAGTAATAGAGGAATGGGAGTGAGTTACACAGAGTAATGGAAGAATGGGAGTAAGGTATACAGAGTAATGGAGGAATGGGAGTGAGTTATACAGAGTAATGGAGGAACGGGAGTGAGTTATACAGAGCAATGGAGGAATGGGAGTGAGTTATACAGAGAAATGGAGGAACGGGAGTGAGTTATACAGAGTAATGGAGGTACGGGAGTGAGTTATAAGGAGTAATGGAGGAACGGGAGTGAGTTATACAGTGAAATGGAGGAACGGGAGAGAGTTATACAGAGTAATGGAGGAACGTGAGTGAGTTATACAGAGTATTGGAGGAACGGGAGTTAGTTATACAGAGTAATGGAGCAATGGGAGAGAGTTATACAGAGTAATGGAAGAATGGGAGAGAGTTATACAGAGTAATGGAAGAATGAGAGTGAGTTATACAGAGTAATGGAGGGATGGGAGTGAGTTATACAGAGTAATGGAGGGATGGGAGTGAGTTATACAGAGTAATGGAAGAATGGGAGTGAGTTATACAGAGTAATGGAAGAATGGGAGTGAGTTATACAGAGTAATGGAGGGATGGGAGTGAGTAACATAGAGTAATTGAAGAATGTGAGTGAGTTATACAGAGTAATGGAAGGATGGGAGTGAGTTATATAGAGTAATGGAGGGATGGGAGTGAGTTATACAGAGTAATGGAGGAACAAGAGTGAGTTATTCAGAGTAATGAAGAACGAGAGTGAGTTACAGAGAGCAATAGAGGAATGGGAGTCAGTTATACAGAGTAATGGAGGAACGGGAGTGAGTTATACAGATTAATGGAGGGATGGGAGTGAGTTATACAGAGTAATGTAGGAACGGGAGTGAGTTATACAGAGTAATGGAAGAATGAGGGTGAGTTATACAGAGTAATGGAAGAATGGGATAGCGTTATACAGAGTAATGGAAGAATGGGAGTGAGTTATACAGAGTAATGGAGAGATGGAAGTGAGTTATACAGATCAATGGAGGAACGGTAGTGAGTTACATAGAGTAATGGAGGAATGTGAGTGAGTTATACAGAGTAATGGAGGAACGGGAGTGAGTTATACAGAGTAATGGAAGAATGGGAGAGAGGTATACAGAGCAATGGACGAATGGGAGTGAGTTATACAGAGTAATGGTAGAATGAGCGTGAGTTATACAGAGTAATGGAAGAATGGGATTGAGTTATACAGAGTAATGGAGGGATGGAAGTGAGTTATACAGAGTAATGGAGGAACGGGAGTCAGTTACATAGATTAATTGAGGAACGGGAGTGAGTTATACAGAGTAATAGAGGAACGGGAGTGAGTTATACAGAGTAATAGAGGAATGGGAGTGAGTTATACAGTGTAATGGTGGAACAGGAGTGAGTTATACAGAGTAATGGAGGAACAGGAGTGAGTTACACAGAGTAATAAAGGAATGGGAGTGAGTTATACAGAGTAATGGAGGAACGGGAGAGAATTATACAGAGTAATGGAGGAACGGGAGTGAGTTATACAGAGTAATCGAGGTAAAGGAGTGAGTTATACAGAGTAATGGAGGTACGTGAGAGAGTTATACAGAGTAATGGAGGAACGGGAGTTAGTTATACAGAGTAATGGAGGAACGGGAGTGATTTATACAGAGTAATGGAAGAATGGGAGAGAGTTATACAGAGGAATGGAAGAATGAGAGTGAGTTATACAGAGTAATGGAGGGATGGGAGTGAGGTATACAGAGTAATGGAGGGATGGGAGTGAGTTATACAGAGTAATGGAAGAATGGGAGTGAGTTATACAGAGTAATGGAAGAGTGGGAGTGAGTTATACAGAGTAATGGAGGGATTGGAGTGAGTAACACAGAGTAATGGAAGAATGTGAGTGAGTTATACAGAGTAATGGAAGAATCGGAGTGAATTATACAGAGTAATGGAGGGATGGGAGTGAGTTATACAGAGTAATGGAGGAACGAGAGTGAGTTATAAAGAGTAATGGAGGAACGGGAGTGAGTTACAGAGAGTAATAGAGGAATGGGAGTCAGTTATACAGAGTAATGGAGGTACGGGATTAAGTTATACGGAGTAATAGAGGAATGGGAGTGAGTTATACAGAGTAATGATGGAACGGGATTGAGTTATACAGAGTAATAGAGGAATGGGAGTGAGTTACACAGAGTAATGGAATAATGGGAGTAAGGTATACAGAGTAATGGAGGAATGGGAGTGAGTTATACAGAGTAATGGAGGAACGGGAGTGAGTTATACAGAGCAATGGAGGAATGGGAGCGAGTTATACAGAGAAATGGAGAAACGGGAGTGAGTTATACAGAGTAATGGAGGTACGGGAGTGAGTTACACAGAGTACTGGAGGAATGGGAGTGAGTTATACAGTGTAATAGAGGAACGGGAGTCAGTAATACAGAGTAATGCAGGAACGGAAGTGAGTTATAAGAAGTAATGGAGGAACGGGAGTGAGTTATACAGTGAAATGGAGGAACGGGAGAGAGTTATACAGAGTAATGGAGGAACGTGAGTGAGTTATACAGAGTATTGGAGGAACGGGAGTTAGTTATACAGAGTAATGGAGCAACGGGAGAGAGTTATACAGAGTAATGGAAGAATGGGAGAGAGTTATACAGAGTAATGGAAGAATGAGAGTGAGTTATACAGAGTAATGGGGGGATGGGAGTGAGTTATACAGAGTAATGGAAGAATGGGAGTGAGTTATACAGAGTAATGGAAGAATGGGAGTGAGTTATACAGAGTAATGGAGGGATGGGAGTGAGTAACATAGAGTAATTGAAGAATGTGAGTGAGTTATACAGAGTAATGGAAGGATGGGAGTGAGTTATATAGAGTAATGGAGGGACGGGAGTGAGTTATACAGAGTAATGGAGGAACAGGAGTGAGTTACACAGAGTAATAAAGGAATGGGAGTGAGTTATACAGAGTAATGGAAGAATGAGAGTGAGTTATACAGAGTAATGGAGGGATGGGAGTGAGGTATACAGAGTAATGGAGGAACGGGAGAGAATTATACAGAGTAATGGAGGAACAGGAGTGAGTTATACAGAGTAATCGAGGTAAAGGAGTGAGTTATACAGAGCAATGGAGGTACGTGAGAGAGTTATACAGAGTAATGGAGGAACGGGAGTTAGTTATACAGAGTAATGGAGGAACGGGAGTGATTTATACAGAGTAATGGAAGAATGGGAGATAGTTATACAGAGTAATGGAAGAATGAGAGTGAGTTATACAGAGTAATGGAGGGATGGGAGTGAGGTATACAGAGTAATGGAGGGATGGGAGTGAGTTATACAGAGTAATGGAAGAATGGGAGTGAGTTATACAGAGTAATGGAAGAGTGGGAGTGAGTTATACAGAGTAATGGAGGGATGGGAGTGAGTAACACAGAGTAATGGAAGAATGTGAGTGAGTTATACAGAGTAATGGAAGAATCGGAGTGAATTATACAGAGTAATGGAGGGATGGGAGTGAGTTATACAGAGTAATGGAGGAACGAGAGTGAGTTATAAAGAGTAATGGAGGAACGGGAGTGAGTTACAGAGAGTAATGGAAGAATGGGAGAGAGTTATACAGAGGAATGGAAGAATGAGAGTGAGTTATACAGAGTAATGGAGGGATGGGAGTGAGGTACACAGAGTAATGGAGGGGTGGGAGTGAGTAACACAGAGTAATTGAAGAATGTGAGTGAGTTATACAGAGTAATGGAAGGATGGGAGTGAGTTATATAGAGTAATGGAGGGATGGGAGTGAGTTATACAGAGTAATGGAGGAACGAGAGTGAGTTATTCAGAGTAATGGAGGAACGGGAGGGAGTTACAGAGAGTAATAGAGGAATGGGAGTCAGTTATACAGAGTAATGGAGGAACGGGAGTGAGTTATACAGATTAAAGGAGGGATGGGAGTGAGTTATACAGAGTAATGGAGGAACTGGAGTAAGTTATACAGAGTAATGGAAGAATGAGAGTGAGTTATACAGAGTAATGGAAGAATGGGATAGCGTTATACAGAGTAATGGAAGAATGGGAGTGAGTTATACAGAGTAATGGAGGGATGGAAGTGAGTTATACAGATCAATGGAGGAACGGTAGTGAGTTACATAGAGTAATGGAGGAATGTGAGTGAGTTATACAGAGTAATGGAGGAACGGGAGTGAGTTATACAGAGTAATGGAAGAATAGGAGAGAGGTATACAGAGTAATGGACGAATGGGAGTGAGTTATACAGAGTAATGGAAGAATGAGAGTGAGTTATACAGAGTAATGGAAGAATGGGATTGAGTTATACAGAGTAATGGAGGGATGGAAGTGAGTTATACAGAGTAATGGTGGAACGGGAGTCAGTTACAGAGATTAATGGGGGAACGGGAGTGAGTTATACAGAGTATTAGAGGAACGGGAGTGAGTTATACAGAGTAATAGAGGAATGGGAGTGAGTTATACAGTGTAATGGTGGGACGGGAGTGAGTTATACAGAGTAATGGAGGAACAGGAGTGAGTTACACAGAGTAATAAAGGAATGGGAGTGAGTTATACAGAGTAATGGAGGAACGGGAGAGAATTATACAGAGTAATGGAGGAACGGGAGTGAGTTATACAGAGTAATGGAGGCAAAGGAGTGAGTTATACAGAGTAATGGAGGATCGTGAGAGAGTTATACAGAGTAATGGAGGAACGGGAGTTAGTTATACAGAGTAATGGAGGAACGGGAGTGAGTTATACAGAGTAATGGAAGAATGGGAGAGAGTTATACAGAGTAATGGAGGAATGAGAGTGAGTTATACAGAGTAATGGAGGGATGGGAGTGAGGTATACAGAGTAATGGAGGGATGGGAGTGAGTTATACAGAGTAATGGAAGAATGGGAGTGAGTTATACAGAGTAATGGAAGGGTGGGAGTGAGTTATACAGAGTAATAGAGGGATGGGAGTGAGTAACACAGAGTAATGGAAGAATGTGAGTGAGTTATACAGAGTAATGGAAGAATGGGAGTGAGTTATATAGAGTAATGGAGGGATGGGAGTGAGTTATACAGAGTAATGGAGGAACGAGAGTGAGTTATACAGAGTAATGGAGGAAAGGGAGTGAGTTACAGAGAGTAATAGAGGAATGGGAGTCAGTTATACAGAGTAATGGAGGAACGGGAGTGAGTTATACAGTGTAATGGAGGGATGGGAGTGAGTTTTACAGAGTAATGGAGGAACGGGAGTGAGTTATACAGAGTAATGAAAGAATGAGAGTGAGTTATACAGAGTAATGGAAGAATGGGACAGCGTTATACAGAGTAATGGAAGAATGGGAGTGAGTTATACAGAGTAATGGAGGGATGGAAGTGAGTTATACAGAGTAATGGAGGAAAGGGAGTCTGTTACAGAGAGTAATGGAGGAACGGGAGTGTGTTATACAGAGTAGTAGAGGAACGGGAGTGAGTTATACAGAGTAATAGAGAAATGGGAGTGAGTTATACAGTGTAATGGAGGGACGGGTGAGAGTTAAACAGAGTGATGGAGGAACGGGAGTGAGTTATACAGAGTAATGGAGGAAAAGGAGTGAGTTAAATAGAGTAATGAAGGAACGTGAGTGAGTTATACAGAGTAATGGAGGAATGGCAGTGAGTTCTACAGAGTAATGGAGGAACGGGAGTAAGTTACACAGTGTAATGGAAGAATGGAAGTGAGTGATACAGAGTAATGTAGCGATGGGAGTGACTTGTACAAAGTAATGGAAGAATGGGAGAGAGTTATACAGAGTAATGGACGAGTGGGAGTGAGTTATACAGAGTAATGGAGGGATGGGAGTAAGTTATACAGAGTAATGGAAGAATGGGAGTGAGTTATACAGAGTAATGGAGTGATGGGAGTCAGATATACAGAGTAATGGAAGAATGAGAGTGAGTTATACAGAGTAATGGAAGAATGGGACTGCGTTATACAGAGTAATGGAAGAATGGGAGTGAGTTATACAGAGTAATGGAGGAATGGAAGTGAGTTATACAGGGTAATGGAGTAACGGGAGTCAGTTACAGAGATTAATGGAGGAACGGGAGTGAGTTATACAAAGTAATAGAGGAACGGGAGTGAGTTATACAGAGTAATAGAGGAATGGGAGTTAGTTATACAGTGTAATGTAGGGACGGGAGTGAGTTATACAGAGTAATGGAGGAATGGGAGTTAGTTACACAGAGTAATAAAGGAATGGGAGTGAGTTATACAGAGTAATGGAGGGACGGGAGAGAGTTATACAGAGTAATGGAGGAACGGGAGTGAATTATACAGAGTAAAGAAGGAACGTGCGTGAGTTATACAGAGTAATGGAGGAACGTGAGTGAGTTATACAGAGTAATGGAGGAACGGGAATTAGTTATACAGAGTAATGGAGGGATGGGAGTGAGTTATACAGAGTAATGGAGGGATGGGAGTGAGTTATACAGAGCAATGGAAGAATGGGAGTAAGTTATACAGAGTAATGGAAGAATGGGAGTGAGTTATACAGAGTAATGGAGGGATGGGAGTGAGTTATACAGAGTAATTGAGGAACGAGAGTGAGTTATACAGAGTAATGGAGGAATGGGAGTGAGTTACAGAGAGTAAAAGAGGAATGGGAGTCAGTTATACAGAGTAATGGAGGAACGGGAGTGAGTTATACAGAGTAATGGAAGAATGGGAGTGAGTTATACAGAGTAATGGAGGATCGGGAGTGAGTTATACAGAGTAATGGAGGAACGGGAGTGAGTTATACAGAGTAATGGACGAACGGGAGTGAGTTACACAGAGTAATGGAGGAACGGGAGTCAGTTATACAGAGTAATGGAGGAACGGGAGTGAGTTATACAGAATAATGGAGGAACGGGAGTGAGTTATACAGAGTAATGGAGGAACGGGAGTGAGCTATACAGAGCAATGGAGTAACGGGAGTGAGTTATACAGAGTAATGGAGGAACGGGAGTAAGTTACACAGAGTAATAGAGGAATGGGAGTGAGTTATACAGAGTAATGGAGGAACGGGATTGAGTTATACAGAGTAATAGAGGAATGGGAGTAAGTTACACAGAGTAATGGAAGAATGGGAGTAAGGTAAACAGAGTAATGGAGGAATGGGAGTGATTTATACAGAGTAATGGAGGAACGGGAGTGAGTTATACTGAGCAATGGAGGAATGGGAGTGAGTTATACAGAGAAATGGAGGAACGGGAGTGAGTTATACAGAGTAATGGAGGTACGGGAGTGACTTACACAGAGTGCTGGAGGAACGGGAGTGAGTTATACAGTGTAATAGAGGAACGGGAGTGAATTATACAGAGTAATGCAGGAACGGAAGTGAGTTATAAGGAGTAATGGAGGAACGGGAGTGAGTTATACAGTGAAATGGAGGAACGGGAGAGAGTAATACAGAGAAATGGAGGAACGTGAGTGAGTTATACAGAGTAATGGAGGAATCGGAGTGAGTATATAGAGTAATGGAGGAAGGGGAATGAGTTACACAGAGTAATGGAAGAATTGGAGAGAGTTATAAAGAGTAATGGACGAGTGGGAGTGAGTTATACAGAGTAATGAAGGGATGGGAGTGAGTTATACAGAGTAATGGAATAATGGGAGTGAGTTATACAGAGTTATGGAGGAAGGGGAATGAGTTACACAGAGTAATGGAAGAATTGGAGAGAGTTATACAGAGTAATGGACGAGTGGGAGTGAGATATACAGAGTAATGGAGGGATGGGAGTGAGTTATACAGAGTAATGGAAGAATGGGAGTGAGTTATACAGAGTAATGGAGTGATGGGAGTGAGTTATACAGAGAAATGGAAGAATGAGAGTGAGTTATACAGAGTAATGGAAGAATGGGACTGCGTTATACAGAGTAATGGAAGATTGGGAGTGAGTTATACAGAGTAATGGAGGGATGGAAGTGAGTTATACAGAATAATGGCGGAACGGGTGTCAGTTACAGAGATTAATGGAGGAACGGGAGTGAGTTATACAAAGTAATAGAGGAACGGGAGTGAGTTATACAGAGTAATAGAGGAATGGGAATGATATATACAGTGTAATGTAGGGACGGGAGTGAGTTATACAGAGTAATGGAGGAACGGGAGTGAGTTACACAGAGTAATAAAGGAATGGGAGTGAGTTATACAGAGTAATGGAGGAACGGGAGAGAATTATACAGAGTAATGGAGGAACGGCAGTG
This sequence comes from Cetorhinus maximus, assembly GCF_964194155.1. Classification (NCBI taxonomy): domain Eukaryota; kingdom Metazoa; phylum Chordata; class Chondrichthyes; order Lamniformes; family Cetorhinidae; genus Cetorhinus; species Cetorhinus maximus. Next base: position 77,737,780 of record NC_135900.1, on the reverse strand, counting down.
AGTTATACAGAGTAATGGAGGAAATGGAGTGAGTTATACAGAGTAATGGAGGAACATTAGTGAGTTATACAGAGTAATGGAGGAACGGGAGTTAGTTATACTGAGTAATGGAAGAATGGGAGAGAGTTTTACAGAGAAATGGAAGAATGAGAGTGAGTTAAACAGAGTAATGGAGGTATGGGAGTGAGTTATACAGCGCAACGGAAGAATGGGATTGAGTTATACAGAGTAATGGAAGAATGGGAGTGAGTTATACAGAGTAATGAATGATTCGGAGTGAGTTATACAGAGTAATGGAGGGATGGGAGTGAGTTATACAGAGCAATGGAAGAATGGGAGTGAGTTATACAGAGTAATGAAAGAATGGGAGTGAGTTATACAGAGTAATGGAAGAATCGGAGTGAATTATACAGAGTAATGGAGGAATGGGAGTGAGTAATACAGAGTAATGGAGGGATGGGAGTGAGTTATACAGAGCAATGGAAGAATGGGAGTGAGTTATACAGAGTAATGAAAGAATGGGAGTGAGTTATACAGAGTAATGGAAGAATCGGAGTGTATTATACAGAGTAATGGAGGGATGGGAATGAGTAATACAGAGTAATGGAGGAATGAGAGTGAGTTTTCCAGACTAATGGAGGAACGGGAGTGAGTTACAGAGAGTAATAGAGGAATGGGAGTCAGTTATACAGAGTAATGGAAGAATGGGACTGCGTTATACAGAGTAATGGAAGAATGGGAGTGAGTTATACAGAGTAATGAAGGGATGGAAGTGAGTTATACAGAGTAATGGAGGAAAGGGAGTCAGTTACAGAGAGTAATGGAGGAACGGGAGTGAGTTATACAGAGTAGTAGAGGAACGGGAGTGAGTAATACAGAGTATTAGAGGAATGGGAGTGAGTTATACAGTGTAATGGAGGGACAGGTGTGAGTTATACAGAGTAATGGAGGAACGGGAGTGAGTTATACAGAGTAATGGAGGAAAAGGAGTGAGTTATATAGAGTAATGAAGGAACGTGAGTGAGTTATACAGAGTAATGGAGGAATGGCAGTGAGTTATACAGAGTAATGGAGGAACGGTAGTAAGTTACACAGAGTAATGGAAGAATGGAAGTGAGTGATACAGAGTAATGGAGCGATGGGAGTGACTTATACAGAGTAATGGAAGAATGGGAGAGAGTTATACAGAGTAATGGAGGAACGGGAGTGAGTTATCCAGAGTAATGGAGGAATGGGAGGGAGTTACACTGAGTAATGGAGGGATGGGACTGAGTTATACAGAGTAATTGAGGAACGGGGGTGAGTTATACAGAGTAATGGAGGAACGGTAGTGAGTTACATAGAGTAATGGAGGAACGGGAGTGAGTTATACAGAGTAATGGAGGAACGAGAGTAAGTTACACAGAGTAATGGAGGAAAGGGAGTGAGTTATACAGAGTAATAGAGGAATGGGAGTGAGTTATACAGAGCAATGGAGGAACGGGAGTGAGTTATACAGAGTAATGGAGGTACGGGAGTGAGTTACACAGAGTACTGGAGGAACGGGAGTGAGTTATACAGTGTAATAGAGGAACGGGAGTGAGTTATACAGAGTAATGCAGGAACGGAAGTGAGTTATAAGGAGTAATGGAGGAACGGGAGTGAGCTATACAGTGAAATGGAGGAACGGGAGAGAGTTATACAGAGTAATGGAGGAACGGGAGTGAGTTATACAGAGTAATGGTGGAAGGGGAATGAGTTACACAGAGTAATGGAAGAATTGGAGAGAGTTATACAGAGTAATGGACGAGTGGGAGTGAGATATACAGAGTAATGGAGGGATGGGAGTGAGTTATACAGAGTAATGGAAGAATGGGAGTGAGTTATACAGAGTAATGGAGTGATGGGAGTGAGTTATACAGAGTAATGGAAGAATGAGAGTGAGTTATACAGAGTAATGGAAGAATGGGACTGCGTTATACAGAGTAATGGAGGAACATGAGTGAGTTATACAGAGTAATGGAGGAACGGGAGTGACTTATACAGAGTAATGGAGGATGGGGAATGAGTTACACAGAGTAATGGAAGAATGGGAGAGAGTTATACAGAGTAATGGAGGAACGGGAGTAAGTTACACAGAGTAATGGAAGAATGGGAGAGAGTTATACAGAGTAATGGAAAAATGAGAGTCAGTTATACAGAGTAATGGAGGGATGGGAGTGAGTTATACAGAGTAACGGAAGAATGGGAGTGAGCTATACAGAGTAATGGAAGAATGGGAGTGAGTTATACAGAGTAATGGAAGAATCGGAGTGAGTTATACAGCGTAATGGAGTGATGGAAGTAAGTTATACAGAGTAATGGAGGAACGGGAGTCAGTTACAGAGAATAATGGAGGAACGGGAGTGAGTTATACAAAGTAATGGAGGAACGGGAGTGAGTTATACAGAGTAATAGAGGAATGGGAGTGAGTTATACAGTGTAATGTAGGGACGGGAGTGAGTTATACAGAGTAATGGAGGAACGGGAGTGAGTTACACAGAGTAATAAAGGAATGGGAGTGACTTAGTCAGAGTAATGGAGGAACGGGAGAGAATTATACAGGGTAATGGAGGAACGGGAGTGAATTATACAGAGTAATGGAGGACCGTGACTGAGTTATACAGAGTAATGGAGGACCGTGACTGAGTTATACAGAGTAATGGAGGAACGTGAGTGAGTTATACAGAGTAATGGAGAAACGGGAGTGTGTTATACAGAGTAATGGAGGAACGGGAGTAAGTTACACAGAGTACAGGAAGAATGGGAGAGAGTTATACAGAGTAATGGAAGAATGAGTGTGAGTTATACAGAGTAATGGAGGGATGGGAGTGAGTTATACAGAGTAATGGAAGAATGTGAGTGAGTTATACAGAGTAATGGAAGAATCGGACTGAGTTATACAGAGTAATGGAGTGATGGGAGTGAGTTAAACAGAGAAATGGAAGAATGGGAGTGAGTTATACAGAGTAATGGAAGAATGGGTGTGAGTTATACAGAGTAATGGAAGAATCGGAGTGAATTATACAGAGTAATGGAGGGATGGGAGTGAGTTATACAGAGTAATGGAGGAACGAGAGTGAGTTATACAGAGTAATGGAGGAACGGGAGTTAGATACAGAGAGTAATAGAGCAATGGGAGTAAGTTATACAGAGTAATGGTGGAACGGGAGTGAGTTATACAGAGTAATAAATGAATGGGAGTGAGTTATACAGAGTAATGGAGGAATGGGAGTGAGTTACACAGAGTAATGGAAGAATGGGAGTAAGTTATACAGAGTAATGGAGGAATGTGAGTGATTTATACAGAGTAATGGAGGAACGGGAGTGAGTTACAGAGAGTAATAGAGGAATGGGAGTCAGTTATACAGAGTAATGGAAGAATGGGACTGCGTTATACAGAGTAATGGAAGAATGGGAGTGAGTTATACAGAGTAATGAAGGGATGGAAGTGAGTTATACAGAGTAATGGAGGAAAGGGAGTCAGTTACAGAGAGCAATGGAGGAACGGGAGTGAGTTATACAGAGTAGTAGAGGAACGGGAGTGAGTAATACAGAGTATTAGAGGAATGGGAGTGAGTTATACAGTGTAATGGAGGGACAGGTGTGAGTTATACAGAGTAATGGAGGAACGGGAGTGAGTTATACAGAGTAATGGAGGAAAAGGAGTGAGTTATATAGAGTAATGAAGGAACGTGAGTGAGTTATACAGAGTAATGGAGGAATGGCAGTGAGTTATACAGAGTAATGGAGGAACGGTAGTAAGTTACACAGAGTAATGGAAGAATGGAAGTGAGTGATACAGAGTAATGGAGCGATGGGAGTGACTTATACAGAGTAATGGAAGAATGGGAGAGAGGTATACAGAGTAATGGAGGAACGGGAGTGAGTTATCCAGAGTAATGGAGGAATGGGAGCGAGTTACACTGAGTAATGGAGGGATGGGACTGAGTTATACAGAGTAATTGAGGAACGGGGTTGAGTTATACAGAGTAATGGAGGAACGGTAGTGAGTTACATAGAGTAATGGAGGAACGGGAGTGAGTTATACAGAGTAATGGAGGAATGGGAGTGAGTTATACAGTGTAATAGAGGAACGGGAGTGAGTTATACAGAGTAATGCAGGAACGGAAGTGAGTTATAAGGAGTAATGGAGGAACGGGAGTGAGTTATACAGAGTAATGGAGGAACGGGAGTGAGCTATACAGTGAAATGGAGGAACGGGAGAGAGTTATACAGAGTAATGGAGGAACGTGAGTGAGTTATACAGAGTAATGGAGGAACGGGAGTGAGTTATACAGAGTAATGGTGGAAGGGGAATGAGTTACACAGAGTAATGGAAGAATTGGAGAGAGTTATACAGAGTAATGGACGAGTGGGAGTGAGATATACAGAGTAATGGAGGGATGGGAGTGAGTTATACAGAGTAATGGAAGAATGGGAGTGAGTTATACAGAGTAATGGAGTGATGGGAGTGAGTTATACAGAGAAATGGAAGAATGAGAGTGAGTTATACAGAGTAATGGAAGAATGGGACTGCGTTATACAGAGTAATGGAGGAACATGAGTGAGTTATACAGAGTAATGGAGGAACGGGAGTGACTTATACAGAGTAATGGAGGATGGGGAATGAGTTACACAGAGTAATGGAAGAATGGGAGAGAGTTATACAGAGTAATGGAGGAACGGGAGTAAGTTACACAGAGTAATGGAAGAATGGGAGAGAGTTATACAGAGTAATGGAAAAATGAGAGTCAGTTATACAGAGTAATGGAGGGATGGGAGTGAGTTATACAGAGTAACGGAAGAATGGGAGTGAGTTATACAGAGTAATGGAAGAATGGGAGTGAGTTATACAGAGTAATGGAAGAATCGGAGTGAGTTATACAGCGTAATGGAGGGATGGGAGTGAGTTATACTGAGCAATGGAAGAATGGGAGTGAGTTATACAGAGTAATGGAAGAATGGGAGTGAGTTATACGGAGTAATGGAAGAATCGGAGTGAATTATACAGAGTAATGGAGGGATGGGAGTGAGTTATACAGAGTAATGGAGGAACAAGAGTGAGTTATACAGAGTAATGGAGGAACGGAAGTGAGTTACAGAGAGTAATAGAGGAATGGGAGTCAGTTATACAGAGTAATGGAGGAACGGGAGTGAGATATACAGAGTAATCGAGAGATGGAAGTGAGTTATACAGAGTAATGGAGGAACGGGAGTGAGTTATACAGAGTAATGGAAGAATGGGAGTGAGTTATACAGAGTAATGGAGTGATGGGAGTGAGTTATACAGAGTAATGGAAGAATGAGAGTGAGTTATACAGAGTAATGGAAGAATGGGACTGCGTTATACAGAGTAATGGAAGAATGGGAGTGAGTTATAAAGAGTAATGGAGGGATGGAAGTAAGTTATACAGAGTAATGGAGGAACGGGAGTCAGTTACAGAGAATAATGGAGGAACGGGAGTGAGTTATACAAAGTAATGGAGGAACGGGAGTGAGTTATACAGAGTAATAGAGGAATGGGAGTGAGTTATACAGTGTAATGTAGGGACGGGAGTGAGTTATACAGAGTAATGGAGGAACGGGAGTGAGTTACACAGAGTAATAAAGGAATGGGAGTGACTTAGTCAGAGTAATGGAGGAACGGGAGAGAATTATACAGGGTAATGGAGGAACGGGAGTGAATTATACAGAGTAATGGAGGACCGTGACTGAGTTATACAGAGTAATGGAGGACCGTGACTGAGTTATACAGAGTAATGGAGGAACGTGAGTGAGTTATACAGAGTAATGGAGAAACGGGAGTGTGTTATACAGAGTAATGGAGGAACGGGAGTAAGTTACACAGAGTACAGGAAGAATGGGAGAGAGTTATACAGAGTAATGGAAGAATGAGTGTGAGTTATACAGAGTAATGGAGGGATGGGAGTGAGTTATACAGAGTAATGGAAGAATGTGAGTGAGTTATACAGAGTAATGGAAGAATCGGACTGAGTTATACAGAGTAATGGAGTGATGGGAGTGAGTTAAACAGAGAAATGGAAGAATGGGAGTGAGTTATACAGAGTAATGGAAGAATGGGTGTGAGTTATACAGAGTAATGGAAGAATCGGAGTGAATTATACAGAGTAATGGAGGGATGGGACTGAGTTATACAGAGTAATGGAGGAACGAGAGTGAGTTATACAGAGTAATGGAGGAACGGGAGTTAGATACAGAGAGTAATAGAGGAATGGGAGTAAGTTATACAGAGTAATGGAGGAACGGGAGTGAGTTATACAGAGTAATGAAGGAATGGGAGTGAGTTATACAGAGTAATGGAGGAACGGAAGTGAGTTATAAGGAGTAATGGAGGAACGGGAGTGAGCTATACAGTGAAATGGAGGAACGGGAGAGAGTTATACAGAGTAATGGAGGAACGTGAGTGAGTTATACAGAGTAATGGAGGAACGGGAGTGAGTTATACAGAGTAATGGTGGAAGGGGAATGAGTTACACAGAGTAATGGAAGAATTGGAGAGAGTTATACAGAGTAATGGACGAGTGGGAGTGAGATATACAGAGTAATGGAGGGATGGGAGTGAGTTATACAGAGTAATGGAAGAATGGGAGTGAGTTATACAGAGTAATGGAGTGATGGGAGTGAGTTATACAGTGTAATGGAAGAATGAGAGTGAGTTATACAGAGTAATGGAAGAATGGGACTGCGTTATACAGAGTAATGGAGGAACATGAGTGAGTTATACAGAGTAATGGAGGAACGGGAGTGACTTATACAGAGTAATGGAGGATGGGGAATGAGTTACACAGAGTAATGGAAGAATGGGAGAGAGTTATACAGAGTAATGGAGGAACGGGAGTAAGTTACACAGAGTAATGAAAGAATGGGAGAGAGTTATACAGAGTAATGGAAAAATGAGAGTCAGTTATACAGAGTAATGGAGGGATGGGAGTGAGTTATACAGAGTAACGGAAGAATGGGAGTGAGCTATACAGAGTAATGGAAGAATGGGAGTGAGTTATACAGAGTAATGGAAGAATCGGAGTGAGTTATACAGCGTAATGGAGTGATGGAAGTAAGTTATACAGAGTAATGGAGGAACGGGAGTCAGTTACAGAGAATAATGGAGGAACGGGAGTGAGTTATACAAAGTAATGGAGGAACGGGAGTGAGTTATACAGAGTAATAGAGGAATGGGAGTGAGTTATACAGTGTAATGTAGGGACGGGAGTGAGTTATACAGAGTAATGGAGGAACGGGAGTGAGTTACACAGAGTAATAAAGGAATGGGAGTGACTTAGTCAGAGTAATGGAGGAACGGGAGAGAATTATACAGGGTAATGGAGGAACGGGAGTGAATTATACAGAGTAATGGAGGACCGTGACTGAGTTATACAGAGTAATGGAGGACCGTGACTGAGTTATACAGAGTAATGGAGGAACGTGAGTGAGTTATACAGAGTAATGGAGAAACGGGAGTGTGTTATACAGAGTAATGGAGGAACGGGAGTAAGTTACACAGAGTACAGGAAGAATGGGAGAGAGTTATACAGAGTAATGGAAGAATGAGTGTGAGTTATACAGAGTAATGGAGGGATGGGAGTGAGTTATACAGAGTAATGGAAGAATGTGAGTGAGTTATACAGAGTAATGGAAGAATCGGACTGAGTTATACAGAGTAATGGAGTGATGGGAGTGAGTTAAACAGAGAAATGGAAGAATGGGAGTGAGTTATACAGAGTAATGGAAGAATGGGTGTGAGTTATACAGAGTAATGGAAGAATCGGAGTGAATTATACAGAGTAATGGAGGGATGGGAGTGAGTTATACAGAGTAATGGAGGAACGAGAGTGAGTTATACAGAGTAATGGAGGAACGGGAGTTAGATACAGAGAGTAATAGAGGAATGGGAGTAAGTTATACAGAGTAATGGTGGAACGGGAGTGAGTTATACAGAGTAATAAATGAATGGGAGTGAGTTATACAGAGTAATGGAGGAATGGGAGTGAGTTACACAGAGTAATGGAAGAATGGGAGTAAGTTATACAGAGTAATGGAGGAATGTGAGTGATTTATACAGAGTAATGGAGGAACGGGAGTGAGTTACAGAGAGTAATAGAGGAATGGGAGTCAGTTATACAGAGTAATGGAAGAATGGGACTGCGTTATACAGAGTAATGGAAGAATGGGAGTGAGTTATACAGAGTAATGAAGGGATGGAAGTGAGTTATACAGAGTAATGGAGGAAAGGGAGTCAGTTACAGAGAGCAATGGAGGAACGGGAGTGAGTTATACAGAGTAGTAGAGGAACGGGAGTGAGTAATACAGAGTATTAGAGGAATGGGAGTGAGTTATACAGTGTAATGGAGGGACAGGTGTGAGTTATACAGAGTAATGGAGGAACGGGAGTGAGTTATACAGAGTAATGGAGGAAAAGGAGTGAGTTATATAGAGTAATGAAGGAACGTGAGTGAGTTATACAGAGTAATGGAGGAATGGCAGTGAGTTATACAGAGTAATGGAGGAACGGTAGTAAGTTACACAGAGTAATGGAAGAATGGAAGTGAGTGATACAGAGTAATGGAGCGATGGGAGTGACTTATACAGAGTAATGGAAGAATGGGAGAGAGGTATACAGAGTAATGGAGGAACGGGAGTGAGTTATCCAGAGTAATGGAGGAATGGGAGCGAGTTACACTGAGTAATGGAGGGATGGGACTGAGTTATACAGAGTAATTGAGGAACGGGGGTGAGTTATACAGAGTAATGGAGGAACGGTAGTGAGTTACATAGAGTAATGGAGGAACGGGAGTGAGTTATACAGAGTAATGGAGGAATGGGAGTGAGTTATACAGTGTAATAGAGGAACGGGAGTGAGTTATACAGAGTAATGCAGGAACGGAAGTGACTTATAAGGAGTAATGGAGGAACGGGAGTGAGTTATACAGAGTAATGGAGGAACGGGAGTGAGCTATACAGTGAAATGGAGGAACGGGAGAGAGTTATACAGAGTAATGGAGGAACGTGAGTGAGTTATACAGAGTAATGGAGGAACGGGAGTGAGTTATACAGAGTAATGGTGGAAGGGGAATGAGTTACACAGAGTAATGGAAGAATTGGAGAGAGTTATACAGAGTAATGGACGAGTGGGAGTGAGATATACAGAGTAATGGAGGGATGGGAGTGAGTTATACAGAGTAATGGAAGAATGGGAGTGAGTTATACAGAGTAATGGAGTGATGGGAGTGAGTTATACAGAGTAATGGAAGAATGAGAGTGAGTTATACAGAGTAATGGAAGAATGGGACTGCGTTATACAGAGTAATGGAGGAACATGAGTGAGTTATACAGAGTAATGGAGGAACGGGAGTGACTTATACAGAGTAATGGAGGATGGGGAATGAGTTACACAGAGTAATGGAAGAATGGGAGAGAGTTATACAGAGTAATGGAGGAACGGGAGTAAGTTACACAGAGTAATGGAAGAATGGGAGAGAGTTATACAGAGTAATGGAAAAATGAGAGTCAGTTATACAGAGTAATGGAGGGATGGGAGTGAGTTATACAGAGTAACGGAAGAATGGGAGTGAGTTATACAGAGTAATGGAAGAATGGGAGTGAGTTATACAGAGTAATGGAAGAATCGGAGTGAGTTATACAGCGTAATGGAGGGATGGGAGTGAGTTATACTGAGCAATGGAAGAATGGGAGTGAGTTATACAGAGTAATGGAAGAATGGGAGTGAGTTATACGGAGTAATGGAAGAATCGGAGTGAATTATACAGAGTAATGGAGGGATGGGAGTGAGTTATACAGAGTAATGGAGGAACAAGAGTGAGTTATACAGAGTAATGGAGGAACGGAAGTGAGTTACAGAGAGTAATAGAGGAATGGGAGTCAGTTATACAGAGTAATGGAGGAACGGGAGTGAGATATACAGAGTAATCGAGAGATGGAAGTGAGTTATACAGAGTAATGGAGGAACGGGAGTGAGTTATACAGAGTAATGGAAGAATGGGAGTGAGTTATACAGAGTAATGGAGTGATGGGAGTGAGTTATACAGAGTAATGGAAGAATGAGAGTGAGTTATACAGAGTAATGGAAGAATGGGACTGCGTTATACAGAGTAATGGAAGAATGGGAGTGAGTTATAAAGAGTAATGGAGGGATGGAAGTAAGTTATACAGAGTAATGGAGGAACGGGAGTCAGTTACAGAGAATAATGGAGGAACGGGAGTGAGTTATACAAAGTAATGGAGGAACGGGAGTGAGTTATACAGAGTAATAGAGGAATGGGAGTGAGTTATACAGTGTAATGTAGGGACGGGAGTGAGTTATACAGAGTAATGGAGGAACGGGAGTGAGTTACACAGAGTAATAAAGGAATGGGAGTGACTTAGTCAGAGTAATGGAGGAACGGGAGAGAATTATACAGGGTAATGGAGGAACGGGAGTGAATTATACAGAGTAATGGAGGACCGTGACTGAGTTATACAGAGTAATGGAGGACCGTGACTGAGTTATACAGAGTAATGGAGGAACGTGAGTGAGTTATACAGAGTAATGGAGAAACGGGAGTGTGTTATACAGAGTAATGGAGGAACGGGAGTAAGTTACACAGAGTACAGGAAGAATGGGAGAGAGTTATACAGAGTAATGGAAGAATGAGTGTGAGTTATACAGAGTAATGGAGGGATGGGAGTGAGTTATACAGAGTAATGGAAGAATGTGAGTGAGTTATACAGAGTAATGGAAGAATCGGACTGAGTTATACAGAGTAATGGAGTGATGGGAGTGAGTTAAACAGAGAAATGGAAGAATGGGAGTGAGTTATACAGAGTAATGGAAGAATGGGTGTGAGTTATACAGAGTAATGGAAGAATCGGAGTGAATTATACAGAGTAATGGAGGGATGGGACTGAGTTATACAGAGTAATGGAGGAACGAGAGTGAGTTATACAGAGTAATGGAGGAACGGGAGTTAGATACAGAGAGTAATAGAGGAATGGGAGTAAGTTATACAGAGTAATGGAGGAACGGGAGTGAGTTATACAGAGTAATGAAGGAATGGGAGTGAGTTATACAGAGTAATGGAGGAACGGAAGTGAGTTATAAGGAGTAATGGAGGAACGGGAGTGAGCTATACAGTGAAATGGAGGAACGGGAGAGAGTTATACAGAGTAATGGAGGAACGTGAGTGAGTTATACAGAGTAATGGAGGAACGGGAGTGAGTTATACAGAGTAATGGTGGAAGGGGAATGAGTTACACAGAGTAATGGAAGAATTGGAGAGAGTTATACAGAGTAATGGACGAGTGGGAGTGAGATATACAGAGTAATGGAGGGATGGGAGTGAGTTATACAGAGTAATGGAAGAATGGGAGTGAGTTATACAGAGTAATGGAGTGATGGGAGTGAGTTATACAGTGTAATGGAAGAATGAGAGTGAGTTATACAGAGTAATGGAAGAATGGGACTGCGTTATACAGAGTAATGGAGGAACATGAGTGAGTTATACAGAGTAATGGAGGAACGGGAGTGACTTATACAGAGTAATGGAGGATGGGGAATGAGTTACACAGAGTAATGGAAGAATGGGAGAGAGTTATACAGAGTAATGGAGGAACGGGAGTAAGTTACACAGAGTAATGAAAGAATGGGAGAGAGTTATACAGAGTAATGGAAAAATGAGAGTCAGTTATACAGAGTAATGGAGGGATGGGAGTGAGTTATACAGAGTAACGGAAGAATGGGAGTGAGCTATACAGAGTAATGGAAGAATGGGAGTGAGTTATACAGAGTAATGGAAGAATCGGAGTGAGTTATACAGCGTAATGGAGTGATGGAAGTAAGTTATACAGAGTAATGGAGGAACGGGAGTCAGTTACAGAGAATAATGGAGGAACGGGAGTGAGTTATACAAAGTAATGGAGGAACGGGAGTGAGTTATACAGAGTAATAGAGGAATGGGAGTGAGTTATACAGTGTAATGTAGGGACGGGAGTGAGTTATACAGAGTAATGGAGGAACGGGAGTGAGTTACACAGAGTAATAAAGGAATGGGAGTGACTTAGTCAGAGTAATGGAGGAACGGGAGAGAATTATACAGGGTAATGGAGGAACGGGAGTGAATTATACAGAGTAATGGAGGACCGTGACTGAGTTATACAGAGTAATGGAGGACCGTGACTGAGTTATACAGAGTAATGGAGGAACGTGAGTGAGTTATACAGAGTAATGGAGAAACGGGAGTGTGTTATACAGAGTAATGGAGGAACGGGAGTAAGTTACACAGAGTACAGGAAGAATGGGAGAGAGTTATACAGAGTAATGGAAGAATGAGTGTGAGTTATACAGAGTAATGGAGGGATGGGAGTGAGTTATACAGAGTAATGGAAGAATGTGAGTGAGTTATACAGAGTAATGGAAGAATCGGACTGAGTTATACAGAGTAATGGAGTGATGGGAGTGAGTTAAACAGAGAAATGGAAGAATGGGAGTGAGTTATACAGAGTAATGGAAGAATGGGTGTGAGTTATACAGAGTAATGGAAGAATCGGAGTGAATTATACAGAGTAATGGAGGGATGGGAGTGAGTTATACAGAGTAATGGAGGAACGAGAGTGAGTTATACAGAGTAATGGAGGAACGGGAGTTAGATACAGAGAGTAATAGAGGAATGGGAGTAAGTTATACAGAGTAATGGTGGAACGGGAGTGAGTTATACAGAGTAATAAATGAATGGGAGTGAGTTATACAGAGTAATGGAGGAATGGGAGTGAGTTACACAGAGTAATGGAAGAATGGGAGTAAGTTATACAGAGTAATGGAGGAATGTGAGTGATTTATACAGAGTAATGGAGGAACGGGAGTGAGTTACAGAGAGTAATAGAGGAATGGGAGTCAGTTATACAGAGTAATGGAAGAATGGGACTGCGTTATACAGAGTAATGGAAGAATGGGAGTGAGTTATACAGAGTAATGAAGGGATGGAAGTGAGTTATACAGAGTAATGGAGGAAAGGGAGTCAGTTACAGAGAGCAATGGAGGAACGGGAGTGAGTTATACAGAGTAGTAGAGGAACGGGAGTGAGTAATACAGAGTATTAGAGGAATGGGAGTGAGTTATACAGTGTAATGGAGGGACAGGTGTGAGTTATACAGAGTAATGGAGGAACGGGAGTGAGTTATACAGAGTAATGGAGGAAAAGGAGTGAGTTATATAGAGTAATGAAGGAACGTGAGTGAGTTATACAGAGTAATGGAGGAATGGCAGTGAGTTATACAGAGTAATGGAGGAACGGTAGTAAGTTACACAGAGTAATGGAAGAATGGAAGTGAGTGATACAGAGTAATGGAGCGATGGGAGTGACTTATACAGAGTAATGGAAGAATGGGAGAGAGGTATACAGAGTAATGGAGGAACGGGAGTGAGTTATCCAGAGTAATGGAGGAATGGGAGCGAGTTACACTGAGTAATGGAGGGATGGGACTGAGTTATACAGAGTAATTGAGGAACGGGGGTGAGTTATACAGAGTAATGGAGGAACGGTAGTGAGTTACATAGAGTAATGGAGGAACGGGAGTGAGTTATACAGAGTAATGGAGGAATGGGAGTGAGTTATACAGTGTAATAGAGGAACGGGAGTGAGTTATACAGAGTAATGCAGGAACGGAAGTGACTTATAAGGAGTAATGGAGGAACGGGAGTGAGTTATACAGAGTAATGGAGGAACGGGAGTGAGCTATACAGTGAAATGGAGGAACGGGAGAGAGTTATACAGAGTAATGGAGGAACGTGAGTGAGTTATACAGAGTAATGGAGGAACGGGAGTGAGTTATACAGAGTAATGGTGGAAGGGGAATGAGTTACACAGAGTAATGGAAGAATTGGAGAGAGTTATACAGAGTAATGGACGAGTGGGAGTGAGATATACAGAGTAATGGAGGGATGGGAGTGAGTTATACAGAGTAATGGAAGAATGGGAGTGAGTTATACAGAGTAATGGAGTGATGGGAGTGAGTTATACAGAGTAATGGAAGAATGAGAGTGAGTTATACAGAGTAATGGAAGAATGGGACTGCGTTATACAGAGTAATGGAGGAACATGAGTGAGTTATACAGAGTAATGGAGGAACGGGAGTGACTTATACAGAGTAATGGAGGATGGGGAATGAGTTACACAGAGTAATGGAAGAATGGGAGAGAGTTATACAGAGTAATGGAGGAACGGGAGTAAGTTACACAGAGTAATGGAAGAATGGGAGAGAGTTATACAGAGTAATGGAAAAATGAGAGTCAGTTATACAGAGTAATGGAGGGATGGGAGTGAGTTATACAGAGTAACGGAAGAATGGGAGTGAGTTATACAGAGTAATGGAAGAATGGGAGTGAGTTATACAGAGTAATGGAAGAATCGGAGTGAGTTATACAGCGTAATGGAGGGATGGGAGTGAGTTATACTGAGCAATGGAAGAATGGGAGTGAGTTATACAGAGTAATGGAAGAATGGGAGTGAGTTATACGGAGTAATGGAAGAATCGGAGTGAATTATACAGAGTAATGGAGGGATGGGAGTGAGTTATACAGAGTAATGGAGGAACAAGAGTGAGTTATACAGAGTAATGGAGGAACGGAAGTGAGTTACAGAGAGTAATAGAGGAATGGGAGTCAGTTATACAGAGTAATGGAGGAACGGGAGTGAGATATACAGAGTAATCGAGAGATGGAAGTGAGTTATACAGAGTAATGGAGGAACGGGAGTGAGTTATACAGAGTAATGGAAGAATGGGAGTGAGTTATACAGAGTAATGGAGTGATGGGAGTGAGTTATACAGAGTAATGGAAGAATGAGAGTGAGTTATACAGAGTAATGGAAGAATGGGACTGCGTTATACAGAGTAATGGAAGAATGGGAGTGAGTTATAAAGAGTAATGGAGGGATGGAAGTAAGTTATACAGAGTAATGGAGGAACGGGAGTCAGTTACAGAGAATAATGGAGGAACGGGAGTGAGTTATACAAAGTAATGGAGGAACGGGAGTGAGTTATACAGAGTAATAGAGGAATGGGAGTGAGTTATACAGTGTAATGTAGGGACGGGAGTGAGTTATACAGAGTAATGGAGGAACGGGAGTGAGTTACACAGAGTAATAAAGGAATGGGAGTGACTTAGTCAGAGTAATGGAGGAACGGGAGAGAATTATACAGGGTAATGGAGGAACGGGAGTGAATTATACAGAGTAATGGAGGACCGTGACTGAGTTATACAGAGTAATGGAGGACCGTGACTGAGTTATACAGAGTAATGGAGGAACGTGAGTGAGTTATACAGAGTAATGGAGAAACGGGAGTGTGTTATACAGAGTAATGGAGGAACGGGAGTAAGTTACACAGAGTACAGGAAGAATGGGAGAGAGTTATACAGAGTAATGGAAGAATGAGTGTGAGTTATACAGAGTAATGGAGGGATGGGAGTGAGTTATACAGAGTAATGGAAGAATGTGAGTGAGTTATACAGAGTAATGGAAGAATCGGACTGAGTTATACAGAGTAATGGAGTGATGGGAGTGAGTTAAACAGAGAAATGGAAGAATGGGAGTGAGTTATACAGAGTAATGGAAGAATGGGTGTGAGTTATACAGAGTAATGGAAGAATCGGAGTGAATTATACAGAGTAATGGAGGGATGGGACTGAGTTATACAGAGTAATGGAGGAACGAGAGTGAGTTATACAGAGTAATGGAGGAACGGGAGTTAGATACAGAGAGTAATAGAGGAATGGGAGTAAGTTATACAGAGTAATGGAGGAACGGGAGTGAGTTATACAGAGTAATGAAGGAATGGGAGTGAGTTATACAGAGTAATGGAGGAATGGGAGTGAGTTACACAGAGTAATGGAAGAATGGGAGTAAGTTATACAGAGTAATGGAGGAATGTGAGTGATTTATACAGAGTAATGGAGGAACGGGAGTGAGTTATACTGAGCAATGGAGGAATGGGAGTGAGTTATACAGAGAAATGGAGGAACGGAAGTGAGTTATACAGAGTAATGGAGGTAAGGAAGTTAGTTACACAGAGTACTGGAGGAACGGGAGTGAGTTATACAGAGTAATGGAGGAACGGGAGTGAGTTATACAGAGTAATAGAGGAATGGGAGTTATTTATACAGTGTAATGTAGGGACGGGAGTGAGATATACAGAGTAATGGAGGAACGGGAGTGAGTTACACAGAGTAATAAAGGAATGGGAGTGAGTTATACAGAGTAATGGAGGAACGGGAGAGAATTATACAGAGTAATGGAGGAACGGCAGTGAGTTATGCAGAGTAATGGAGGAAAAGGAGTGAGTTATACAGAGTAATGGAGGAACATGAGTGAGTTATACAGAGTAATGGAGGAACGGGAGTTAGTTATACAGAGTAATGGAGGAACGGGAGTAAGTTACACAGAGTAATGGAAGAATGGGAGAGAGTTATACAGAGTAATGGAAGAATGAGAGTAAGTTATACAGAGTAATAGAGGGATGGGAGTGAGTTATACAGAGTAACGGAAGAAAGGGATTGAGTTATACAGAGTAATGAAAGAATGGGAGTGAGTTATACAGAGTAATGGAAGAATCGGAGTGTATTATACAGAGTAATGGAGGGATGGGAATGAGTAATACAGAGTAATGGAGGAACGAGAGTGAGTTTTCCAGAGTAATGGAGGAACGGGAGTGAGTTACAGAGAGTAATAGAGGAATGGGAGTCAGTTATACAGAGTAATGGAAGAATGGGACTGCGTTATACAGAGTAATGGAAGAATGGGAGTGAGTTATACAGAGTAATGAAGGGATGGAAGTGAGTTATACAGAGTAATGGAGTAAAGGGAGTCAGTTACAGAGAGTAATGGAGGAACGGGAGTGAGTTATACAGAGTAGTAGAGGAACGGGAGTGAGTTATACAGAGTATTAGAGGAATGGGAGTGAGTTATACAGTGTAATGCAGGGACAGGTGTGAGTTATACAGAGTAATGGAGGAAAGGGAGTGAGTTATACAGAGCAATGGAGGAAAAGGAGTGAGTTATATAGAGTAATGAAGGAACGTGAGTGAGTTATACAGAGTAATGGAGGAATGGCAGTGAGTTATACAGAGTAATGGAGGAACGGGAGTAAGTTACACAGAGTAATGGAAGAATGGAAGTGAGTGATACAGAGTAATGGAGCGATGGGAGTGACTTATACAGAGTAATGGAAGAATGGGAGAGAGTTATACAGAGTAATGGAGGAACGGGAGTGAATTATACAGAGTAATGGAGGAATGGGAGGGAGTTATACTGAGTAATGGAGGGATGGGACTGAGTTATACAGAGTAATTGAGGAACGGGGGTGAGTTATACAGAGTAATGGAGGAACGGTAGTGAGTTACATAGAGTAATGGAGGAACGGGAGTGAGTTATACAGAGTAATGGAGGAACGAGAGTAAGTTACACAGAGTAATGGAGGAACGGGAGTGAGTTATGCAGAGTAATAGAGGAATGGGAGTGAGTTATACAGAGTAATGGAGGAACGGGAGTGAGTTATACAGTGTAATGGAGGTACGGGAGTGAGTTACACAGAGTACTGGAGGAAAGGGAGTGAGTTATACAGTGTAATAGAGGAACGGGAGTGAGTTATACAGAGTAATGCAGGAACGGAAGTGAGTTATAAGGAGTAATGGAGGAACGGGAGTGAGCTATACAGTGAAATGGAGGAACGGGAGAGAGTAATACAGAGTAATGGAGGAACGTGAGTGAGTTATACAGAGTAATGGAGGAACGGGAGAGAGTTATACAGAGTAATGGTGGAAGGGGAATGAGTTACACAGAGTAATGGAAGAATTGGAGAGAGTTATACAGAGTAATGGACGAGTGGGAGTGAGATATACAGAGTAATGGAGGGATGGGAGTGAGTTATACAGAGTAATGGTAGAATGGGAGTGAGTAATACAGAGTAATGGAGTGATGGGAGTGAGTTATACAGAGTAATGGAAGAATGAGAGTGAGTTATACAGAGTAATGGAAGATAGGGACTGCGTTATACAGAGTAATGGAAGAATGGGAGTGAGTTATACAGAGTAATGGAGGGATGGAAGTGAGTTGTACAGAATAATGGCGGAACGGGAGTCAGTTACAGAGAGCAATGGAGGAACGGGAGTGAGTTATACAGAGTAATAGAGGAATGGGAGTGATATATACAGTGTAATGTAGGGACGGGAGTGAGTTATACAGAGTAATGGAGGAACGGGAGTGAGTTACACAGAGTAATAAAGGAATGGGAGTGAGTTATACAGAGTAATGGAGGAACGGGAGAGAATTATACAGAGTAATGGAGGAACGGCAGTGAGTTATACAGAGTAATGGAGGAAATGGAGTGAGTTATACAGTGTAATGGAGGAACATTAGTGAGTTATACAGAGTAATGGAGGAACGGGAGTTAGTTATACAGAGTAATGGAGGAACGGGAGTAAGTTACACAGAGTAATGGAAGAATGGGAGAGAGTTATACAGAGTAATGGAAGAATGAGAGTGAGTTAAACAGAGTAATGGAGGTATGGGAGTGAGTTATACAGCGTAACGGAAGAATGGGATTGATTTATACAGAGTAATGGAAGAATGGGAGTGAGTTATACAGAGTAATGGAAGAATCGGAGTGAGTTATACAGAGTAATGGAGGGATGGGAGTGAGTTATACAGAGCAATGGAAGAATGGGAGTGAGTTAAACAGAGTAATGAAAGAATGGGAGTGAGTTATACAGAGTAATGGAAGAATCGGAGTGAATTATACAGAGTAATGGAGGGATGGGAGTGAGTAATACAGAGTAATGGAGAAACGAGAGTGAGTTATACAGAGTAATGGAGGAACGGGAGTGAGTTACAGAGAGTAATAGAGGAATGGGAGTCAGTTATACAGAGTAATGGAAGAATGGGACTGCGTTATACAGAGTAATGGAAGAATGGGAGTGAGTTATACAGAGTAATGGAGGGATGGAAGTGAATTATACAGAGTAATGGAGTAAAGGGAGTCAGTTACAGAGAGTAATGGAGGAACGGGAGTGAGTTATACAGAGTAATGGAGGAACATGAGTGAGTTATACAGAGTAATGGAGGAACGGGAGTGAGTTATACAGAGTAATGGAGGAAGGGGAATGAGTTACACAGAGTAATGGAAGAATGGGAGAGAGTTATACAGAGTAATGGAGGAACGGGAGTAAGTTACACAGAGTAATGGAAGAATGGGAGAGAGTTATACAGAGTAATGGAAAAATGAGAGTCAGTTATACAGAGTAATGGAGGGATGGGAGTGAGTTATACAGAGTAACGGAAGAATGGGAGAGAGTTATACAGAGTAATGGAAGAATGGGAGTGAGTTATACAGAGTATTGGAAGAATCGAAGTGAGTTATACAGCGTAATGGAGGGATGGGAGTGAGTTATACAGAGCAATGGAAGAATGGGAGTGAGTTATACAGAGTAATGGAAGAATGGGAGTGAGTTATACAGAGTAATGGAAGAATCGGAGTGAATTATACAGAGTAATGGAGGGATGGGAGTGAGTTATACAGAGTAATGGAGGAACGAGAGTGAGTTATACAGAGTAATGGAGGAACGGAAGTGAGTTACAGAGAGTAATAGAGGAATGGGAGTCAGTTATACAGAGTAATGGAGGAACGGGAGTGAGTTATACAGAGTAATGGAGGAACGGGAGTGAGCTATACAGAGTAATGGAGGAAAAGGAGTGAGTTATACAGAGTAATGGAGGAACATGAGTGAGTTATACAGAGTAATGGAGGAACGGGAGTTAGTTATACAGAGTAATGGAGGAACGGGAGTAAGTTACACAGAGTAATGGTAGAATGGGAGAGAGTTATACAGAGTAATGGAAGAATCGGAGTGAATTATACAGAGTAATGGAGGGATGGGAGTGAGTTATACAGAGTAATGGAGGAACGAGAATGAGTTATACAGAGTAATGGAGGAACGGAAGTGAGTTACAGAGAGTAATAGAGGAATGGGAGTCAGTTATACAGAGTAATGGAGGGATGGGAGTGAGTTATACAGAGTAACGGAAGAATGGGATTGAGTTATACAGAGTAATGAAAGAATGGGAGTGAGTTATACAGAGTAATGGAAGAACCGGAGTGAATTATACAGAGTAATGGAGGGACGGGAATGAGTAATACAGAGTAATGGAGGAACGAGAGTGAGTTATACAGAGTAATGGTGGAACGGGAGTGAGTTACAGAGAGTAATAGAGGAATGGGAGTCAGTTATACAGAGTAATGGAAGAATGGGACTGCGTTATACAGAGTAATGGAAGAATGGGAGTGAGTTATACAGAGTAATGAAGGGATGGAAGTGAGTTATACAGAGTAATGGAGGAAAGGGAATCAGTTACAGAGAGTAATGGAGGAACGGGAGTGAGTTATACAGAGTAGTAGAGGAACGGGAGTGAGTTATACAGAGTATTAGAGGAATGGGAGTGAGTTATACAGTGTAATGGAGGGACAGGTGTGAGTTATACAGAGTAATGGAGGAACGGGAGTGAGTTATACAGAGTAATGGAGGAAAAGGAGTGAGTTATATAGAGTAATGAAGGAACGTGAGTGAGTTATACAGAGTAATGGAGGAATGGCAGTGAGTTATACAGAGTAATGGAGGAACGGGAGTAAGTTACACAGAGTAATGGAAGAATGGAAGTGAGTGATACAGAGTAATGGAGCGATGGGAGTGACTTATACAGAGTAATGGAAGAATGGGAGAGAGTTATACAGAGTAATGGAGGAACGGGAGTGAATTATACAGAGTAATGGAGGAATGGGAGGGAGTTATACTGAGTAATGGAGGGATGGGACTGAGTTATACAGAGTAATTGAGGAACGGGGGTGAGTTATACAGAGTAATGGAGGAACGGTAGTGAGTTACATAGAGTAATGGAGGAACGGGAGTGAGTTATACAGAGTAATGGAGGAATGAGAGTAAGTTACACAGAGTAATGGAGGAACGGGAGTGAGTTATGCAGAGTAATAGAGGAATGGGAGTGAGTTATACAGAGTAATGGAGGAACGGGAGTGAGTTATACAGTGTAATGGAGGTACGGGAGTGAGTTACACAGAGTACTGGAGGAAAGGGAGTGAGTTATACAGTGTAATAGAGGAACGGGAGTGAGTTATACAGAGTAATGCAGGAACGGAAGTGAGTTATAAGGAGTAATGGAGGAACGGGAGTGAGCTATACAGTGAAATGGAGGAACGGGAGAGAGTAATACAGAGTAATGGAGGAACGTGAGTGAGTTATACAGAGTAATGGAGGAACGGGAGAGAGTTATACAGAGTAATGGTGGAAGGGGAATGAGTTACACAGAGTAATGGAAGAATTGGAGAGAGTTATACAGAGTAATGGACGAGTGGGAGTGAGATATACAGAGTAATGGAGGGATGGGAGTGAGTTATACAGAGTAATGGAAGAATGGGAGTGGGTAATACAGAGTAATGGAGTGATGGGAGTGAGTTATACAGAGTAATGGAGTGATGGGAGTGAGTTATACAGAGTAATGGAAGAATGGGAGTGAGTTAAACAGAGTAATGGAGGGATGGAAGTGAGTTGTACAGAATAATGGCGGAACGGGAGTCAGTTACAGGGATTAATGGAGGAACGGGAGTGAGTTATACAGAGTAATAGAGGAATGGGAGTGATATAGACAGTGTAATGTAGGGACGGGAGTGAGTTATACAGAGTAATGGAGGAACGGGAGTGAGTTACACAGAGTAATAAAGGAATGGGAGTGAGTTATACAGAGTAATGGAGGAACGGGAGAGAATTATACAGAGTAATGGAGGAAAGGGAGTCAGTTACAGAGAGCAATGGAGGAACGGGAGTGAGTTATACAGAGTAGTAGAGGAACGGGAGTGAGTAATACAGAGTATTAGAGGAATGGGAGTGAGTTATACAGTGTAATGGAGGGACAGGTGTGAGTTATACAGAGTAATGGAGGAACGGGAGTGAGTTATACAGAGTAATGGAGGAAAAGGAGTGAGTTATATAGAGTAATGAAGGAACGTGAGTGAGTTATACAGAGTAATGGAGGAATGGCAGTGAGTTATACAGAGTAATGGAGGAACGGTAGTAAGTTACACAGAGTAATGGAAGAATGGAAGTGAGTGATACAGAGTAATGGAGCGATGGGAGTGACTTATACAGAGTAATGGAAGAATGGGAGAGAGGTATACAGAGTAATGGAGGAACGGGAGTGAGTTATCCAGAGTAATGGAGGAATGGGAGCGAGTTACACTGAGTAATGGAGGGATGGGACTGAGTTATACAGAGTAATTGAGGAACGGGGGTGAGTTATACAGAGTAATGGAGGAACGGTAGTGAGTTACATAGAGTAATGGAGGAACGGGAGTGAGTTATACAGAGTAATGGAGGAATGGGAGTGAGTTATACAGTGTAATAGAGGAACGGGAGTGAGTTATACAGAGTAATGCAGGAACGGAAGTGAGTTATAAGGAGTAATGGAGGAACGGGAGTGAGTTATACAGAGTAATGGAGGAACGGGAGTGAGCTATACAGTGAAATGGAGGAACGGGAGAGAGTTATACAGAGTAATGGAGGAACGTGAGTGAGTTATACAGAGTAATGGAGGAACGGGAGTGAGTTATACAGAGTAATGGTGGAAGGGGAATGAGTTACACAGAGTAATGGAAGAATTGGAGAGAGTTATACAGAGTAATGGACGAGTGGGAGTGAGATATACAGAGTAATGGAGGGATGGGAGTGAGTTATACAGAGTAATGGAAGAATGGGAGTGAGTTATACAGAGTAATGGAGTGATGGGAGTGAGTTATACAGAGTAATGGAAGAATGAGAGTGAGTTATACAGAGTAATGGAAGAATGGGACTGCGTTATACAGAGTAATGGAGGAACATGAGTGAGTTATACAGAGTAATGGAGGAACGGGAGTGACTTATACAGAGTAATGGAGGATGGGGAATGAGTTACACAGAGTAATGGAAGAATGGGAGAGAGTTATACAGAGTAATGGAGGAACGGGAGTAAGTTACACAGAGTAATGGAAGAATGGGAGAGAGTTATACAGAGTAATGGAAAAATGAGAGTCAGTTATACAGAGTAATGGAGGGAAGGGAGTGAGTTATACAGAGTAACGGAAGAATGGGAGTGAGTTATACAGAGTAATGGAAGAATGGGAGTGAGTTATACAGAGTAATGGAAGAATCGGAGTGAGTTATACAGCGTAATGGAGGGATGGGAGTGAGTTATACTGAGCAATGGAAGAATGGGAGTGAGTTATACAGAGTAATGGAAGAATGGGAGTGAGTTATACGGAGTAATGGAAGAATCGGAGTGAATTATACAGAGTAATGGAGGGATGGGAGTGAGTTATACAGAGTAATGGAGGAACAAGAGTGAGTTATACAGAGTAATGGAGGAACGGAAGTGAGTTACAGAGAGTAATAGAGGAATGGGAGTCAGTTATACAGAGTAATGGAGGAACGGGAGTGAGATATACAGAGTAATCGAGAGATGGAAGTGAGTTATACAGAGTAATGGAGGAACGGGAGTGAGTTATACAGAGTAATGGAAGAATGGGAGTGAGTTATACAGAGTAATGGAGTGATGGGAGTGAGTTATACAGAGTAATGGAAGAATGAGAGTGAGTTATACAGAGTAATGGAAGAATGGGACTGCGTTATACAGAGTAATGGAAGAATGGGAGTGAGTTATAAAGAGTAATGGAGGGATGGAAGTAAGTTATACAGAGTAATGGAGGAACGGGAGTCAGTTACAGAGAATAATGGAGGAACGGGAGTGAGTTATACAAAGTAATGGAGGAACGGGAGTGAGTTATACAGAGTAATAGAGGAATGGGAGTGAGTTATACAGTGTAATGTAGGGACGGGAGTGAGTTATACAGAGTAATGGAGGAACGGGAGTGAGTTACACAGAGTAATAAAGGAATGGGAGTGACTTAGTCAGAGTAATGGAGGAACGGGAGAGAATTATACAGGGTAATGGAGGAACGGGAGTGAATTATACAGAGTAATGGAGGACCGTGACT
Organism: Cetorhinus maximus; assembly: GCF_964194155.1. Taxonomy (NCBI): domain Eukaryota; kingdom Metazoa; phylum Chordata; class Chondrichthyes; order Lamniformes; family Cetorhinidae; genus Cetorhinus; species Cetorhinus maximus. Next base: position 77,713,663 of record NC_135900.1, on the reverse strand, counting down.
GAGTTATACAGAGTAATGGAGGAACGTGAGTGAGTTATACAGAGTAATGGAGAAACGGGAGTGTGTTATACAGAGTAATGGAGGAACGGGAGTAAGTTACACAGAGTACAGGAAGAATGGGAGAGAGTTATACAGAGTAATGGAAGAATGAGTGTGAGTTATACAGAGTAATGGAGGGATGGGAGTGAGTTATACAGAGTAATGGAAGAATGTGAGTGAGTTATACAGAGTAATGGAAGAATCGGACTGAGTTATACAGAGTAATGGAGTGATGGGAGTGAGTTAAACAGAGAAATGGAAGAATGGGAGTGAGTTATACAGAGTAATGGAAGAATGGGTGTGAGTTATACAGAGTAATGGAAGAATCGGAGTGAATTATACAGAGTAATGGAGGGATGGGACTGAGTTATACAGAGTAATGGAGGAACGAGAGTGAGTTATACAGAGTAATGGAGGAACGGGAGTTAGATACAGAGAGTAATAGAGGAATGGGAGTAAGTTATACAGAGTAATGGAGGAACGGGAGTGAGTTATACAGAGTAATGAAGGAATGGGAGTGAGTTATACAGAGTAATGGAGGAATGGGAGTGAGTTACACAGAGTAATGGAAGAATGGGAGTAAGTTATACAGAGTAATGGAGGAATGTGAGTGATTTATACAGAGTAATGGAGGAACGGGAGTGAGTTATACTGAGCAATGGAGGAATGGGAGTGAGTTATACAGAGAAATGGAGGAACGGAAGTGAGTTATACAGAGTAATGGAGGTAAGGAAGTTAGTTACACAGAGTACTGGAGGAACGGGAGTGAGTTATACAGAGTAATGGAGGAACGGGAGTGAGTTATACAGAGTAATAGAGGAATGGGAGTTATTTATACAGTGTAATGTAGGGACGGGAGTGAGATATACAGAGTAATGGAGGAACGGGAGTGAGTTACACAGAGTAATAAAGGAATGGGAGTGAGTTATACAGAGTAATGGAGGAACGGGAGAGAATTATACAGAGTAATGGAGGAACGGCAGTGAGTTATGCAGAGTAATGGAGGAAAAGGAGTGAGTTATACAGAGTAATGGAGGAACATGAGTGAGTTATACAGAGTAATGGAGGAACGGGAGTTAGTTACACAGAGTAATAAAGGAATGGGAGTGAGTTATACAGAGTAATGGAGGAACGGGAGAGAATTATACAGAGTAATGGAGGAACGGCAGTGAGTTATGCAGAGTAATGGAGGAAAAGGAGTGAGTTATACAGAGTAATGGAGGAACATGAGTGAGTTATACAGAGTAATGGAGGAACGGGAGTTAGTTATACAGAGTAATGGAGGAACGGGAGTAAGTTACACAGAGTAATGGAAGAATGGGAGAGAGTTATACAGAGTAATGGAAGAATGAGAGTAAGTTATACAGAGTAATAGAGGGATGGGAGTGAGTTATACAGAGTAACGGAAGAAAGGGATTGAGTTATACAGAGTAATGAAAGAATGGGAGTGAGTTATACAGAGTAATGGAAGAATCGGAGTGTATTATACAGAGTAATGGAGGGATGGGAATGAGTAATACAGAGTAATGGAGGAACGAGAGTGAGTTTTCCAGAGTAATGGAGGAACGGGAGTGAGTTACAGAGAGTAATAGAGGAATGGGAGTCAGTTATACAGAGTAATGGAAGAATGGGACTGCGTTATACAGAGTAATGGAAGAATGGGAGTGAGTTATACAGAGTAATGAAGGGATGGAATTGAGTTATACAGAGTAATGGAGTAAAGGGAGTCAGTTACAGAGAGTAATGGAGGAACGGGAGTGAGTTATACAGAGTAGTAGAGGAACGGGAGTGAGTTATACAGAGTATTAGAGGAATGGGAGTGAGTTATACAGTGTAATGCAGGGACAGGTGTGAGTTATACAGAGTAATGGAGGAACGGGAGTGAGTTATACAGAGCAATGGAGGAAAAGGAGTGAGTTATATAGAGTAATGAAGGAACGTGAGTGAGTTATACAGAGTAATTGAGGAACGGGGGTGAGTTATACAGAGTAATGGAGGAACGGTAGTGAGTTACATAGAGTAATGGAGGAACGGGAGTGAGTTATACAGAGTAATGGAGGAACGAGAGTAAGTTACACAGAGTAATGGAGGAACGGGAGTGAGTTATGCAGAGTAATAGAGGAATGGGAGTGAGTTATACAGAGTAATGGAGGAACGGGAGTGAGTTATACAGTGTAATGGAGGTACGGGAGTGAGTTACACAGAGTACTGGAGGAAAGGGAGTGAGTTATACAGTGTAATAGAGGAACGGGAGTGAGTTATACAGAGTAATGCAGGAACGGAAGTGAGTTATAAGGAGTAATGGAGGAACGGGAGTGAGCTATACAGTGAAATGGAGGAACGGGAGAGAGTAATACAGAGTAATGGAGGAACGTGAGTGAGTTATACAGAGTAATGGAGGAACGGGAGAGAGTTATACAGAGTAATGGTGGAAGGGGAATGAGTTACACAGAGTAATGGAAGAATTGGAGAGAGTTATACAGAGTAATGGACGAGTGGGAGTGAGATATACAGAGTAATGGAGGGATGGGAGTGAGTTATACAGAGTAATGGTAGAATGGGAGTGAGTAATACAGAGTAATGGAGTGATGGGAGTGAGTTATACAGAGTAATGGAAGAATGAGAGTGAGTTATACAGAGTAATGGAAGATAGGGACTGCGTTATACAGAGTAATGGAAGAATGGGAGTGAGTTATACAGAGTAATGGAGGGATGGAAGTGAGTTGTACAGAATAATGGCGGAACGGGAGTCAGTTACAGGGATTAATGGAGGAACGGGAGTGAGTTATACAGAGTAATAGAGGAATGGGAGTGATATATACAGTGTAATGTAGGGACGGGAGTGAGTTATACAGAGTAATGGAGGAACGGGAGTGAGTTACACAGAGTAATAAAGGAATGGGAGTGAGTTATACAGAGTAATGGAGGAACGGGAGAGAATTATACAGAGTAATGGAGGAACGGCAGTGAGTTATACAGAGTAATGGAGGAAATGGAGTGAGTTATACAGTGTAATGGAGGAACATTAGTGAGTTATACAGAGTAATGGAGGAACGGGAGTTAGTTATACAGAGTAATGGAGGAACGGGAGTAAGTTACACAGAGTAATGGAAGAATGGGAGAGAGTTATACAGAGTAATGGAAGAATGAGAGTGAGTTAAACAGAGTAATGGAGGTATGGGAGTGAGTTATACAGCGTAACGGAAGAATGGGATTGATTTATACAGAGTAATGGAAGAATGGGAGTGAGTTATACAGAGTAATGGAAGAATCGGAGTGAGTTATACAGAGTAATGGAGGGATGGGAGTGAGTTATACAGAGCAATGGAAGAATGGGAGTGAGTTAAACAGAGTAATGAAAGAATGGGAGTGAGTTATACAGAGTAATGGAAGAATCGGAGTGAATTATACAGAGTAATGGAGGGATGGGAGTGAGTAATACAGAGTAATGGAGAAACGAGAGTGAGTTATACAGAGTAATGGAGGAACGGGAGTGAGTTACAGAGAGTAATAGAGGAATGGGAGTCAGTTATAGAGAGTAATGGAAGAATGGGACTGCGTTATACAGAGTAATGGAAGAATGGGAGTGAGTTATACAGAGTAATGGAGGGATGGAAGTGAATTATACAGAGTAATGGAGTAAAGGGAGTCAGTTACAGAGAGTAATGGAGGAACGGGAGTGAGTTATACAGAGTAATGGAGGAACATGAGTGAGTTATACAGAGTAATGGAGGAACGGGAGTGAGTTATACAGAGTAATGGAGGAAGGGGAATGAGTTACACAGAGTAATGGAAGAATGGGAGAGAGTTATACAGAGTAATGGAGGAACGGGAGTAAGTTACACAGAGTAATGGAAGAATGGGAGAGAGTTATACAGAGTAATGGAAAAATGAGAGTCAGTTATACAGAGTAATGGAGGGATGGGAGTGAGTTATACAGAGTAACGGAAGAATGGGAGAGAGTTATACAGAGTAATGGAAGAATGGGAGTGAGTTATACAGAGTATTGGAAGAATCGAAGTGAGTTATACAGCGTAATGGAGGGATGGGAGTGAGTTATACAGAGCAATGGAAGAATGGGAGTGAGTTATACAGAGTAATGGAAGAATGGGAGTGAGTTATACAGAGTAATGGAAGAATCGGAGTGAATTATACAGAGTAATGGAGGGATGGGAGTGAGTTATACAGAGTAATGGAGGAACGAGAGTGAGTTATACAGAGTAATGGAGGAACGGAAGTGAGTTACAGAGAGTAATAGAGGAATGGGAGTCAGTTATACAGAGTAATGGAGGAACGGGAGTGAGTTATACAGAGTAATGGAGGAACGGGAGTGAGCTATACAGAGTAATGGAGGAAAAGGAGTGAGTTATACAGAGTAATGGAGGAACATGAGTGAGTTATACAGAGTAATGGAGGAACGGGAGTTAGTTATACAGAGTAATGGAGGAACGGGAGTAAGTTACACAGAGTAATGGTAGAATGGGAGAGAGTTATACAGAGTAATGGAAGAATCGGAGTGAATTATACAGAGTAATGGAGGGATGGGAGTGAGTTATACAGAGTAATGGAGGAACGAGAGTGAGTTATACAGAGTAATGGAGGAACGGAAGTGAGTTACAGAGAGTAATAGAGGAATGGGAGTCAGTTATACAGAGTAATGGAGGGATGGGAGTGAGTTATACAGAGTAACGGAAGAATGGGATTGAGTTATACAGAGTAATGAAAGAATGGGAGTGAGTTATACAGAGTAATGGAAGAACCGGAGTGAATTATACAGAGTAATGGAGGGACGGGAATGAGTAATACAGAGTAATGGAGGAACGAGAGTGAGTTATACAGAGTAATGGTGGAACGGGAGTGAGTTACAGAGAGTAATAGAGGAATGGGAGTCAGTTATACAGAGTAATGGAAGAATGGGACTGCGTTATACAGAGTAATGGAAGAATGGGAGTGAGTTATACAGAGTAATGAAGGGATGGAAGTGAGTTATACAGAGTAATGGAGGAAAGGGAATCAGTTACAGAGAGTAATGGAGGAACGGGAGTGAGTTATACAGAGTAGTAGAGGAACGGGATTGAGTTATACAGAGTATTAGAGGAATGGGAGTGAGTTATACAGTGTAATGGAGGGACAGGTGTGAGTTATACAGAGTAATGGAGGAACGGGAGTGAGTTATACAGAGTAATGGAGGAAAAGGAGTGAGTTATATAGAGTAATGAAGGAACGTGAGTGAGTTATACAGAGTAATGGAGGAATGGCAGTGAGTTATACAGAGTAATGGAGGAACGGGAGTAAGTTACACAGAGTAATGGAAGAATGGAAGTGAGTGATACAGAGTAATGGAGCGATGGGAGTGACTTATACAGAGTAATGGAAGAATGGGAGAGAGTTATACAGAGTAATGGAGGAAAGGGAGTGAATTATACAGAGTAATGGAGGAATGGGAGGGAGTTATACTGAGTAATGGAGGGATGGGACTGAGTTATACAGAGTAATTGAGGAACGGGGGTGAGTTATACAGAGTAATGGAGGAACGGTAGTGAGTTACATAGAGTAATGGAGGAACGGGAGTGAGTTATACAGAGTAATGGAGGAATGAGAGTAAGTTACACAGAGTAATGGAGGAACGGGAGTGAGTTATGCAGAGTAATAGAGGAATGGGAGTGAGTTATACAGAGTAATGGAGGAACGGGAGTGAGTTATACAGTGTAATGGAGGTACGGGAGTGAGTTACACAGAGTACTGGAGGAAAGGGAGTGAGTTATACAGTGTAATAGAGGAACGGGAGTGAGTTATACAGAGTAATGCAGGAACGGAAGTGAGTTATAAGGAGTAATGGAGGAACGGGAGTGAGCTATACAGTGAAATGGAGGAACGGGAGAGAGTAATACAGAGTAATGGAGGAACGTGAGTGAGTTATACAGAGTAATGGAGGAACGGGAGAGAGTTATACAGAGTAATGGTGGAAGGGGAATGAGTTACACAGAGTAATGGAAGAATTGGAGAGAGTTATACAGAGTAATGGACGAGTGGGAGTGAGATATACAGAGTAATGGAGGGATGGGAGTGAGTTATACAGAGTAATGGAAGAATGGGAGTGGGTAATACAGAGTAATGGAGTGATGGGAGTGAGTTATACAGAGTAATGGAGTGATGGGAGTGAGTTATACAGAGTAATGGAAGAATGGGACTGCGTTATACAGAGTAATGGAAGAATGGGAGTGAGTTATACAGAGTAATGGAGGGATGGAAGTGAGTTGTACAGAATAATGGCGGAACGGGAGTCAGTTACAGGGATTAATGGAGGAACGGGAGTGAGTTATACAGAGTAATAGAGGAATGGGAGTGATATAGACAGTGTAATGTAGGGACGGGAGTGAGTTATACAGAGTAATGGAGGAACGGGAGTGAGTTACACAGAGTAATAAAGGAATGGGAGTGAGTTATACAGAGTAATGGAGGAACGGGAGAGAATTATACAGAGTAATGGAGGAACGGCAGTGAGTTATACAGAGTAATGGAGGAAATGGAGTGAGTTATACAGAGTAATGGAGGAACATTAGTGAGTTATACAGAGTAATGGAGGAACGGGAGTTAGTTATACAGAGTAATGGAGGAACGGGAGTAAGTTACACAGAGTAATGGAAGAATGGGAGAGAGTTATACAGAGTAATGGAAGAATGAGAGTGAGTTAAACAGAGTAATGGAGGTATGGGAGTGAGTTATACAGCGTAACGGAAGAATGGGATTGATTTATACAGAGTAATGGAAGAATGGGAGTGAGTTATACAGAGTAATGGAAGAATCGGAGTGAGTTATACAGAGTAATGGAGGGATGGGAGTGAGTTATACAGAGCAATGGAAGAATGGGAGTGAGTTAAACAGAGTAATGAAAGAATGGGAGTGAGTTATACAGAGTAATGGAAGAATCGGAGTGAATTATACAGAGTAATGGAGGGATGGGAGTGAGTAATACAGAGTAATGGAGAAACGAGAGTGAGTTATACAGAGTAATGGAGGAACGGGAGTGAGTTACAGAGAGTAATAGAGGAATGGGAGTCAGTTATAGAGAGTAATGGAAGAATGGGACTGCGTTATACAGAGTAATGGAAGAATGGGAGTGAGTTATACAGAGTAATGGAGGGATGGAAGTGAATTATACAGAGTAATGGAGGAAAGGGAGTCAGTTACAGAGAGTAATGGAGGAACGGGAGTGAGTTATACAGAGTAATGGAGGAACATGAGTGAGTTATACAGAGTAATGGAGGAACGGGAGTGAGTTATACAGAGTAATGGAGGAAGGGGAATGAGTTACACAGAGTAATGGAAGAATGGGAGAGAGTTATACAGAGTAATGGAGGAACGGGAGTAAGTTACACAGAGTAATGGAAGAATGGGAGAGAGTTATACAGAGTAATGGAAAAATGAGAGTCAGTTATACAGAGTAATGGAGGGATGGGAGTGAGTTATACAGAGTAACGGAAGAATGGGAGAGAGTTATACAGAGTAATGGAAGAATGGGAGTGAGTTATACAGAGTAATGGAAGAATCGAAGTGAGTTATACAGCGTAATGGAGGGATGGGAGTGAGTTATACAGAGCAATGGAAGAATGGGAGTGAGTTATACAGAGTAATGGAAGAATGGGAGTGAGTTATACAGAGTAATGGAAGAATCGGAGTGAATTATACAGAGTAATGGAGGGATGGGAGTGAGTTATACAGAGTAATGGAGGAACGAGAGTGAGTTATACAGAGTAATGGAGGAACGGAAGTGAGTTACAGAGAGTAATAGAGGAATGGGAGTCAGTTATACAGAGTAATGGAGGAACGGGAGTGAGTTATACAGAGTAATGGAGGAACGGGAGTGAGCTATACAGAGTAATGGAGGAAAAGGAGTGAGTTATACAGAGTAATGGAGGAACATGAGTGAGTTATACAGAGTAATGGAGGAACGGGAGTTAGTTATACAGAGTAATGGAGGAACGGGAGTAAGTTACACAGAGTAATGGAAGAATGGGAGAGAGTTATACAGAGTAATGGAAGAATCGGAGTGAATTATACAGAGTAATGGAGGGATGGGAGTGAGTTATACAGAGTAATGGAGGAACGAGAGTGAGTTATACAGAGTAATGGAGGAACGGAAGTGAGTTACAGAGAGTAATAGAGGAATGGGAGTCAGTTATACAGAGTAATGGAGGGATGGGAGTGAGTTATACAGAGTAACGGAAGAATGGGATTGAGTTATACAGAGTAATGAAAGAATGGGAGTGAGTTATACAGAGTAATGGAAGAACCGGAGTGAATTATACAGAGTAATGGAGGGACGGGAATGAGTAATACAGAGTAATGGAGGAACGAGAGTGAGTTATACAGAGTAATGGTGGAACGGGAGTGAGTTACAGAGAGTAATAGAGGAATGGGAGTCAGTTATACAGAGTAATGGAAGAATGGGACTGCGTTATACAGAGTAATGGAAGAATGGGAGTGAGTTGTACAGAGTAATGAAGGGATGGAAGTGAGTTATACAGAGTAATGGAGGAAAGGGAATCAATTACAGAGAGTAATGGAGGAACGGGAGTGAGTTATACAGAGTAGTAGAGGAACGGGAGTGAGTTATACAGAGTATTAGAGGAATGGGAGTGAGTTATACAGTGTAATGGAGGGACAGGTGTGAGTTATACAGAGTAATGGAGGAACGGGAGTGAGTTATACAGAGTAATGGAGGAAAAGGAGTGAGTTATATAGAGTAATGAAGGAACGTGAGTGAGTTATACAGAGTAATGGAGGAATGGCAGTGAGTTATACAGAGTAATGGAGGAACGGGAGTAAGTTACACAGAGTAATGGAAGAATGGAAGTGAGTGATACAGAGTAATGGAGCGATGGGAGTGACTTATACAGAGTAATGGAAGAATGGGAGAGAGTTATACAGAGTAATGGAGGAACGGGAGTGAGCTATACAGAGTAATGGAGGAATGGGAGGGAGTTATACTGAGTAATGGAGGGATGGGACTGAGTTATACAGAGTAATTGAGGAACGGGGGTGAGTTATACAGAGTAATGGAGGAACGGTAGTGAGTTACATAGAGTAATGGAGGAACGGGAGTGAGTTATACAGAGTAATGGAGGAACGAGAGTGAGTTACACAGAGTACTGTAGGAACGGGAGTGAGTTATACAGTGTAATAGAGGAACGGGAGTGAGTTATACAGAGTAAGGCAGGAACGGAAGTGAGTTATAAGGAGTAATGGATGAACGGGAGTGAGTTATACAGTGAAATGGAGGAACGGGAGAGAGTTATACAGAGTAATGGAGGAACGTGAGTGAGTTATACAGAGTAATGGAGGAACGGGAGTGAGTTATACAGAGTAATGGAGGAAGGGGAATGAGTTACACAGAGTAATGGAAGAATTGGAGAGAGTTATACAGAGTAATGGACGAGTGGGAGTGAGATATACAGAGTAATGGAAGAATGAGAGTGAGTTATACAGAGTAATGGAAGAATGGGACTGCGTTATACAGAGTAATGGAAGAATGGGAGTGAGTTATACAGAGTAATGGAGGAATGGAAGTGAGATATACAGAATAATGGCGGAACGGGAGTCAGTAACAGAGATTAATGGAGGAACGGGAGTGAGTTATACAAAGTAATAGAGGAACGGGAGTGAGTTATACAGAGTAATAGAGGAATGGGAGTGATATATACAGTGTAATGTAGGGACGGGAGTGAGTTATACAGAGTAATCGAGGAACGGGAGTGAGTTACACAGAGTAATAAAGGAATGGGAGTGAATTATACAGAGTAATGGAGGAACGGGCGAGAATTATACAGAGTAATGGAGGAACGGCAGTGAGTTATACAGAGTAATGGAGGAAATGGAGTGAGTTATACAGAGTAATGGAGGAACATTAGTGAGTTATACAGAGTAATGGAGGAACGGGAGTTAGTTATACAGAGTAATGGAGGAACGGGAGTAAGTTACACAGAGTAATGGAAGAGTGGGAGAGAGTTATGCAGAGTAATGGAAGAATGAGAGTGAGTTAAACAGAGTAATGGAGGTATGGGAGTGAGTTATACAGCATAACGGAAGAATGGGATTGAGTTATACAGAGTAATGGAAGAATGGGAGTGAGTTATACAAAGTAATGGAAGAATCGGAGTGAGTTATACAGAGTAATGGAGGGATGGGAGTGCGTTATACAGAGCAATGGAAGAATGGGAGTGAGTTATACAGAGTAATGAAAGAATGGGAGTGAGTTATACAGAGTAATGGAAGAATCGGAGTGAATTATACACAGTAATGGAGGGATGGGAGTGAGTAATACAGAGTAATGGAGGAAACGAGAGTGAGTTATACAGAGTAATGGAGGAACGGGAGTGAGTTACAGAGAGTAATAGAGGAATGGGAGTCAGTTATACAGAGTAATGGAAGAATGGGACTGCATTATACAGAGTAATGGAAGAATGGGAGTGAGTTATACAGAGTAATGGAGGGATGGAAGTGAATTATACAGAGCAATGGAGGAAAGGGAGTCAGTTACAGAGAGTGATGGAGGAACGGGAGTGAGTTATACAGAGTAATGGAGGAACATGAGTGAGTTATACAGTGTAATGGAGGAACGGGAGTGAGTTATACAGAGTAACGGAGGAAGGGGAATGAGTTACACAGAGTAATGGAAGAATGGGAGAGAGTTATACAGAGTAATGGAGGAACGGGAGTAAGTTACACAGAGTAATGGAAGAATGGGAGAGAGTTATACAGAGCAATGGAAAAATGAGAGTCAGTTATACAGAGTAATGGAGGGATGGGAGTGAGTTATACAGAGTAACGGAAGAATGGGAGTGAGTTATACAGAGTAACGGAAGAATGGGAGTGAGTTATACAGAGTAATGGAAGAATCGGAGTGAGTTATACAGCGTAATGGAGGGATGGGAGTGAGTTATACAGAGCAATGGAAGAATGGGAGTGAGTTATACAGAGTAATGGAAGAATGGGAGTGAGTTATACGGAGTAATGGAAGAATCGGAGTGAATTATACAGAGTAATGGAGGGATGGAGGTGAGTTATACAGAGTAATGGAGGAACGGAAGTGAGTTACAGAGAGTAATAGAGGAATGGGAGTCAGTTATACAGAGTAATGGAGGAACGGGAGTGAGTTATACAGAGTAATCGAGGGATGGAAGTGAGTTATACAGAGTAATGGAGGAACGGGAGTGAGTTATACAGAGTAATGGAGGAACGGGAGTGAGCTATACAGAGTAATGGATGAACGGGAGTGACTTACACAGAGTAATGGAGGAACGGGAGTCAATTATACAGACTAATGGAGGAACGGGAGTGAGTTATACAGAAAAATGGAGGAAAGGGAGTGAGTTATACAGCGTAATGGAGGAACGGGAGTGAGCTATACAGAGCAATGGAGTAACGGGAGTGAGTTATACAGAGTAATGGAGGAACGGGAGAGAGTTACACAGAGTAATTGAGGAACGGGAGTAAGTTATACAGAGTAATGGAGGAACGGGAGTGAGTTACACAGATTTATGGAAGAATGGGAGGGAGGTATACAGAGTAATGGAGTTGCGGGAATGAGTTATACAGAGTAATGGAAGAATGAGAGTGAGTTATACAGAGTAATGGAGGGATGGGAGTGAGTTATACAGAGTAATGGAAGAATGGGAGTGAGTTATACAGAGTAATGGAAGAATGGGAGTGAGTTTTACAGAGTAATGGAAGAATCGGAGTGAGTTATACAGAATAATGGAAGAATCGGAGTGAGTTATACAGATTAATGGAGGGATGGCAGTGAGTAACACAGAGTAATGGAAGAATGTGAGTGAGTTATACAGAGTAATGGAAGGATGGGTGTGAGTTATACAGAGTAATGGAGGGATGGGAGTGAGTTATGCAGAGTAATGGAGGAACGGGAGTGAGTTATACAGAGTAATGGAGGAACGGCAGTGAGTTACAGAGAGTAATAGAGGAATGGGAGTCAGTTATACAGAGTAATGGAGGAATGGTAGTGAGTTATACAGAGTAATGGAGGAACGGGAGTGAGTTATACAGAGCAATGGAGGAATGGGAGTGAGTTATACAGAGTAATGGAGGAACGGGAGTGAGTTATACAGAGTAATGGATGTACGGGAGTGAGTTACACAGAGTACTGGAGGAACGGTAGTGAGTTATACAGTGTAATAGAGGAACGGGAGAGAGTTATACAGAGTAATGCAGGAACGGAAGTGAGTTATAAGGAGTAGCGGAGGAACGGGAGTGAGTTATACAGTGAAATGGAGGAAAGGGAGAGAGTTATACAGAGTAATGGAGGAACGTGAATGAGTTATACAGACCAATGGAGGAACGGGAGTGAGTTATACAGAGTAATGGAGGAAGCGGAATGAGTTACACAGAGTCATGGCAGAATTGGAGAGAGTTATACAGAGTAATGGACGAGTGGGAGTGAGTTATACAGAGTAATGGAGGGATGGGAGTGAGTTATACAGAGTAATGGAAGAATGGGAGTGAGTTATACAGAGTAATGGAGTGATGGGAGTGAGTTATACAGAGTAATGGAAGAATGGTCGTGAGTTATACAGAGTAATGGAGGGATGGAAGTGAGTTATAAAGAGTAATGGAGGAACGGGAGTCAGTTACAGAGATTAATGGAGGAACGGGAATGAGTTATACAGAGTACTAGAGGAACGGGAGTGAGTTATACACAGTAATACTGGATTGGGAGTGAGTTATGCAGTGTAATGGAGGGATGGGAGTGAGTTATACAGAGTAATGGAGTAACGGGAGTGAGTTACACAGAGCAATAAAGGAATGGGAGTGAGTTATACAGAGTAATGGAGGAACGGGAGAGAATTATACAGAGTAATGGAGGAACGGGAGTGATTATATAGAGTATTGGAGGAAAAGGAGTGAGTTATACAGAGTGATGGAGGAACGTGAGTGAGTTATACAGAGTAATGGAGGAACGGGAGTAAGTTACACAGAGTAATGGAAGAATGGGAGAGAGTTATACAGAGTAATGGAAGAATGAGAGTGAGTTATACAGAGTAATGGAGGGATGGGAGTGAGTTATACAGAGTAATGGAAGAATGGGAGTGAGTTATACAGAGTAATGGAAGAATGGGAGTGAGTTATACAGAGTAATGGAAGAATCGGAGTGAGTTATACAGAGGAATGGAGGATGCGGAATGAGTTACACAGAGTAATGGCAGAATTGGAGAGAGTTATACAGAGTAATGGACGAGTGGGAGTGAGTTATACAGAGTAATGGAGGGATGGGATTGAGTTATACAGAGTAATGGAAGAATGGGAGTGAGTTATACAGAGTAATGGAGTGATGGGAGTGAGTTATACAGAGTAATGGAAGAATGGGACTGCGTTATACAGAGTAATGGAAGAATGGGAGTGAGTTATAAAGAGTAATGGAGGGATGGAAGTGAGTTATACAGAGTAATGAAGGAACGTGAGTCAGTTACAGAGATTAATGGAGGAACGGGAGTGAGTTATACAAAGTAATAGAGGAACGGGAGTGAGTTATACAGAGTAATAGAGGAATGGGAGTGAGTTATACAGTGTAATGTAGGGACAGGAGTGAGTTATACAGAGTAATGGAGTAACGGGAATGAGTTACACAGAGTAATAAAGGAATGGGAGTGAGTTATACAGAGTAATGGAGGAACGGGAGAGAATTATACAGAGTAATGGAGGAACGGCAGTGAGTTATACAGAGTAATGGAGGAAAAGGAGTGAGTTATACAGAGTAATGGAGGAACATGAGTGAGTTATACAGAGTAATGGAGGAACGGGAGTAAGTTACACAGAGTAATGGAAGAATGAGAGTGAGTTATACAGAGTAATGGAGGGATGGGAGTGAGTTATACAGAGTAATGGAAGAATGGGAGTGAGTTATACAGAGTAATGGATGAATGGGAGTGTGTTATACAGAGTAATGGAAGAATCGGAGTGAGTTATACAGAGTAATGGACGGATGGGAGTGAGTTATACAGAGCAATGGAAGAATGTGAGTGAGTTATACAGAGTAATGGAAGAATGGGAGTGAGTTATACAGAGTAATGGAAGAATCGGAGTGAATTATACAGAGTAATGGAGGGATGGGAGTGAGTTATACAGAGTAATGGAGGAACGAGAGTGAGTTATACAGAGTAATGGAGGAACGGGAGTGAGTTATACAGAGTAATGGAGGGATGGAAGTGATTTATACAGAGTAATGGAGGAACGGGATTGAGTTATACAGAGTAATGGAGGAACGGGAGTGAGTTATACAGAGTAATGGACGAACGGGAGTGAGTTACACAGAGTAATGGAGGAACGGGAGTCAGTTATACAGAGTAATGGAGGAACGGGAGTGAGTTATACAGAATAATGGAGGAAAGGGAGTGAGTTATACAGCGTAATGGAGGAACGGGAGTGAGCTATGCAGAGCAATGGAGTAACGGGAGTGAGTTATACAGAGTAATGGAGGAACGGGAGAGAGTTACACAGAGTAATGGAGGAACGGGAGTGAGTTATACAGAGTAATGGAGGAACGGGAGTGAGTTACACAGATTAATGGAAGAATGGGAGAGAGGTATACAGAGTAATGGAGAAGCGGGTGTGAGTTATACAGAGTAATGGAAGAATGGGAGTGAGTTATACAGAGTAATGGAGGGATGGGAGTGAGTTATACAGAGTAACGGAAGAATGGGAGTGTGTTATACAGAGTAATGGAAGAATGGGATTGAGTTATACAGAGTAAATGAAGAATCGGAGTGAGTTATACAGAATAATGGAAGAATCGGAGTGAGTTATACAGAGTAATGGAGGGATGGGAGTGAGTAACACAGAGTAATGGAAGAATGTGAGTGAGTTATACAGAGTAATGGAAGGATGGGAGTGAGTTATACAGAGTAATAAGGGACGGGATTGAGTTATACAGAGTAATGGAGGAACGGGAGTGAGTTACACAGATTAATGGAAGAATGGGAGAGAGGTATACAGAGTAATGGAGATGCGGGAATGAGTTATACACAGTAATGGAAGAATGGGAGTGAGTTATACAGAGTAATGGAGTGATGGGAGTGAGTTATACAGAGTAATGGAAGAATGAGAGTGAGTTATACAGAGTAATGGAAAAATGGGACTGCGGTATACAGAGTAATTTAAGAATGGTCATGAGTTATACAGAGTAATGGAGGGATGGAAGTTAGTTATAAAGAGTAATGGAGGAACGGGAGTCAGTTACAGAGATTAATGGAGGAACGGGAGTGAGTTATACAGAGTAATAGAGGAACGGGAGTGAGTTATACACAGTAATACAGGATTGGGAGTGAGTTATGCAGTGTAATGGAGGAACGGGAGTGAGTTACACAGAGCAATAAAGGAATGGGAGTGAGTTATACAGAGTAATGGAGGAACGCGAGAGAATTATACAGAGTAATGGAGGAACGTGAGTGAGTTATACAGAGTAATGGAGGAACGGGAGTAAGTTACACAGAGTAATGGAAGAATGGGAGAGAGTTATACAGAGTAATGGAAGAATGAGAGTGAGTTATACAGAGTAATGGAGGGATGGGAGTGAGTTATACAGAGTAATGGAAGAATGAGAGTGAGTTATACAGAGTAATGGAGGGATGGGAGTGAGTTATACAGAGTAATGGAAGAATGGGAGTGAGTTATACAGAGTAATGGAAGAATGGGAGTGAGTTATACAGAGTAATGGAAGAATCGGAGTGAGTTATACAGAATAATGGAAGAATCGGAGTGAGTTACAAAGAGTAATGGAGGGATGGCAGTGAGTAACACAGAGTAATGGAAGTGTGTGAGTGAGTTATACAGAGTAATGGAAGGATGGGTGTGAGTTATACAGAGTAATGGAGGGATGGGAGTGAGTTATACAGAGTAATGGAGGAACGAGAGTGAGTGATACAGAGTAATGGAGGAACGGCAGTGATTTACAGAGATTAATAGAGGAATGGGAGTCAGTTATACAGAGTAATGGAGGAATGGTAGTGAGTTATACAGAGTAATGGAGGAACGGGAATGAGTTATACAGAGCAATGGAGGAATGGGAGTGAGTTATACAGAGTAATGGAGGAACGGAAGTGAGTTATACAGAGTAATGGAGGTACGGGAGTGAGTTACACAGAGTACTGGAGGAACGGGAGTGAGTTATACAGTGTAATAGAGGAACGGGAGTGAGTTATACAGAGTAATGGAGGAACGGGAGTGAGTTATACAGAGTAATGGAAGAATGGGAGTGAGTTATACAGAGTAATGGAGTGATGGGAGTGAGTTATACAGAGTAATGGAAGAATGAGAGTGAGTTATACAGAGTAATGGAAGAATGGGACTGCGTTATACAGAGTTATGGAAGAATGGGAGTGAGTTTTACAGAGTAATGGAGGGATGGAAGTGAGTTATACAGAGTAATGGAGGAATGGGAGTCAGTTATAGAGATTAATGGAGGAACGGGAGTGAGTTTTACAAAGTAATAGAGGAACGGGAGTGAGTTATACAGAGTAATAGAGGAATGGAAGTGAGTTATACAGTGTAATGTAGGGACAGGAGTGAGTTATACAGAGTAATGGAGTAACGGGAATGAGTTACACAGAGTAATAAAGGAATGGGAGTGAGTTATACAGAGTAATGGAGGAACGGGAGAGAATTATACAGAGTAATGGAGGAACGGCAGTGAGTTATACAGAGTAATGGAGGAAAAGGAGTGAGTTATACAGAGTAATGGAGGAACATGAGTGAGTTATACAGAGTAATGGAGGAACGGGAGTTAGTTATACAGAGTAATGGAGGAACGGGAGTAAGTTACACAGAGTAATGGAAGAATGGGAGAGAGTTATACAGAGTAATGGAGGGATGGGAGTGAGTTATACAGAGTAATGGAAGAATGGGAGTGTGTTATACAGAGTAATGGAAGAATCGGAGTGAGTTATACAGAGTAATGGAGGGATGGGATTTAGTTATACAGAGCAATGGAAGAATGGGAGTGAGTTATACAGAGTAATGGAAGAATCGGAGTGAATTATACAGAGTAATGGAGGGATGGGAGTGAGTTATACAGAGTAATGGTGGAACGGGAATGAGTTATACAGAGTAATGGAGGGATGGAAGTGATTTATATAGAGTAATGGAGGAACGGGAGTGAGTTATACAGAGTAATGGAGGAACGGGAGTGAGTTATACAGAGTAATGGACGAACGGGAGTGAGTTACACAGAGTAATGGAGGAACGGGAGTCAGTTATACAGAGTAATGGAGGAACGGGAGTGAGTTATACAGAATAATGGAGGAAAGGGAGTGAGTTATACAGCGTAATGGAGGAACGGGAGTGAGCTATACAGAGCAATGGAGTAACGGGAGTGAGTTATACAGAGTAATGGAGGAACGGGAGAGAGTTACACAGACTAATGGAGGAACGGGAGTGAGTTATACAGAGTAATGGAGGAACGGGAGTGAGTTACACAGATTAATGGAAGAATGGGAGAGAGGTATACAGAGTAATGGAGAAGCGGGAGTGAGTTATACAGAGTAATGGAAGAATGGGAGTGAGTTATACAGAGTAATGGAGGGATCGGAGTGAGATATACAGAGTAACGGAAGAATGGGAGTGTGTTATACAGAGTAATGGAAGAATTGGATTGAGTTATACAGAGCAATGGAAGAATCGGAGTGAGTTATACAGAATAATGGAAGAATCGGAGTGAGTTATACAGAGTAATGGAGGGATGGGAGTGAGTAACACAGAGTAATGGAAGAATGTGAGTGAGTTATATAGAGTAATGGAAGGATGGGAGTGAGTTATACAGAGTAATGGAGGGACGGGAGTGAGTTATACAGAGTAATGGAGGAACGGGAGTGAGTTACACAGATTAATGGAAGAATGGGAGAGAGGTATACAGAGTAATGGAGATGCGGGAATGAGTTATACAGAGTAATGGAAGAATGGGAGTGAGTTATACAGAGTAATGGAGTGATGGGAGTGAGTTATACAGAGTAATGGAAGAAAGAGAGTGAGTTATACAGAGTAATGGAAGAATGGGACTGCGGTATAAAGAGTAATTGAAGAATGGTCATGAGTTATACAGAGTAATGGAGGGATGGAAGTGAGTTATATAGAGTAATGGAGGAACGGGAGTCAGTTACAGAGATTAATGGAGGAACGGGAGTGAGTTATACAGAGTAATAGAGGAACGGGAGTGAGTTATGCACAGTAATACAGGATTGGGAGTGAGTTATGCAGTGTAATGGAGGGATGGGAGTGAGTTATACAGAGTAATGGAGGAACGGGAGAGAATTATACAGAGTAATGGAGGAACGGGAGTGAGTTATGTAGAGTATTGGAGGAAAAGGAGTGAGTTATACAGAGTAATGGAGGAACGTGAGTGAGTTATACAGAGTAATGGAGGAACGGGAGTAAGTTACACAGAGTAATGGAAGAATGGGAGAGAGTTATACAGAGTAATGGAAGAATGAGAGTGAGTTATACAGAGTAATGGAGGGATGGGAGTGAGTTATACAGAGTAATGGAAGAATGGGAGTGAGTTATACAGAGTAATGGAAGAATGGGAGTGAGTTATACAGAGTAATGGAAGAATCGGAGTGAGTTATACAGAATAATGGAAGAATCGGAGTGAGTTATACAGAGTAATGGAGGGATGGCAGTGAGTAACACAGAGTAATGGAAGAATGTGAGTGAGTTATACAGAGTAATGGAAGGATGGGTGTGAGTTATACAGAGTAATGGAGGGATGAGAGTGAGTTATACAGAGTAATGGAGGAACGAGAGTGAGTTATACAGAGTAATGGAGGAACGGCAGTGAGTTACAGAGAGTAATAGAGGAATGGGAGTCAGTTATACAGAGTAATGGAGGAATGGTAGTGAGTTATACAGAGTAATGGAGGAACGGGAGTGAGTTATACAGAGCAATGGAGGAATGGGAGTGAGTTATACAGAGTAATGGAGGAACGGGAGTGAGTTATACAGAGTAATGGAGGTACGGGAGTGAGTTACACAGAGTACTGGAGGAACGGGAGTGAGTTATACAGTGTAATAGAGGAACGGGAGTGAGTTATTCAGAGTAATGCAGGAACGGAAGTGAGTTATATGGAGTAACGGAGGAACGGGAGTGAGTTATACAGTGAAATGGAGGAACGGGAGTGATTTATACAGAGTAATGGAGGAAGCGGAATGAGTTACACAGAGTAATGGCAGAATTGGAGAGTGTTATACAGAGTAATGGTCGAGTGGCAGTGAGTTATACAGGGTAATGGAGGGATGGGAGTGAGTTATACAGAGTAATGGAAGAATGGGAGTGAGTTATACAGAGTAATGGAGTGATGGGAGTGAGTTATACAGAGTAATGGAAGAATGAGAGTGAGTTATATTGAGTAATGGAAGAATGGGACAGCGTTATACAGAGTAATGGAAGAATGGGAGTGAGTTATACAGAGTAATGGAGGAACGGGAGTCAGTTACAGAGATTAATGGAGGAACGGGAGTGAGTTATACAAAGTAATAGAGGAACGGGAGTCAGTTATACAGAGTAATAGAGGAATGGGAGTGAGTTATACAGTGTAATGTACGGACAGGAGTGAGTTATACAGAGTAATGGAGTAACGGGAATGAGTTACACAGAGTAATAAAGGAATGGGAGTGAGTTATACAGAGTAATGGAGGAACGGGAGAGAATTATACAGAGTAATGGAGGAACGGCAGTGAGTTATACAGAGTAATGGAGGAAAAGGAGTGAGTTATACAGAGTAATGGAGGAACATGAGTGAGTTATACAGAGTAATGGAGGAACGGGAGTTAGTTATACAGAGTAATGGAGGAACAGGAGTAAGTTGCACAGAGTAATGGAAGAATGGGAGAGAGTTATACAGAGTAATGGAGGGATGGGAGTGAGTTATACAGAGTAATGGAAGAATGGGAGTGAGTTATACAGAGTAATGGAAGAATGGGAGTGTGTTATACAGAGTAATGGAAGAATCGGAATGAGTTATACAGAGTAATGGAGGGATGGGAGTGAGTAACACAGAGTAATGGAAGAATGTGAGTGAGTTATATAGAGTAATGGAAGGATGGGAGTGAGTTATACAGAGTAATGGAGGGACGGGAGTGAGTTATACAGAGTAATGGAGGAACGGGAGTGAGTTACACAGATTAATGGAAGAATGGGAGAGAGGTATACAGAGTAATGGAGATGCGGGAATGAGTTATACAAAGTAATGGAAGAATGGGAGTGAGTTATACAGAGTAATGGAGTGATGGGAGTGAGTTATACAGAGTAATGGAAGAATGAGAGTGAGTTATACAGAGTAATGGAAGAATGGGACTGCGGTATAAAGAGTAATTGAAGAATGGTCATGAGTTATACAGAGTAATGGAGGGATGGAAGTGAGTTATAAAGAGTAATGGAGGAACGGGAGTCAGTTACAGAGATTAATGGAGGAACGGGAGTGAGTTATACAGAGTAATAGAGGAACGGGAGTGAGTTATACACAGTAATACAGGATTGGGAGTGAGTTATGCAGTGTAATGGAGGGATGGGAGTGAGTTATACAGAGTAATGGAGGAACGGGAGAGAATTATACAGAGTAATGGAGGAACGGGAGTGAGTTATACAGAGTAATGGAGGAACGGGAGTAAGTTACACAGAGTAATGGAAGAATGGGAGAGAGTTATACAGGGTAATGGAAGAATGAGAGTGAGTTATACAGAGTAATGGAGGGATGGGAGTGAGTTATACAGAGTAATGGAGGAAAAGGAGTGAGTTATACAGAGTAATGGAGGAACGTGAGTGAGTTATACAGAGTAATGGAGGAACGGGAGTAAGTTACACAGAGTAATGGAAGAATGGGAGAGAGTTATTCAGGGTAATGGAAGAATGAGAGTGAGTTATACAGAGTAATGGAGGGATGGGAGTGAGTTATACAGAGTAATGGAAGAATGGGAGTGAGTTATACAGAGTAATGGAAGAATGGGAGTGAGTTATACAGAGTAATGGAAGAATCGGAGTGAGTTATACAGAATAATGGAAGAATCGGAGTGAGTTTTACAGAGTAATGGAGGGATGGCAGTGAGTAACACAGAGTAATGGAAGAATGTGAGTGAGTTATACATAGTAATGGAAGGATGGGTGTGAGTTATACAGAGTAATGGAGGGATGGGAGTGAGTTATACAGAGTAATGGAGGAACGAGAGTGAGTTATACAGAGTAATGGAGGAACGGCAGTGAGTTACAGAGAGTAATAGAGGAATGGGAGTCAGTTATACAGAGTAATGGAGGAATGGTAGTGAGTTATACAGAGTAATGGAGGAACGGGAGTGAGTTATACAGAGCAATGGAGGAATGGGAGTGAGTTATACAGAGTAATGGAGGAACGGGAGTGAGTTATACAGAGTAATGGAGGTACGGGAGTGAGTTACACAGAGTACTGGAGGAACGGGAGTGAGTTATACAGTGTAATAGAGGAACGGGAGTGAGTTATTCAGAGTAATGCAGGAACGGAAGTGAGTTATAAGGAGTAACGGAGGAACGGGAGTGAGTTATACAGTGAAATGGAGGAACGGGAGAGAGTTATACAGAGTAATGGAGGAACGTGAATGAGTTATACAGAGTAATGGAGGAACGGGAGTGATTTATACAGAGTAATGGAGGAAGCGGAATGAGTTACACAGAGTAATGGCAGAATTGGAGAGTGTTATACAGAGTAATGGACGAGTGGCAGTGAGTTATACAGGGTAATGGAGGGATGGGAGTGAGTTATACAGAGTAATGGAAGAATGGGAGTGAGTTATACAGAGTAATGGAGTGATGGGAGTGAGTTATACAGAGTAATGGAAGAATGAGAGTGAGTTATATTGAGTAATGGAAGAATGGGACAGCGTTATACAGAGTAATGGAAGAATGGGAGTGAGTTATACAGAGTAATGGAGGAACGGGAGTCAGTTACAGAGATTAATGGAGGAACGGGAGTGAGTTATACAAAGTAATAGAGGAACGGGAGTCAGTTATACAGAGTAATAGAGGAATGGGAGTGAGTTATACAGTGTAATGTACGGACAGGAGTGAGTTATACAGAGTAATGGAGTAACGGGAATGAGTTACACAGAGTAATAAAGGAATGGGAGTGAGTTATACAGAGTAATGGAGGAACGGGAGAGAATTATACAGAGTAATGGAGGAACGGCAGTGAGTTATACAGAGTAATGGAGGAAAGGAGTGAGTTATACAGAGTAATGGAGGAACATGAGTGAGTTATACAGAGTAATGGAGGAACGGGAGGTAGTTATACAGAGTAATGGAAGAACAGGAGTAAGTTGCACAGAGTAATGGAAGAATGGGAGAGAGTTATACAGAGTAATGGAGGGATGGGAGTGAGTTATACAGAGTAATGGAAGAATGGGAGTGAGTTATACAGAGTAATGGAAGAATGGGAGTGTGTTATACAGAGTAATGGAAGAATCGGAATGAGTTATACAGAGTAATGGAGGGATGGGAGTGAGATATACAGAGCAATGGAAGAATGGGAGTGAGTTATACAGAGTAATGGAAGAATCGGAGTGAATTATACAGAGTAATGGAGGGATGGGAGTGAGTTATACAGAGTAATGGTGGAACGGGAGTGAGTTATACAGAGTAATGGAGGGATGGAAGTGATTTATACAGAGTAATGGAGGAACGGGAGTGAGTTATACAGAGTAATGGAGGAACGGGAGTGAGTTATACAGTGTAATGGACGAACGGGAGTGAGTTACACAGAGTAATGGAGGAACGGGAGTCAGTTATACAGAGTAATGGAGGAACGGGAGTGAGTTATACAGAATAATGGAGGAAAGGGAGTGAGTTATACAGCGTAATGGAGGAACGGGAGTGAGCTGTACAGAGCAATGGAGTAACGGGAGTGAGTTATCCAGAGTAATGGAGGAACGGGAGTGAGTTATACAGAGTAATGGAGGAACGGGAGTGAGTTACACAGATTAATGGAAGAATGGGAGAGAGGTATACAGAGTAATGGAGAAGCGGGAGTGAGTTATACAGAGTAATGGAAGAATGGGAGTGAGTTATACAGAGTAATGGAGGGATGGTAGTGAGTTATACAGAGTAACGGAAGAATGGGAGTGTGTTATACAGAGTAATGGAAGAATGGGATTGAATTATACAGAGTAATGGAAGAATCGGAGTGAGTTATACAGAATAATGGAAGAATCGGAGTGAGTTATACAGAGTAATGGAGGGATGGGAGTGAGTAACACAGAGTAATGGAAGAATGTGAGTGAGTTATACAGAGTAATGGAAGGATGGGAGTGAGTTATACAGAGTAATGGAGGGACGGGAGTGAGTTATACAGAGTAATGGAGGAACGAGAGTGTGTTATACAGAGTATTGGAGGAACGGCAGTGAGTTACAGAGAGTAATGGAGGAACGCGAGTGAGTTATACAGAGTAATGGACGAACGGGAGTCAGTTATACAGAGTAATGGAGGAACGTGAGTGAGTTATACAGAGTAATGGAGGAACGGGAGTGAGTTATACAGAGTAATGGAGGAACGGGGCTGAGTTATACAGAGTAATGGAGGTACGGGAGTGAGTTATACAGAGTGATGGAGGAACGGGAGTGAGTTATGCAGAGTAATGGAGGAATGGGAGTGAGTTATACAGAGTAATAGAGGAACCGGAGTGAGTTATACAGAGTAATGGAGGAACGGGAGGGTGTTACACAGAGTAATGGAAGAATGGGAGGAAGGTATACAGAGTAATGGAGGAACGGAGGGAGTTACACAGAGTAATGGAAGACTGGGAGTAAGGTATACAGAGTAATGGAGGAACGCAAGTGAGTTACAGAGAGTAATGGAGGAACGGGAGTGAATTATACAGAGTAATGGAGGAACGGGAGTGAGTTATACAGAGTAATGGAGGAACAGGAGTGAGTTATACAGAGTAATTGAGGAACGGGAGTGAATTATACAGAGTAATAGAGGAATGGGAGTGAGTTATACAGAGTAATGGAGGAACGGGAGTGAGTTATACATAGTAATGGAGGTACGGGTGTGAGTTATACAGAGTAATGGAGGATCGGGAGTGAGTTATACAGAGTAATGGAGGAACGGGAGTGATTTATACAGAGTAATGGAGGATCGGGAGTGAGTTATACAGAGTAATGGAAGAATGGGAGAGAGTTATGCAGAGTATTGGAGGAACGGGAGTGAGTTACACAGAATAATGGACGAACGGGAGTGAGTTATACAGAGTAATGGAGGAACGGGAGTGAGTTATACAGAGTAATGGAGGAACGGGAGGGAGTTACACAGAGTAATGGAGGAACGTGAGTGAGTTACACAGAGTAATGGAGGAACGGGATTGAGTTATACAGAGTAATGGAGGAACGGGAGTGAGTTACACAGAGTAATGGAGGAACGGGAGTGAGTTATACAGAGTAATGGAGGAACGAGGGTGAGTTATACAGAGTAATGGAGGAACGGAAGTGAGTTATACAGTGCAATGGAGGAACGGGAGTGAGTTACACAGAGTAATGGAGGAACGGGAGTGAGTTATACAGATTAATAGAGGAATGGGAGTGAGTTATACAGTGTAGTGGAGGGACGGGAGTGAGTTATACAGAGTAATGGAGGAACGGGAGTAAGTTACACAGAGTAATAGAGGAATGGGAGTGAGTTACACAGAGTAATGGAAGAATGGGAGTAAGGTATACAGAGTAATGGAGGAACGGGAGGGCGTTACACAGAGTAATAAAGGAATGGGAGTGAGTTATACAGAGTAATGGAGGAACGGGAGAGAATTATACAGAGTAATGGAGGAACGGCAGTGAGTTATACAGAGTAATGGAGGAAAAGGAGTGAGTTATACAGAGTAATGGAGGAACATGAGTGAGTTATACAGAGTAATGGAGGAACGGGAGTAAGTTGCACAGAGTAATGGAAGAATGGGAGAGAGTTATACAGAGTAATGGAGGGATGGGAGTGAGTTATACAGAGTAATGGAAGAATGGGAGTGAGTTATACAGAGTAATGGAAGAATGGGAGTGTGTTATACAGAGTAATGGAAGAATCGGAATGAGTTATACAGAGTAATGGAGGGATGGGAGTGAGATATACAGAGCAATGGAAGAATGGGAGTGAGTTATACAGAGTAATGCAAGAATCGGAGTGAATTATACAGAGTAATGGAGGGATGGGAGTGAGTTATACAGAGTAATGGAGGAACGGGAGTGAGTTATACAGAGTAATGGAGGGATGGAAGTGATTTATACAGAGTAATGGAGGAACGGGAGTGAGTTATACAGAGTAATGGAGGAACGGGAGTGAGTTATACAGAGTAATGGACAAACGGGAGTGAGTTACACAGAGTAATGGAGGAACGGGAGTCAGTTATACAGAGTAATGGAGGAACGGGAGTGAGTTATACAGAATAATGGAGGAAAGGGAGTGAGTTATACAGCGTAATGGTGGAACGGGAGTGAGCTGTACAGAGCAATGGAGTAACGGGAGTGAGTTATCCAGAGTAATGGAGGAACGGGAGTGAGTTATACAGAGTAATGGAGGAACGGGAGTGAGTTACACAGATTAATGGAAGAATGGGAGAGAGGTATACAAAGTAATGGAGAAGCGGGAGTGAGTTATACAGAGTAATGGAAGAATGGGAGTGAGTTATACAGAGTAATGGAGGGATGGGAGTGAGTTATACAGAGTAACGGAAGAATGGGAGTGTGTTATACAGAGTAATGGAAGAATGGGATTGAGTTATACAGAGTAATGGAAGAATCGGAGTGAGTTATACAGAATAATGGAAGAATCGGAGTGAGTTATACAGAGTAATGGAGGGATGGGAGTGAGTAACACAGAGTAATGGAAGAATGTGAGTGAGTTATACAGAGTAATGGAAGGATGGGAGTGAGTTATACAGAGTAATGGAGGGACGGGAGTGAGTTATACAGAGTAATGGAGGAACGAGAGTGTGTTATACAGAGTAATGGAGGAACGGCAGTGAGTTACAGAGAGTAATGGAGGAACGCGAGTGAGTTATACAGAGTAATGGACGAACGGGAGTCAGTTATACAGAGTAATGGAGGAACGTGAGTGAGTTATACAGAGTAATGGAGGAACGGGAGTGAGTTATACAGAGTAATGGAGGAACGGGGCTGAGTTATACAGAGTAATGGAGATACGGGAGTGAGTTATACAGAGTGATGGAGGAACGAGAGTGAGTTATGCAGAGTAATGGAGGAATGGGAGTGAGTTATACAGAGTAATGGAGGATCGGGAATGAGTTACACTGAGTAATAGATGAACGGGAGTGAGTTATACAGAGTAATAGAGGAACCGGAGTGAGTTATACAGAGTAATGGAGGAACGGGAGGGTGTTACACAGAGTAATGGAAGAATGGGAGGAAGGTATACAGAGTAATGGAGGAACGGGAGGGAGTTACACAGAGTAATGGAAGACTGGGAGTAAGGTATACAGAGTAATGGAGGAACGCAAGTGAGTTACAGAGAGTAATGGAGGAACGGGAGTGAATTATACAGAGTAATGGAGGAACGGGAGTGAGTTATACAGAGTAATGGAGGAACAGGAGTGAGTTATACAGAGTAATTGAGGAACGGGAGTGAATTATACAGAGTAATAGAGGAATGGGAGTGAGTTATACAGAGTAATGGAGGAACGGGAGTGAGTTATACATAGTAATGGAGGTACGGGTGTGAGTCATACAGAGTAATGGAGGATCGGGAGTGAGTTATACAGAGTAATGGAGGAACGGGAGTGAGTTATACAGAGTAATGGAGGATCGGGAGTGAGTTATACAGAGTAATGGAAGAATGGGAGAGAGTTATGCAGAGTATTGGAGGAACGGGAGTGAGTTACACAGAATAATGGACGAACGGGAGTGAGTTATACAGAGTAATGTTGGAACGGGGGTGAGTTATACAGAGTAATGAAGGAACGGGAGTGAGTTACACAGTGTAATGGCGGAACGGGAGTGAGTTATACAGAGTAATAGAGGAATGGGAGTGAGTTATACAGTGTAATGGAGGGACGGGAGTGAGTTATACAGAGTAATGGAGGAACGGGAGTAAGTTACACAGAGTAATAGAGGAATGGGAGTGAGTTATACAGAGTAATGTAGGAACGGGAGAGAGTTATACAGAGTAATGGAGGAACGGGAGTGAGTTATACAGGGTAATGGAGGAACAGGAGTGAGTTATACAGAGTGGTGGAGGAACGGGAGTGAGTTATACAGAGTAATGGAGGAACGGGAGTGTGTTACACAAAATAATGGAGGAACGGGAGTGAGTTATACAGAGTAATGGAGGAACGGGGGTGTGTTTTACAGAGTAATGGAGGAACGGGAGTGAGTTATACAGTGCAATGGAGGAACGGGAGTGAGTTATACAGAGTAATGGAAGAACGGGAGTGAGTTATACAGAGTATTAGAGGAATGGGAGTGAGTTATACAGTGTAATGGAGGGACGGGAGTGAGTTATACAGAGTAATGGAGGAACGGGAGTAAGTTATACATAGTAATAGAGGAATGGGAGTGAGTTATACAGAGTAATGGAGGAACGGGAGAGAGTTATACAGAGTAATGGAGGAACGGGAGTGAGTTATACGGAGTAATGGAGGAACAGGAGTGAGTTATACAGAGTAATGGAGGAACGGGAGTGAGTTATACAGAGTAATGGAGGAACGGGAGGGAGTTACACAGAGTAATGGAGGAACGTGAGTGAGTTACACAGAGTAATGGAGGAACGGGAGTGAGTTATACAGAGTAATGGAGGAACGGGAGTGAGTTACACAGAGTAATGGAGGAACGGGAGTGAGTTATACAGAGTAATGGAGGAACGAGGGTGAGTTATACAGAGTAATGGAGGAACGGAAGTGAGTTATACAGTGCAATGGAGGAACGGGAGTGAGTTACACAGAGTAATGGAGGAACGGGAGTGAGTTATACAGAGTAATAGAGGAATGGGAGTGAGTTATACAGTGTAGTGGAGGGACGGGAGTGAGTTATACAGAGTAATGGAGGAACGGGAGTAAGTTACACAGAGTAATAGAGGAATGGGAGTGAGTTACACAGAGTAATGGAAGAATGGGAGTAAGGTATACAGAGTAATGGAGGAACGGGAGGGCGTTACACAGAGTAATGTAGGAACGGGAGTAAGTTACACAGAGTAATAGAGGAATGGGAGTGAGTTATACAGAGTAATGGAGGAACGGGAGAGAGTTATACAGAGTAATGGAGGAACGGGAGTGAGTTATACAGAGTAATGGAGGAACGGGAGTAAGTTACACAGAGTAATAGAGGAATGGGAGTGAGTTATACAGAGTAATGGAGGAACAGGAGTGAGTTATACAGAGTAATGGAGGAACGGGAGTGTGTTATACAGAGTAATGGAGGAACGGGAGGGAGTTACACAGAGTAATGGAAGAATGGGAGGAAGGTATACACAGTAATGGAGGAGCGGGAGGGAGTTACACAGAGTAATGGAAGAATGGGAGTAAAGTATACAGAGTAATGGAGGAAAGCGAGTGAGTTACACAGAGTAATGGAAGAATGGGCGTAAGGTATACAGAGTAATGGAGGAACGGGAGGGAGTTACACAGAGTAATGGAAGATTGGGAGTTAGGTGTACAGATTAATAGAGGAATGGGGGTGATTTATACAGAGTAATGGAGGAACGGGAGTGAGTTATGTTACACCCGACTTATAGGGCAGGATATTCAGGTTGTCGGGTGGGCGTAGTGGGTGGGCCCGGGAGCGGCAGGGAAATGGTCCGTTGCCCGTGATCGGCCCCTGACCGCGATTTCACACTGGCTGACCAATTAACGGCCAGCAAGCGTGAAACCCACGCTGATGTGCTCAACGCTGACGGGGAGGATGTCGATCGCTGATGTCAGCGTGGACATGGGTGAGCGTAAGGTTGGACGGGTGACAGGACGAGTGAAAAATCTCTCTTAATTAATAATTTAATGGCCTTAATAGGCCTCTTAATTGTTGCCGGGCGCGCTGCTGACTCATGCACAGTCCCGCCAAGTGAAATTACCATGTGAGTGCGCGATGACATAAGGACGCTCGTCTGACATCATCACACGCTATTTTACTCCCGATCAGGTTGGGCACGTACCTGCCCGCGGGACTTTAAATTCTGCTCGTAATTCTCTGATCTGCAGATTAACAAATTGACCCACTCTAAGATGTTGTTAGGGTTAATGGGGCTAGTCTATTTGTACCCAAGGTTACAGGTTTAACATTGGCACAGTTGTGAAATGGTTACTGGAACTGATTACAGATTTAATGAGTTGAGATAAGAGGAGAAAAGAAAATGCAGCAGCTGCTTTGTTACTTTACTCCCAGCCAATCAACTCTTCACTGATATCGAGCATCAGAATGCTCAAATATGTTACTTTATTTTCAGCAAGTAAATACTCTGCCAATATATAGCTCTAGTATGCTATTAACGTTGGTCATAGGACCGCCAGAAGTGGCCAGCTCTTGTGGTTGTAGATTCTTTTCCTGATGATCATTCGGACTCTCTCTTTGAGATCTCCTTCAAACAATTTAGTGGGCTCTTCTTCCATCGACTACAGACCAGATCTCCGATGTGCTCAATCTTTTATACCCTTTCTCAGGGAATGGGATTAGTTTATTATATCAGCAAGCCACACTGTCCTATGTGTTTCAAGTTGAAGGACACCAGTGCTTCTTGGTGAGAGTCTTTCTCACACGGCCTGCATCATGGCTGCAGATGTTCCTTCATGGCAGAGGCCACAACACTATGGCAAACCAGGTAGTACACTTAGAAATGATTGCATTTCAAAACCAAACACCCCCCTTTTCATACCAACGAAAAGATGCAAATATCCCCTTTTCCCTGCGAACAAAAGAGGAAGTTGCTTGCAATGGTTTGGCAGTCTTATCCAACTGAAATTTGGTTTTCTGCCATTTCACCTTGATCTTTTCACTCACGCCTATTACTATTTCTGGTTTCAGTAGCTTTTTCGTTATTGGAAGAATGGTTTATGTGCAGCGTGACATTAGTCTTTGGACTGGACTACTTTCCAGGCCTTCAGTTGGTGTTTTCTCCACTTGAGGATTGCCTTTTATACATCTGTGCTAGATTTGCTTGATTTCTTTGGTGATTTTCACTGCTGCCTCAGCCTTTCTATTTGACTGGGAATGGTGTGGAGATGATGTGTAGTGCTGAATTTCCCAATCCTTTGTGAATCGGCTGAATTTTTCACTCGTGAACTGAGAGCCATTGTCATTCATCAGAATTTCTGGAAAGCCATAACAACTGAAATGTGCTTTCAGGCATTCTACTATCACTCCTGTCATTGTTGAAGTCAGCTGGTCTAACTCCCAGTGGTCTGAATAGTAGTCAACAGTGACATGATAATCAGTTCCTGCTAGAGTGAAGAGGTCTACTCTCAGCTTAATCCATGGTCTGTCTGGGATGTCATACGTCATCAACAGCTCTCTAGCTTGTTTAGCTTGGTGTTCATTACAAGCACCGCACTGGCCAATGTGGTCTTTAATTTCATTGCTCATGTTTGGCCAGTAGAGCACTTCTCTTACCTTCCTCCGACATGTTTCAATTCCTTGATGGCTTGTATGGTTTCGCTTCAACATCTCTCCTCACATCTCCTTAGGGATGATGACTCAATTTCCTTTGTACAAGATGCATATTGTGCTGTCAATTCATCTTGGTATGCCCAATATGGCCTTGTGACCACAAGTGTGTACATGATGTTCTCAGGCCATCCTTTCATCATTACTTCCTTTAGCACTTGGAGAGTTACATCTTGTTGATTAGTTCACTTGATTTGAGCAAGGCACGTGTCTGTCAGATTCACTGTATCTGCTGGGTTGATGACTTCCAGAGCATGTCAAGCTGCTGCTTCACATTGAATGTGGAAGATTTCACACTCTGTTGTCACATCATCAACTTTCTTCATAGGGAGCACTGCTCTTGACAGCATGTCAGCGATTTACATCTGTCTTGCTTGCTTGTATATCATATCCAGATGATATAGAACCATAGAAAAGTTATGGTGCAGAAAGAGGCCATTCAGCCCATCATGTCTGCACCAGCCAAAAAGAGGAAAATTAAACTAGCTGCTCATTTTTAGTCCCACTTTCCAGCCCCTGGTCCATGGCCTTGCAGGTTACAGCACTTCAGATGCAGATCCAGGTACCGTTTAAATGAGTTGTGTGTCAGCCTCAAGCTCCAATTCAGGCAGCGAATTCCAGGTGCTCCCCATCCCGGGTGAAAAATGTTTTCCTCGTGTCCGCTCCAATCCTTCTACCAATCAGCTTAAATCCATGCCCCCTGGTAAATGACCCCTCAGCTAGGGGAAACAAGTCTTTCCCATCTACCCTATCCCTGCCCCTCATAATTTTGTACATCTCAATTAGGTCACCCCTCAGCCTCCTCTGTTGTAAGGAAAACAGCCCCAGCCTATCCAATCTCTCCTCATAGCTGCAGATTTCCAGCCCTTGGTAAACAAAGTAACAATCTTCACAGACGCTTTGGAGCAGGTGGTAGCAGTTTGAGAAAAATGCATTGTGGTTAGACTCCACTACTACTTTGTGTCTCCCAAGCAGGTATTGATGAAAATGCTCACCAGCAAAAACAATAGCCAGGCCCTCTTTCTCGATCTGAGCGTAGCATCGTTCTGCTTGCATTAGGGCCCTGGATACAAATGCGACCAATTGTCCTTGCTGTATTAGAGTTGCTCCCAGACCCGTCTCACTGGCATCACACTGCAAGGTGACTTCATCAGTGCCAGCATAGTAACCTCAGGCATCTTCAGTTGCAACTTTTTCATGTTCAGCTTCAGGTTCATCTGGTGAGCTCTCTCCAGCAGTTGTATTAAATTCTGATCATGATCAGTTATGGCTTCTTCCATTGTGTCTCCACATCCCTAGACTAGTAGATCATCCCTATGGCTTCCATTCCAGGAAGATCACTATCTCATGCTGTCTGCATTGATACTCTTCTGGAGTTATGGAAATGACCAACAGCATGCACAACCAAATGTATCTCCCAAACAACATCCAGAATGTCATTAGAAAACTGCTGATCTCATCCAGCTTCACTTGCCAGTAACCATCCTTTGCATCTACGGTATTGAATAGCTTTGCCTTGGCAAGTTGTGGCAAAATTCCTTCGATGTTTGTCATAGGGAAGTGAGATCTCTTCAGCACTTTATTAAGGTCCTTTGGGTCTATGCACACTCACAGCTTTCCAGGTTGTTTCACTGTTACCATGCTTCTAATCCAGTCTGTAGGAGCTGTCACTTTCTTGATTACTCCCCTCTTTTCCAGCTCTTCTATCAAGTGTGTGAAATGCTTCTGCTTCTTGCAGTTAAAACACTGCTTTCCCCATGAGAGACAATCCTTCTTTTCCGTTATATGCTGCCCTCTATAGTATTTGCATCCTGCCCTTTGCCCGCAATTGCTCTGCTCTTTTGGCCTATAATGTCTCTCAGTATAATGCATCTCCTGGTCTGCTCTGCCATACATGTGCTCCAACTGACTATTCACAAATTCTGCACTTTGACACGTCTATTGCTTTCTTTAGCGTCAGTTTCTCATCTTTCATTGGACTTGCTCTCACTGAGGTGTATCTCACACCTAAGACTAATCTATCTTTAATAAAGCCATCTTTTAGCTTTCCAAATTCACATGATTCTGCAAGCTGCATTATTGCCATCACATGCAGTTCAATAGTCTCGTTTTCACCCTGAGCTCTAGTATTGAAGGCATAGCGTTCATATGTAATATTCACTTAGGATTCAAAGCATTCATTCAAGGCTTTCAAAATCTCTGCCACCTGTTTTCTTTGTCAGTTAGATTTAGGGGGGTTTGGAGCAATCTCTCCCCAGCGGTGTTAGAAGTGTGGCTATTCTTATCAGTTCAGGCTTATTAATTAAATCTGTTGCAATCTCGTAGTTTTGACATTGCAAGTGGAAAAACTGCAAATTTTGCCATGTATCTCCCTTCATTTCTGCCGGAGAAGGGTGTGGAAAATTTACTGCAGCCATGTTACTCATTCAATAATTTACAGAATCACAGAATCACACAGTGCAGAAGAGGCCCTTCGGCCCATCGAGTCTGCACCAACACGTGAGAAACACCTGACCTACCTACCTAATCCCATTTACCAGCACCTAGCCCATAGCCTTCAATGTTATGACATGCCAAGTGCTCATCCAGGTGCTTTTTAAAGGATGTGAGGCAACCCGCCTCCACCACCCTCCCAGACAGCGCATTCCAGACCGTCACCACCCTCTGGGTAAAAAAGCTTTTCCTCACATCCCCCCTAAACCTCTTGCCACTCACCTTGAACTTATGCCCCCTCATGACTGACCCTTCAACTAAGGGGAACAGCTGCTCCCTAGCCACCCTGTCCATGCCCCTCATAATCTTGTACACCTCGATCAGGTCGCCCCTTAGACTTCTCTGCTCCAATGAAAACAACCCAAGTCTATCCAACCTCTCTTCATAACTTAAATGTTTCATCCCAGGCAACATCCTGGTGAATCTCCTCTGCACCCCCTCCAGTGCAATCACATCCTTCCTATAATGTGGTGACCAGAACTGCACACAGTACTCCAGCTGTGGCCTCTCTAAGGCAAAACTGCTGCCTTACTTGCAGCCTTCAGTTTGTTTGTTTTTCCTTAACTCCTTTTTTTTTTCCTTTCTTTCCTTGTGTCCTTTTCAGCAGCTTTGTGCTTCAGCAGTGCTATATCCTTCACTACTTTTTAGCCACTTTTTTGCAGATTTGAACATTTCTGTGTGCCTTTCTGAGCTGTGACATCTTTGTACCAGATCCAGCATTCAAAAATCTATTTTTTTCCACTTCTGACACCATGTTTCAAGTTAAAAGACAACAGTACTTCTCAATGCCTTTCTCAGTGAGAGACCTCATTGGACTGCCTGCATCATGGCCGCCCCAGACTTTCCTTCATGGCAGAGGTCACATGACTATGGTAAACCAGGTAGTACACTTAGTAATGATTGCATTTCAAAACCCAAATGCTATGAAGCTTCTTTTCAATTATGTTCTGCGGCCTTTATTTTACAAATGATTTGAATCCATCCAGAAGTTGTCCATCTTTCCTTTGCTTCATTTAGCATTTTGCCTTTCTGTGAAGCCCCTTATAGTCATTTTTCCAGGAAGAGATGTTTATATTTTGCTGGAACACCATATATCAATTCAAGACCTAGTCTTCGTAACTAAATCACTGGTATCTCCGGCTTGCCTGTAATCTATGCTGTTTTAATTAATGGCATTTGTTTTGGTCTCTTGGCTTGGTGAGGTTTCTTTTAGAAAAATTGCTGCACAAAAGCTGCTTCCTCAGTCCAGGGCATTTTATCACAAACCTGATGGTCAGCTTTCTCAGTCACTGCCCTGAATTCATTTAAAAGGCTTTTTTGTTTTGCCTAAAACAGAGGCTGGAAGTGGAATAAAATTCCCTCAGAGCCCAGCCCACAAGGCTGCAGCAGCAGGTTGTTGGAAGTTCTGGCCTCGAGCGTCAGATCAGATCATGTGTGCTCTTTAGAGTCCAGCTGAAGAACATTAATGAACCTGTAGAAGTGTGTAGAAGTATTACAAGATGAAATCTGGTGAACTGACAAAAACACCTCATACCCAATTTTAATAGGGTTTTGGTTACAGAATTGTTGAAAAGTAGAAAATCCCCAGGTTCCTGCCTCATTGACCAACTCCACAAGCCAGGCTGGTAAACATGATTCTCTGTCTGTTCAGATGGTTGCACAATTGATGAGGTAGGATTTTTTGCAGTATTCTCTTTCAAACAGCGCAGGCACAGCTGTCCCAGTGTTCACTTCCATACAGTGCAGCACAGCTGTCCCAACGTTCCCTTCCATCCAGTGCAGCACAGCTGTCCCGTGTTCCATTCCATCCAGTGCAGCACAGCTGTCCCAGTGTTCCCTTCCATCCAGTGCAGCACAGCTGTCCCATGTTCCCTTCCATACAGTGCAGCAGAGCTGTCCCAACGTTCCCTTCCATCCAGTGCAGCACAGCTGTCCCGTGTTCCATTCCATCCAGTGCAGCACAGCTGTCCCAGTGTTCCCTTCCATCCAGTGCAGCACAGCTGTCCCGTGTTCCCTTCCATCCAGTGCTGCATAGCTGCCCCAGTGTTGCCTTCCATCCAGTGCAGCACAGTTGTCCCAGCGTTCCATTCCATCCAGTGCTGCATAGCTACCCCAGTGTTCCCTTCCATCCAGTGCAGCACAGCTGCCCCGTGTTCCCTTCCATCCAGTGCAGCACAGCTGTCCCGTGTTCCCTTCCATCCAGTGCAGCACAGCTGCCCCAGTGTTCCCTTCCATCCAGTGCAGCACAGCTGTCTCAGTGTCCCCTTCCATTCCAGTGCAGGCACAGCTGTCCGGGTGTTGCCTTCCATCCAGTGCAGCACAGCTGTCCCAGCGTTCCATTCCATCCAGTGCTGCATAGCTGCCCCAGTGTTCCCTTCCATCCAGTGCAGCACAGCTGTCCCAGTGTTCCCTTACACACAGTGCAGCACAGCTGTCCCAGTGTTCCCTTACACACAGTGCAGCACAGCTGTCCCAGTGTTCCCTTCCATACAGTGCAGGCACCTGTTTGCCTCTCTACCTCACTTTCCTCCTTTAAGACACTTCTTAAAACCTACCTCTTTGCTCAAGCTTTTACCATCTCCTAATATTACCTAATATCTCTTGATGTGGCTCAATGTCTTTTATGTCTTGAGTCTATGAGTTCACTAGGCGAGTGAACTCGAATTGCACGCCTTCGTGTACAGTTGTTAGCTGATGCTCGCAATAAATAATGGAGGGGGACCGACATAACATTAAACTGTGATTGTTTATTGCAACAGAGGGCAGAGCCCTAAATCCTTGTGTGCTCCTACAACCCACCTCCACCTCTCGGCTTACAAGGATTTAGGGCTCTGCCCTCTGTTGCAATAAACAATCACAGTTTAATGTTATGTCGGTCCCCCTCCAGTAGCTAACCAGTAGCCCACGCTGTACATTGATTGGTCAGTACTGTCACATGGTTAGTGCACTTGCATTCTCTTAAAGGTATATGGTATTCCACTTAACCACAATGTCATACTTAAAATGCCCCTGCAAAGTGCCTTGGATGTTTCATTATCTTAAAGAGCTATATAATTATACAGTGTTGTAATCATCAATTCCTTTGCTAACTGTGTCAAAACCATTCCCGTTCATCACTGCTACTGTGATGATACCTGTTGAGCAAGTCCTTTCAAGGTGGGGTATGCTACAATTGATCAGCAGCAATAAGGGTGCAAGTGAAGACGGTGATGTGAGCAATGCTGGGGATAGGTCAGCATTTCACGTCCTCCATCACCTTCAGGCTTTCAGACAAAACCTGGCCAAAGCAATAAGTCTTAAAGCAGAAGAGAGGGGTGATGAGGTTTGTAGAGGGGAGGGGTTGGAGGGAATTCAGAGCTCATGGCCTAAGCAGCTAAAGCTACGGCCATCAATAGTGAGGCAAAGAGAATCAGGGATGATCAAGAGGCCAGAAGTGCAGAGATCTCAGAGGGTGTAGGGCTGGTGGATCTCACAGAGATAGGGGGTGAGGCCATACATGGATTTGAACACGACGATGAACATTTTAATTTAAGCTGTTGCTGCCAACCGACACTAACACTTTTAATATAGATTTAATATAGCCCGTAAGAGCTGATAATGTCACAGGAATAAAAGTAAACATTAGCTGCAGACAGAATCTCTGTAGTTGTTAATTATTGGCCTCCTCTTACTCTTCTTTCAATAAGCCATACATACAGAATCCATTTAGAATGATACAGCACAGAAGGAGGTCATTTTGATCCATCATGACTATGCCAGCTGTTTGAAAGGGCTATCCAATTAGTTCCATATAATCCAACAACTTTTCCCCTTCTAGCATTTAACCTTAATTCCTTTGTGAACATTGTTATTGAATCTGCTTCTGCCACTCCTTCAGACACTGCGTTCCAGATCATCATAACTCACTGCATAAAGCAATTCTCCTTTCACCTCCCAATTATCTTCAAACTGTGTCATCTGGCTATTAGCTCTCATCCTACTGAAGACAGTTTCTCCTTAGTTATTCTTTCATAACCTTTCATGATTTTGAATGCACCTAATAAATCTGCCCTTCAATTCTGTTTTTTTCTATTCATTCATGGCATTGCTGGCAAAGCCAGCATTTATTATCCATCCCTAATTGCCCTTGAGAAGGTGGTGGTGAGCTGCCTTCTTGAACCGCTGCAGTCCATGTGGTGTAGGTACACCCACAGTGCTGTTAGGGAGGGAGTTCCAGGATTTTGACCCAGCGACAGTGAAGGAACGGCGATATATTTCCAAGTCAGGATGGTGAGTGGCTTGGAGGGGAACTTCCAGGTGGTGGTGTTCCCTTCTAGGTGGTCACAGATATGGAAGGTGTTTTCAAAGGAGCCTTGGTGAGTTGCTGCAGTGCATCTTGTAGATGGTACACACTGCTGCCACTGTGTGTCAGTGGTGGAGGTAATCAATGCTTAACGTGATGGATGTGGTGCCAATTAAGTCGGCATCTTTGACCTGGCTGGTGCTGAGTTTCTTGAGTGTTGTGGGAGTTGCACTCATCCAGGCAATTGGAGGATATTCCATCACACTCCTGACTTGTGCCTTGTAGATGGTGGACAGGCTTTGGGGAGTCAGGAGGTGAGTTACTCACCACAGAATTCCTAGCCTTTGACCTGCTCTTGTAGCAACAACATTTATGTGGTTGGTCCATTTCAGTTTCTGTTCAAAGGTTTTTGTGGACAAGACATATCTGGGCAATTTTCCACACTGTCAGGTAGATACCTGTGTTGTAGCTGTACTGGAAAACCTTGCCTCAAGGTGCAGCTAGTTCTGGAGCATAAGTCTTCAGCACAACAGGTGAGATGTTGTTGAGACCCATAGCCTTTGCTATCCCCAGTACCTTCAGCCATTTCTTGATATCGCATGGAGTGAATCAAATTGGCTGAAGACTGGTAGCTGTGATGCTGGATAACTCAGGAGGGCAGTGAACAGGATCATCTACTGGATATTACTGGCTGAAATGGTCACGAATATGAACATAAGAACATAAGAACTAGGAGCAGGAGTAGGCAATTCAGCCCCTCGAGCCTGCCCTGCCATTCAATATGATCATGGCTGATCTCATTTCAGCCTCAACTCCAATTTCCCACCCTCTCCCCATAACCTTTCAACCCGTTACTAATTAAAAATCTGTCTATCTCCTCCTTAAATTTATTCAGCGTCCGAGCATCCACTGCACTCTGGGGTCGTGAATTCCACAGATTCATGACCCTTTGAGAAAAGTAATTCCTCCTCATCTCTGATTTAAATCTACCAACTCTTAGCCTAAAACTATGGCCTCTCATTCTGGAATGCCCCACAAGGGGAAACATCTGCTCCACATCTACTTTGTCTATCCCCTTTAGCATTTTATATACCTCAATTAGATCTCCTCTCATCCTTCTAAACTCTAGTAAGTATAGGCCTAAACTGCTCAATCTCTCCTCATAAGACAAGCCCCGCATCTCTGGAATCAATCTAGTGAACCTTCTCTGAACCGCCTCCAATGCAACTACATCCTTCCTCAAGTAAGAGGACCAAAACTGTGCACAGTACTCCAGGTGCGGTCTCACCAATGCCTTGTACAGTTGCAACAACACTTCCCTATTTTTATACTCTATTCCTTTAGCAATAAATGCCAAAATTCCATTTGCTTTCCTTATTACCTGTTGTACCTGCATACTAGCTTTCAGCGATTCATGCACGAGGACACCCAACCCCTCTGCACTGAAGCATTCTGAAGTTTCTCTCCATTTAAACAATAAGTCGCCTTTTTATTCTTCCGACCAAAATGGATAACCTCACACTTATCCACCTTAAACTCCATCTGCCAAATTTTAGCCCATTCACCTAACCTGTCCATACCCATTTGTAAATTTCTTATTTCTTCATTGCAACTTACTTTCCCACCTATTTTGGTGTCAAAACAAAAATAGCTGGAAAAACTCAGCAGGTCTGACAGCATCTGCGGAGAGGAACACAGTTAACGTTTCGAGTCCGTATGACTCTTCATCAGAACTAAGGAAAAATAGAAAAGAGGCTAGTGAGGTAATAATGATCTGATGATGCCACTCTGATGATGATGATGATGATAATGTTCTGATGATGGCACTTTCAAAAACAGTTCATCTGACATGTCCTCCTTCTTCCTTAACCGAGGTTTTCCACCCACAGTGGTTGACAGGGCCCTCAACCATGTCTGGCCCAGCTCCCGTGCATCCGCCCTCACACCTTCCTCTCCCTCCCAGAACCTTGATAGGGTCCCCCTTGTCCTCACTTATCACCCCACCAGCCTCCGCATTCAAAGGATCGCCCTCCGCCATTTCCGCCAACTCCAGCATGATGCCACCACCAAACACATCTTCCCTTCACCCCCCCTGGCGGCATTCCGCAGGGATCGTTCCCTCCAGGACACCCTGGTCCACTCCTCCATCACCCCTTACACCTCAACCCCCTCCCACAGCACCTTCCCATTCAACCGCAGAAGGTGCAACACCTGCCCCTTTACTTCCCCCCTCCTCACCGTCCAAGTGCCCAAACACTCCTTTCAAGTGAAGCAGCATTTCACTTGCACTTCCCTCAATTTAGTCTACTGCATTCATTGCTCCCAATGCGGTCTCCTCTACATTGGAGAGACCAAACGCAGACTGGGTGACCGCTTTGCGGAACACCTTCGGTCTGTCCGCAAGCACGACCCAGACCTCCCTGTCGCTTGCCATTTCAACACACCACCCTGCTCTCATGCCCCCATGTCGGTCCTTGGACTGCTGCATTGTTCCAGTGAAGCCCAACGCAAACAGGAGGAACAGCACCTCATCTTCCGATTAGGCACTTTACAGCCTTCCAGACTGAATATTGAGTTCAACAATTTTAGATCATGAACTCTCTCCTCCATCCCCCGCCCTTTCCGATCCCCCTTTTTCCAATAATTTATATGTGTTTTTCTTTTCCCACCTATTTCCATTATTTTTAAATGTATTTCCATCCATTGCATTATCTCTACCTTTTAGCCTATTTTGATCCCTTCCCCCCACCCCATCCCCACTAGGGCTATCTGTACCTTGCTTGTCCTGCTTTCTACCCTTAATGTCACCATTAGCACATTTCTTAGATAATATCACCACCTTCAACACCTCTTTGACCTTTTGTCTGTGTCATCTTTTGGTTATCTCCACCTATCACTGGCCCTCTATCCAGCTTTACCTGTCCCACCACCCCCCCCTTAAACCAGTTTATATTTTACCTCTCTTCTATTTTTCCTTAGATCTGGTGAAGAGTCATACGGACTCGAAACGTTAACTGTGTTGCTCTCCGCAGATGCTGCCAGACCTGCTGAGTTTTTCCAGGTATTTTTGTTTTTGTTAAAACTAATGGCACCTGCTTTGATAAGGATGTTTAATGAGTAACTTCCTCCAGCCCTACAACTCTCCGAGATCTCTGCAGTCCTCCAATTCTGGCCTCTGGCACACCCCTTATTTCCTTCATTTCACCATTGGTGGCGGTGCCTTCAGCGGCCTAGACCCTAAGCTCTGGAACTCCCTCCCTAAACCTCTCTCCCTTTTAAGGTGGTATTTAAAACCAACATCTTTAACCAAGCTTTTGGGCAATTGTCCTAATATCTCTTTATTTGTCTTGGTGTCAGATCTTGCTTGATAATGTTTCTGTTAAGCACCTTTGGATGTTTTACTATGTTAAAGTCACTATATAAATGCAAGATGTTGTTGTTGTTGAACCTATATGTGGGGACTGATGTCTTTTTTTCCCAGCACCTACAGCTTCATTGCATTCAGTAATTATCTCCCTCCTCCCACTTTGCTGGGTGGGCCAGGGCAAGTCACTGTCACCGCAATAGAAACACACAGCTCTTGAGGCCCTGATGATAAACTTGAAAGAGGGAGCGCTGCCTTTGATTTTCAGATACTTTGGGGCTGGATGATGAGATCCTCTCGCTGGATTTTCAGGTCCTATCTTGAAACATTAAATCAGTGACTACCCTGAGACTGAGCCAGTATCAGGAGCTGAGCAGGAAAGTGCTGACCCTTTCTCTCTCAGAATAGCAACACATGGCAGTTAGGCTTCCTGCCAAGCCCCTCAGTTCTCAGCAAAAAGCAAAATACCGCAGGTGTTGGAAATCTGAAATAAAAATAGGCCTGGCAACAAAAACAGAACGTGCTGAAAAAACTCAGCAGGTCCAGTAGCATCGTGGAGAGAGAAACAGAATTAACGTTTCGAGTCTGTATGACTCTTCTTCACAGCTAAAAGAGAAGCAGAAAAGACTCTGGCAACATCTGTGGAGAGAGAAAAAACGAGTTAGCGTTTCAGGTTAGTGACCTTTTGCCCCTTCAGCTATCCATTCAACAATCGCATATGAGAGGAGCCAGGCTTTTCAAGCAGCTGCAACTGAGAGCAAGCCCAGTTTGGAAACTCTGTACCACTGAACAGGAGTGGGGCTGAGACTCAGATTTGTCATCTGCAACCAACTAGTCCTCATGACACTGGATTTGAGGTTTTCCATAGCAAAAACACCAGGATAGATCACAAGAAAAGATATCAGGAAAAACAAGCTGACCGGAAATATTTCGGAATGTGGTGTGGGCTATCAAGGCTGACCATTAAAGCATTGCTGATCCTGTTGTTCAACGATCTCCTTAGTTTCAACTGATGCTGATGGATTCTGAGACAAAACACTAATAGGGATGGGGACAGTAATGAATGCAGGGAAGCTAGTGAGGGGGGAGACATGCTGTCAATCCCTAGAGAATGTCTGAGTGGTGATCTGCTGATGTACTTCAGTGCAAATAGGTGCTCCTCTGAATCCACATGCTTCTCCTTTTAGTTCCCAGGGCCTCAGCCCTATATTGATTGAGCCCACCGCCTCTTGAACCTCCATGCCGCATTGACGGGGCTCATCCTTCTCAGGCCTCTGAGCCCACATTTACAGGGCCCACCCCTCTCAAACCTCCACGCCCACATACACTAGGCATACTTCTCTTGGGCCTCTGTGTCCACAATGACTGGGCCCATCTCCTCCAGAGTATCCATGCTCATATAGACCGGGCCCACCTGTAAATAGTTTTGTGGAGTATTTAACCTCCAAATCCACTTCCTCAGTTTCAATTTGTTCTTTTGAGACTTGAATCATTCAGGCAATAGGAGACAATTTAGTGATGTAACTCAGGAACAACAATTAAGAGTTAATTAATTAAGAATTAAGCAACAAAAGCTACACTTAACAAAGGCTTTCCTGGCTCAGCATGGTTCTTGCTTGCAGGTTGAGCCGAGAGCACAAGGTGACATGGGGTCTTCTCTCTCTCTCTTTCTCTCTCTATAGAGTCCTGTGGTCTTCTGCTTTCAGCTGACAAGCGATTTTCAGTTTCAAATTCAGCACATCCGGCAACTCAAAGCTGGTGCCTGCCTGGCTGACAGGGTGTGACGCTGGTGAGTTTATATCTTCTGGGCCCTCAGGGGTTAACGGCTCTCCCTCTGCCTCCTGAGACTGGGCTCTGGCGAGGCTGAAAGGAAGAACAAGGACATTTGATTAGTTGAAGTTGCTACGCTGTTACTGTGCATGTCTGGCACCCGGATCAGGATGCGCTCCTCCTCCCATTCTCAGTGGGCATCCCATGTTTGATGCTCACATCAATACAGAGATAACAGTGGAATGGTTGTTATTACAGACATTCTGACCTCAGTGCACTGCACTCTTACCTCCCACTGGCACCCCAACCTCACCGCGGCCGGTTGACTTGGGCACATGGAGCCTCTCCAGCTCCAGGGCCTCCTGCTCGTATTTGGTGATGATGAGAAGGTGGAGCTGCCCTCCGCCAGTCTGCAGCCTCTCTGCATTATTGTGGGCTGTCTTCTCCTGAAAGGAGAGAGGGACATTGATGAGTCCGCCCTGTACGTGCAGCGCCATTGCAGCCTGGCCAACCCCACCTGAGGAACACCTCGCAGGGTTCAGCCGATTCGTGACCCTGGAGCTGCCAGACACTCACTCCAAGCTGCCAGGGCTCACCCCCTTGCCCAGATGCTGCCTCATTGACGTTTGCCACTCACACTTGAAGACCTTCTAAACCTATGATCACTACCATCTAGAAGGACAAGGGCAGCAGATAGATGGGAACACCACCACCTGGAAGTTCCCCTCCCAATCACTCACCATCCTGACTTGGAAATGTTTTGCCATTCCACCACTATCGCTTGGTCCAAACCCTGGAACTCGCCCCCAAATGGCACTGTGGGTGTACCTACCCCACCTGCAGCGGATCCAGAAGGCAGCTCACCACCACCCTCTCAGGGGCAACTACGCATGGGCAATAAATGCTGGCCTAGCCAGCGAAAGCCACATCCCGTGAATGAATGAAAACAAAAACAAAATTCTGAGTTGGGTGGAAGGGGGCCAACCTAACTGCTGTGCTAAGTGACCCGGGCCAACACGGTACTCACCCTTCCTGATCGCAAGAGGTCATTAAACCGCTTGCAACACTGAACCCGGGTGTGTCTCACCACATCGTGGGAGCTGACCCGTTCTGCCACCTCCTCCATTTTGTTATGTGGTGGGGCCTTCCCCTCCGGTCCCTTGGCACCAGGATCTCCCGGCATGCTGCCACTTCCTCGAGGAGGGCATCCGAGAACCTCAGGGCCACCTGCCCCACCGACCTGCCCTCCCACCTGGCTGCTCTCCGAGATCACTGTCAGACATCCCCCTGCGCGACATCGGTGCCAGCCTTTGGAAGGCACCATTTTTAAACAGGCCGCCAGGTCGCCATTGGACTGAGGTCATTGGCCTCCCACCATCACCCGCCCCTTCCTGCTGTTCTCAGCAGCCGCGATTCACGCAGGGCTGGCCTTAAATGGCTCACCCGCTTAAAATGGCGGCACAGAGCCGATTGCGGGTGGTGATCAGCTTCGCGCCCGCCCGTGCCCAGTGAATGCCTGCCCGCCATAGGAAAGATTCACCCTCATGTTGCAAGCAAGGCACCATATGAACATCCGGCGATGTTTATCAACAGAAAGGGATTCTATTCACTCAATGTGCAGTTGATCTGTGACCACAAGAAGTGAATAATGTGTGTGCTTGATATCCCGGCAGCAGCCTCCCTGCCTATGTGCTTCAACACTCGCTGGTGCCTCACTTGTTTCTGCCAAGGCTGCAGATCAATGGATGAATCCTTTTTTTATTCTTTCACAGAGTGTGGGCATTGCAGGCTAGGCCAGCAATTATTACCCATCCCAGACTGCCCTTGAGAATCACACAGAATCACACAGTGCAGAAGAGGCCCTTTGGCCCATCGAGTCTGCACCGACACGTGAGAAACACCTGACCTACCTACCTAACCCCATTTACCAGCACTTGGCCCATAGCCTTGAATGTTATGACGTGTCAAGTGCTCATCCAGGTGCTTTTTAAAGGATGTGAGGCAACCCGCCTCCACCACCCTCCCAGACAGCGCATTCCAGACCGTCACCACCCTCTGGGTAAAAAAAGTTTTTCCTTCCCTAAACCTCCTGCCCCTCACCTTGAACTTGTGCCCCCTCATGACTGACCCTTCAAC
Organism: Cetorhinus maximus; assembly: GCF_964194155.1. Classification (NCBI taxonomy): domain Eukaryota; kingdom Metazoa; phylum Chordata; class Chondrichthyes; order Lamniformes; family Cetorhinidae; genus Cetorhinus; species Cetorhinus maximus. Next base: position 77,668,909 of record NC_135900.1, on the reverse strand, counting down.
TAAGGGGAACAGCTGCTCCCTATCCACCCTGTCCATGCCCCTCATAATCTTGTACACCTCGATCAGGTCTCCCCTCAGACTTCTCTGCTCTGACGAAAACAACCCAAGTCTATCCGACCTCTCTTCATAACTTAAATGTTTCATCCCAGGTAACATCCTGGTAAATCTCCTCTGCACCCCCTCCAGTGCAATCACATCCTTCCTATAATGTGGTGACCAGAACTGCACACAGTACTCAAGTTGTGGCCTCACCAAGATTCTATACAACTCCAACATGACCTCCCTACTTTTGTAATCTATGCCTCGATTGATAAAGGCAAGTGTCCCATATGCCTTTTTCACCACCCCACTAACATGCCCCTCCACCTTCAGAGATCTATGGACACACACGCCAAGGTCCCTTTGTTCCTCAGAACTTCCTAGTGTCATGACATTCATTGAATACTTCCTTGTCAAATTACTCCTTCCAAAGTGTGTCACCTCACACTTTTCAGGATTAAATTCCATCTGCCACTTATCTGCCCATTTGACCATCCCGTCTATATCTTCCTGTAGTCCAAGACACTCAACCTCACTGTTAACCACCCGGCCAATCTTTGTGTCATCCGCAAACTTACTAATCCTACCCCCCACATAGTCATCTATGTCGTTTATATAAATGATGAATAATAGGGGACCCAGCACAGATCCCTGTGGTACGCCACTAGACACTGGCTTCCAGTCACTAAAGCATCCTTCTGTCATCACTCACTGTCTCCTACAACTAAGCCAATTTTGAATCCTCTTATCAAGTTACCGTGTATCCCATGTGCATTTGCCTTCTTTATAAGTCTCCCATGTCTTGGTCAAAGGCTTTGCTGAAATCCAAATAAACTACATCAACTGTACCTGGTCACCTCCTCAAAAAATTCAATCAAATTTGTTAGGCATGACCTCCCTCTGACAAAGCCATGCTGACTATCCCTGATCAAACCTTCCTCTCCAAGTGGAGATAGATACTCTCCTTCAATATTTTCTCCAATAGTTTCCCTACCACTGACGTGAGACTCACTGGTCTATAGTTCCCTGACATCTCTCTACAACCCTTCTTAAATAGCGGAACCACATTAGCTGTTCTCCAATCCTCTGGCACCTCCCCCGTGGCCAGAGAGGAATTAAAAATTCAGGTCAGAGCCCCTGCGATCTCCTCCCTTGCCTCCCTCAGCAGTCTGGGACACAAATTATCCGGACCTGGAGATTTGTCCACTTTTAAGCCTGCCAACCTCTCCAATACCTTGTCACTCCCTATATCAATTTGCTCAAGAACCTCGCAGTCTCTCTCCGCGAGTTCAATACCTTCATCCTCATTCTCTTGGGTGAAGCAGGATGTGAACTATTCATTCAACACTCTACCAATGTCCTCTGGCTCCACCCATAGATTGCCCCCTTGGTCCCTTATGGGCCCTATTCTTTCCCTGGTTATCCACTTCCCATTGATATACTTATAGAATATTTTGGGATTTTCCCTACTTTTACCAGCCAGAGCTTTCTCATATCCCCTCTTTGCTCTCCTAATTGCTTTCTTAAGCTCCACCCTGCACTGTCTGTACTCCACTAATGCCTCTGCTGATTTGCTCCCCTTGTACCTGCTAAAAGCCTCTCTTTTCCTTCTCATCGTATCCTGAATATCTCTGGTTATCCATGGTTCTCTGGGCTTGTTACTCCTTCCTATCACCCTAGAGGGAACATGTTGAACCTGTACCCTCCCCATTTCCTTTTTGAATGCCCCCACCCCCCCTGCTCTTCTGTAGATTTCCCCACAAGTAGCTGTTCCCAGTCTACCTTGGCCAGATCCTGCCTTATTTTACTAAAATCCACTCTCCCCTAATCCAAAACATTTTTTTGCAACTTTTCTATTTCTTTGTCCATAACAAGCTTAAACTGTATCATGTTGTGGTCTCTATCACTAAAATGCTCCCCCACCACCACCTCAGCCACCTGTCCGGCTTCATTTCCCAGAATTAGGTCCAGCACTGCGCCGTCCCTTGTTGGACCCTCTACATATCGACCTAAAAAAATTCTCCTGTACACATTTCAAGAAATCCACTCCATCCAAGCCCTTAACACGATGTCTATCCCAATTAATGTTGGGAAAGTTGAAATCACCTAATATAATTACTCTATTGTTATTGTTTTTACACACCTCCTCAAATTGTGCACATATTTCCTCCCCAACTTCCCGCTGACTATCTGGGGGTCTATAATAAACTCCTAACAATGTAGCTGCCCCTTTTTTATCCCTAAGCTCTACCCACAAAACTTCATTCGATGCCCCCTCCAAGATATCATCTCTCCTTACTGCAGTAACCGACTCCTTAACTAATAATGCAACGCCTCCTCCTCTTTTACCGCCTCCCCTGTTGATTCTATACCCCAGAATGTTGAGCTGCCAATCCTGCCCCTCCCTCAACCACGTCTCTGTGAAGGCTACTATATCACAATTCCACGTGTCAATCCTCACCCTTAACTCATCCGTTTTACCTGTAATACTCCTGGCATTAAAGCCTTGCCTTACTCCCTTGAAGCTTAATGTAGCTGTACTCCCTCTGACTTGATTGTTTTACTGTATTATGATGTGTCCCTATTCTGCTAACATTCTGTGTCCCCTCCCCCTGCTGAATTAGTTTAAACTCCTCCCAACAGCACTAGCAAACCTGCCCGCAAGGATGTTAGTCCCACTCTAGTTCAGATGTAGACCGTCCAGCTTGTACAGGTCTCACCTTCCCCAGAAACAGTCCCAGTGATCCAGGAATCTAAAACCCTCCCTCCTGCACCAACTCTTAAGCCATGTATTCATCTGCGCTATTCCCCTATTTCTGAGCTCGCTAGCACGTGGTACTGAGAGTAATCCAGAGATTATAACCCGGGAGGTCTTGCTTTTTATAGTCTACTGCCTAACTCCCTGAATTCTTGATGCAAGACTTCATCCCTCTTTCTACCTATGTCATTGGTACCAACATGTACCATGACCTCTGCCTTATCACCCTCCCCCTTCAGGATGCCCTACAGCCGTTCAGTGACATCCCGGACCTTGGCACCAGGCAGGCAACACACCATCCTTGAGTCACGTTGATGGTCACAGTAGCACCTATCTGTTCCCCTGACTGTAGAATCCCCTGTTACTATTGCTCTTCCTCTCTTTCTCCCTCCCTGTACAGACAGGCTGCTTATGGTGCCAAAGCTTGGCTCTGTCTGCACTCCCTGGAGGAACCAGCCTCCGAAATGGAATACCGATTTGTGAGCGGGTCCCAAGGTGATTCCTGAACTACCTGCCTGCTTCTTTTGGACTGCTTGGTGGTCACCAATTCCCTTCCTTCCTCAAGTCCCTTCATCTGCGGTGTGACCCTCTCTCAATGTGCTATCCGTGATGCTCTCAGACTCATGGATGCTCCAGTGTCCCCAGCCGCCGTTCCAGCTCTGAAACCCGAGCTTCCAGGAGCTGCAGCTGGACACACTTCCTGCACACATGCTGGTCCCCGGCACTGGAAATGTTCCCGGCTTCCCACATGGAGCACAAGGAGCACACCATGGCTTTGAGCTCTCCTGCCATGACTTATCCCTTTAAATTAAACCTTTTAAATCAATTACTCTAGGGCCCTTCTTTCCTGATCCTCATTACTACAGAATATACAAACAATAAACCACAAAAAGACCTTAAACTATAAGCAATAAAAGTAGTAAATACTTACCCGACCTTACCCACTACTTACCAGTCATTTCTCTCCCTTGTACCCTCTATTGCAGCAGCAGGGCAAGACCACTCTCTGAAGATTTAAGAAGTTGGATAGCAAAGAAAAAATGCAAAGAGCACCTCTTCCCCTCTGCACCGAATTCCCGCTGTGCACCAAATTACCAACAGCCACACTCACTCTGACTGTGTCTCACTCAGGATGAGGTCTCCCCGCTGCCCATGTGCAACTCACTGAGAAGGTAATGGTGAGCTGCCTTCTTGACCCGCTGCAGTCCATGTGGTGTAGGTACACCCACAGTGCTGTTAGGGAGGGAGTTCCAGGATTTTGACCCAGCAACAGTGGAGGAACAGAGATATATTCCCAAGTCAGGATGGTGAGTGGCTTGGAGGGGAGCGTCCTGGTGGTGGTGTTCCCGTCTGTCTGCTGCCCTTATCCTTCTAGATGGTAGCAAACACTGGTTTGGAAAGTGCTGTCAAAGGAGCCTTGGTGAGTGGCTCCAGTGCATCTTGTAGATGGTACACATTGCTGCCACTCTGTGTTGGTGCTGGAGGGAATGAATGTTGGTAAAGTGGTGGATGGGATGTCAGTCAAGTGGAGGGTATTCCAACACACTCCTGACTTGTGCCTTGTAGATAGTGAACAGGCTTTGGGGAGTCAGAAGGTGGATTACTCACTACAGAATCCCCAGCCCTTGACCTGGTCTTGTAGCCATACTATTTATATGGCTGGTCCAGTTCAGCTTCTGGTCGTTGGTAATTGTTGGGACTTGTGAATCCCAGTTGCACGCTTGTTGTGGGATGGCCAACTTGGTACTATAGATAGAGTTGATCAGCAGACACTTCTTAGGTGGAACACATTCTGTTTCTTTACAAAGGCACTCAGGCTACTACATGTCTGCTTTCACATCGAACCCTATCTCCATACTACTGACTATTAACTACAGACTGACTACTGAGGTAGCCCGCGTTACTCTCCTATTGGTTACACAAGATCATGTGACCTTCCTTTATAACATTCTTCTTAAAGGTATACCACACATTTAGAGAAAACCATAATTACCACATTCCTCCCCCTTTGCTCAGAAATACATTTTACATTTACAATTACAATTTGCTCAAAATAGCAAGTTATTTACACTGGTAAGTAATTTACAAATTCAGTCTTTCTGGGGGTTTCCTTTGTCATGTTGAACACCTCAGTTCTACAACTTCAGAATCGTTGTCAGGAACCTCCTTTTCTGGGGTTGTCTGAACATCAGGATCTTCGGTGGGCACCTGCAAATTTGTTTCCTCAGCTCTTGCAGGTACAACAGATACATCTGACACATCTGTACGAGGCTAAGTTCTCTCAACAGGAAACGTTGACCCGGCCAAGAACACTGGTGGAATCATTTCTTGATGATTTGTTTCTTTCTTCCTTAGATGATCCACTTGTCTCCGTATGACTCAGTCTTCCACCTCCACATGGTAAGATAGGGGTCCAGTCACTGCACTTATTTCACCCAGTAACTACTTTGGTCCTTCTCCAAAGTTCTTCACCTATACTGTCTCTCCCACGGTAAATTTCCTCTCACGACTATGACAGTCACATCTATTTTTCTGGCTTCCCTGACTCCTTTCCAACTCCCCTCTAAATTCGGCATTATTAAGCTCAATCTCATCCTGAGACGGCATTTCAACAATAACTCTGTAGGTGTGGCACCTGTTGTTGTGTGAGGGGTGGTCCTATACTGAAAAAGAAAGCGTGATAGCTCAGCTGCTAAGGAATCTCCAGTTAACCTTTTCATGCCTAACTTGAATGTTTTTGAACCGTCCTTTTAGCCAGTCCATTTGGGGAAGGTGGTACGGTGAAGTTTTTACATAAGTGATAAACCGCTGAAACTCAGTACTCGTAAATGCTGTGCTGTTATCAGAAACGATCACTGCTGGTAGTCCATTAATTGCAAAACTTTGACGTAGCTTCTCAATTGTAGCAGAAGAGGTTGGTGATTTCACTTCATTTATGTCCATCCATTTTGAGTGGGCATCAACAATGAACAGAAACATTGTTCCCATGGAAGATCCCACATAGTCAATGTGTAATTGTACTCATGGCCATCCTGGCCACTCCCAAGGGTGTAACGGAGCTGTTGAAGGTAACTTTTGCAATTGCTGATGCTGCACACAATTCTTCACTAAGCTCTCTATTTCTCCATCCATCCCAGGCCACCATAGATAGCTCCATGCTATAGTCTCCATTCGGGAAATTTCTGGGTGTGCACTGTGTAGTTCAATTAACAATGGCTTTCTTCCCTTTGGAGGAACTATCACTCATGCTCCCCACAATAAGATACCATCCTGGCTGGTTATTTCATGTCTTCTGTTGAAGTACGGTTTCATTTTGCCAGATACAGGCTCTTGTGACCAGCAATGAAACACTTGTTTTCATACTTGAGATAGGACTGGATCCCCACTTGCCCAGTCTCTGATCTGTCTAGCACATACCAGTGATGAATCTAAGAAATTTAACAGTGACACCAGTTCTTGTGGAACTGGGACACTTTCATCATGTTCTTGTAAAGGCAAATGACTCAGTGCATTGGCGTTTGTGATTTGATTTCCAGGCCTACAAACAAAATTGTATTCATATGCTGCCAGGATTAAAGCCTTATTTGTGTTTCTGTATCTTCTTTCTATGTGCCTTCTTCTTTCTAACACTGACTTTAGACTCAGCCTTCTTTTCGACTTCCAAATTGGCCAGACTACTTTCAGATGTAAGCTCTACTTGAGTGAACTCAGTGGCTGAGTCTCCCAGGATTTCATCACCTGTCTGCTTCTTAGAAAATTCAGCCACTTTTGCCCCCAAAGTTTCTTTGACTTCATGTAGCTGATCCTTCAGTTCTTCCATCTCTTTTTTGTATTTGTTTGGTGCCTCCTGGAATATTGAGCATTGTTCTGGCTTCTCTGCCAATTCGTCCTTTGGTTTATTCAGAGAGGTGTTGAATTCTTTCTGTTTCTTTCCATACTTATACAGAGGTACAAACTTTGACCTGAGGGAATTGTGTAGTGTGTGAAGGTCTTTCTTTTTCCTTTTGAAGGTTGCTCACCTCGTCACGAGCTCTGTCATTAGGCACGGTCGCTTCGAGCTCCTTTTGCTGTTCTACCATGTTTTGACTTAAGGCAGCCTGCTTCTCTTCACAGTGTCACATCCTTACATACTCTTTTTTCAAAACAGGGACATTTCCAGCTTCCTTTTGGAATCTCAGTGGCCAATCAAAGTTGATTTCCCTCAGCCAGTTTTGCCCTAGAAGTCTTGGTCCTCTGCATCTCAATACCAATGCTGGTAGCTTTACTGATTGGCTTCTGTAATGGACAGTTACTCTGCTTATGCCTTTGACTTGGATATCTTCACCCATGTAAGTTTTTGATTTGGCATCAGTTTTTTCTAAATTTAATTTATGTTCACCATAATTCAGATGCTTGAAGGTGTGTTCACCAATTACTGTAGTGGAAACCCCTGTGTCTACTTCCATTCTAATGGGTCTGCTATTCACTTTCACTGTTACATATGTTGGTTCTGTCTTTCCAACCTTCAGATTAAATAATGAATAAATATCTGAATTTTTTTGCTTCAGGCTCTTCCACATTGTAAATCTGGGTTTTTTCTTTTGTTTGAAAGTCTGCCCAACTCTTTCTTTGCACTGTCTTAATATGTGTCCATTTCGATGACAATAAAAACATTCGATTTCTTTAAACTGCCAATCATTATAAGTTTGCTTGTTTCCACCTGTTTTCGCTGCTAAGTCTTTTCTTTTTATTTTTCTCTAGCGGTGGCTGTTTCCCACTTCTCGGCATTTTCCTGCCCTTTTTAGCTGCCGCTTCCCACCCGAAGTGGAGGACGGCACCATTTTGCGCTCCCTGTATGGCTTTTGAATCTTTTATTGCGCTTTTCGTGGCCAGTGCTATCTGTACCACCTTCTTAAAATCCAAATTTGTTTTGGACAGTAATTTCTTCTGAATCGTGTCCTTATTCACATTGCACACTAAACGATCTCTGAACATGTTGTTTAGAGATGTACCAAACTCACAATGTTCTGTTAACTGTTTCAAACTTGCCACATAACAAGCAACTGTCTTCCCCCAGGGCTCTATTTCTAGAGTTAAACTTGAACCGTTGCATTGTTACCGAAGGTTTTGGCTGGTAATGATCCTTCACAAGGTCCACCAATTCATCAAATTTTTTTGGATCAGGGCACTGGGTGCTGTAGGCTTTATTCCCATGTGTAGATAAGAGGATCACTCGCCTCTTCTCTTCCCCATAATGTTGCTCGCTTGGAAAAAGAATGTGAGGCATTCAACATAACGAGACCGATCATCCGTGGTTGGATCTAAAGGATCAATTCTTCCAAATTGCGGCATTCTGTGAGGGGATTGCTTTGACGATTTGGACAGAAATTCTACTTACAATTACCGTGTGAGGTATAGCCCCATTTCCTTTCTCTAGAGTTATTTTCCGCTGAATTATTTTACTGTCAACACTAACTTGTTGTATCTTTGCTTAATCCACGCTTTATCCTCGCTTCATCCTTGCATTATCCTCATTTTATCCTCGTTGCCAGTTTGTTGGGACCTGTGAATCCCAGTTGCACACTTGTTGTGGGATGGCCGAGTTGGTACTATAGATAGAGTTGATCAGCAGACACTTCTTAGGTGGAACACATTCTGTTTATTTACGAAGGGAATCAACAGCTACTCATGTGTGCTTTCACATCAAACCCTATCTCCATACTACTGACTACTAATTACTAAGGTAGCCCGCGCTACTCTTCTATCGGGTACACAAGATCATGTGATCTTCTTTTATAACATTCTTCTTAAAGGTATACTACATATTTAGATAAAACCATAATTCCCACAGTAATCCCCCCACCCCAAGATGTTGATAGTGGGGGATTCAGCAGTGGTAATGCCATTGAATGTCAAGGGGAGATGGTTGGATTCACTCTTGTTGGAAATGGTCATTGCCTGGCACTTGTGTGGCATGAACTTATTGGCCAAAGCCTAAATGTTGTCCAGGTCTTGATGCATTTGGACATGGACTGTTTCAGTATCTGAGGAGTCATGAATGGTGCTGAAAATCATCAGTGAACATCCCCACTTCTGACCTTATGATGGAAGGAAGGTCATTGATGAAGCAGCTGAAGTTGGCTGGGCCTGAGGAACTCCTGTAGTGATGTCCTCGGACTGAGTTGATTGACCTCCAACAACCATAACCACCTTCCTTTGTGCTGGGTATGACTCTAACAAGTGGAGAGTTTTTCTCCTGATTTCAGTTGACCCCAGTTTTGTTTGGGCTCCTTGATGCCACACTCAGTCAAATGCTGCCTTAATGTCAAGGGCAGTCACTCTCACCTCACCTTGGGAGTTCAGTTCTTTTGTCCATATTTGAACCAAGGCTGTAATGAAGTCAGGAGCTGAGTGGCCCTGGCGGAACCCAAACTGAGACTCAGTGAGAAGTTTATTTCTGAGTAAGTGCCACTTGATAGCACTGTCAACGGCACCTTCCATCACTTTACTGATGATCGAGAGTAGACTGATAGGGTGGTAATTGGCCAGGTTGGATTTGTTCTGCTTTTTGCGTACAGGACATACCTGGGCAATTTTCCACATAGCCAGGTAAATGCCAGTGTTGTAGTTGTACTGGAACAGCTTGGTTAGGGGTGCAGCATGTTCTGGAGCACAGGTCTTCAGTACTATTGCCGGAATATGGTCAGAGCTCATAGCCTTTGCAGTATCCAGTGCCTTCAGCTGTTTCTTAATATCACATGGAGTGAACCAAATTGGCTAAAGACTGGCACCTGTGATGCTTGGGATCTCTGGAGAAGGCCAAGATGGATCATCCACTTGACTCTTCTGGCTGAAAATTGCTGCAAATGCTTCAACCTTATCTTTTGCATTGCTGTGCTGGGCTCCTTCATCATTGAGGATGGAGATATTTGTGGAGTCTCCTCCACCAGTGAGCTGTATAATTGTCCACCACCATTCACGACTGGATGTGGTAGGACTGCAGAGCTTAGATCTGATCCGTTGGTCATGCAATTTCTTAGCTCTGTCTATCACATGCTGCTTCTGCTGTTTGGTATGCATGTAGTCCTATGTTATAGCTTCATCAGGTTGACACGCCATTTTATTTGTGCCTGGTGCTGCTCCTGGCATGTCCTCCTGTACTCTTCATTGAATCAGGGTTAATCCCCTGGCTTGGTGGTAATGGTAGAGTGGGGGATATGCCAGGCCATGAGGTTACAGATTATGGTTGTATACAATTCTGCTGCTGCTGATGGCCCACAGCACCTCATGGATTCTCAGTTTTGAGCTGCTAGATCTGTCCAAAACCTATGCCATTTAGCGCTGTGATGGTGCCACTCAACACAATGGAGGGTATACGCAACGTGAAGACAGTGAGGTGGAAGAGAGGTTCAATGTCAGTCACGGCACAACAAGGAACATCATCAGTTTGAAGATGCACTTCCGCTGTCTCAATCACTGTGGGTTGTCTCCAGTATGACCCAGTGAAGGTGTCACATATAATTGTTGTGTGCTGCACACTGTACAACATTGCCATACAGAGGGGTGACAACATCAAGAAGAGGGGGCAAAAGCTTCATTTGATGAAGAGGATGGGGAAGTGGAAAGTGAAATGAAAGGGGATCCACAGCCACAGGGTGCTGCCCATGTCTGAGCCAATCCAGTTGACCCATAAGAAGGAAGCCACCATGTTATCCTGACCTGCTCCCAACCACCTGGTCACCATTAAGGGCCATACATTCATCCACCTTACCCTGTCTCCATGGGTGGCACATATTCTTGCAATGAAGCCCTCACATTGATCATCCTCTGTCGTCACTCTTAATTTTCGAGCAAGCTGTCAGTGCCCCTTGTCCACATGATAATATGCATCATAATTTCTTAAAGGGGCAACATGATGAGGCCCTCATATGAAGTAGCACATGCAAACTAAAGCACATAAATATTCTAAAGTGACACTAACACTCCTTTGTTATATAAATACCAGTGCTACCTCACTGTGTGAAAGTGAACTTCTTGAAATGTTTCCGAGTGTTGCAGTGAGGTGCATCCCCATCCCCAAGATCTGCAGATGTGGTGGGAGCAAGTGCCTATCTCGATACCCCATGGCCTTTAATGACCATGGCAGGCATCCTGTGACAGCCCCAGGCCTGGATGGGCCAGGGCATATAAGACTGTCCTACACCAGTCAGGTGAAGTTGGTTATATATAATTTTTCTTAATCTTTACCCAAATAAACTCTGTCATCTCCCCCACTGATAGTTGTCCAGTGACCATATCCATGGACCAGGATTTTCAGCTCAGTGTGTGGACACGCAGCCGACACCCCTGACTGTGAAATAACACGCGACAATGTCCCAACGCCATCCTGCACTCACGCGATATTTCGGTCAGTGGGTGCATGAGAGTTGGCAGCGTGCTTGCCAACAAGTAGGAGGCCTATTAGTACAGGTAAACAAGTAATTAAGTAGAATTTTTCACTGCCCATTCAATCTTACGGTTGGCAGGCAGGCGAATTGGCCAGGCGGCCTTTGGACTTTTTGCGAAACCTCATCCACGGGCGGGATGGGGTTTCCAACAGTGAAAATAAAAACCAATACATTTATTAAAAACTCATTTTTAACATGTCCCTCTTCATGTGACTGAATCACATGTGGGGACGTGTTTATATTATTTGCAGATTCTTCATTTTTCATTCTAAAAACCTTCAGCTCCCCTGAGGCAGCTCGGTGCCTTCAGGGAGATTTCAGTGCGCTCTCCCCCGGCACATGCGCACACTTCAGCGCTCACGCTCCTCCCGTCCCCACCCCGGCAGTGCTGAGGCTCTCAGCGCGCCTTTCACACCGTTAATTGACCAGCTAGCATGAAATCGCGGTTGGAGCCCGATCGTGGGAGATGGACCGTTTCACAGCCGCTCCCGGGCCTGCCCACCACACTCGCCTGACAAGGGGAAACTCCTGCCCTTGGTGCGGGATTCTGGATCAGTTGTTGTTCATCTGGAGCCTTATCTTCATCCAAAAACAGAAGCACATTGAAAATAAGTTCCATCCATCACCCAGGGACTCTTCTTTCTCCTGATCCTTCATTCCATTTTTTTAAAGAATTCGTCCTTTCATGGGATGTGGGCATCATTGGCAAAGCCCATCCCTAAATGCCCTTGAACTGAGTCAGCCACATTGCTGTGGGTCTGGAGTCACATGTAGGCCAGACCGGGTAAGGATGGCAGATGGGTTCTTACAACCCATGTGATCCAGATGGGTTCTTAGAAAAACAGATGATAGTTGTCATGATCACCATTTGTGAGACTCGCTTAATATTCCAATTTATTAATTGAATTTAAATCCCACCAGCTGCCATGGTGGAATTTGAATCCATGCCCCCAGAGCATTAGCCTGGGCTATGGATTACTAATCCAGTGATGTTACTACTATGCCGCCATCTCTTTTTTCTTTATTTCATTGCTATTCTCAGTATTTTTAATAGTGTACACCAGCAGGGGACTGTGACCTTCTGCTGTGAGGGAGTGAGACAGTGAGCACCCTCATGAATGCTCGGAATTGCATTATGACCCACTGCCCAAAAACATTGCACAAAGGGAATACTGAGGCTGAGGCTTTATTGTTTCTCATCAATCTGCTTTCAACGGCTTGCCGTCAGTCACTAAGTCCCTTAATCTTTGTCAGCTGTTGCTGGACCTCTTCCACTCTTCTTTGTGAACAGTCAAGTCAGTTTTCTATTTGAGGGGTACTACTTAGCTGAAAGTTGCTCCTAACTTCTCAGCTATGAATGTTGCTTGAAATAGGCTTTGCATATCAGATTCTGTGCAGCAATAATCACTTCAAACCCTGTACAGGGGATGTTATTTCAAGTGCCTGGCAGTGAATGATTCTGTCAGCAAATCTGGACTGAGAAGGTGCCCTCCCCCAACATTGCTTCCCAATGGATTATAGCCAAGCCAATCAGCCAGCTGGATTTTCAACTTTGCACCCTGGGTGGAGTGGGCTCCTTATAGAACCCGTTCAATTATCATCCCGTTGGTCTTGAGCCTGGTGATAGGAAAGTTAGGGCTGATATCAGGATGTTTGTCTTCACATTGGACCTGAATTTTACCAAAGGGGCAGATGACATGTGGTAAAGTGAGGTACCCTGTCCCTTTAAGAGAACGCAAGAGTACTGATCATAGCAACTGGGAACTGTAAGTCTAGTTCTGGAGGTTTCTGAGTGAGCACGTATGATCTGGCGCTCTGCCCTATGTCTCAATAAACCCTCACTGTTTATTCTTACATCAGTCTCTCCCCATTATTGATTGCAAAGAGCACTTGAGGAGAACATAGGAAGGTGAGCAGTTAGAGTTCAATTGGCCAACGAATTCATTTACCCAAGGCATAAAAGTGATGAGGAAGATAAAGAACAAAAGAAAATAAATTTCAAGGTAGGGTCAGCAAGCATTGGAAAGGGCATCTGTACTTAACTTATAAAATAGGCGACAGCCGGCAATCGAAGCAGAAAGCAGTGTTGCAGTTTAACATTTAAAAAACCCTGCGGAATCATGATTGCGGGGATCCTGCTAAAACCTGAAAAGAGCGTGAAACCCAGCAGAGAAAAGCCGACAGCTGCAGAGACAGAGTTAAAAGAAAAGGTGACGATGCTTAAAGCAGCAATACATTTAAAAGGGTAAATATATGAAAAATGGCTATGGACAGAAAATGATAAGAGACCCCAGAATGAGGGCAACTCTATGGTGAGCCAAACACCTAAATTCGTCATCACCTGGAAAGCCTATCGGAAGTGCAGTCTCCTTGCAGTCGTTCACAATATCGCAGTGTTGATCCATTCGACCCCATTGCAGATGACTGTTCTCACTATGACGAACACCTAGTGTTCTTTTTTACTGCTAACAACATCACGGGGGAGGAGAAGAAGAGGGTGATTCTTTTGTCCTCATGTGGGAGCAAAACATGTGGACTGATCCGCAGCTTTATGTCCCCTAGCGCCCCAGATTCGAAGACTTTCAACGAGTTAATAAAAATTGTACAAAACCACCTGAGACCAAAGCCCCCAGTTACTATGCAGCGCTTCAAGTTCAGTTCAAGGAACTGGATTCCAGAGGAGACAATAGCTGACAATGTGGCCATTTTAAAGGCATTAACTGAACATTGTGAATTTGGAACGTCCATTAGTGAGAGACCGGCTGATATACGGGATTGGAGATGATACTATCCAAAGGCGTTTGCTCGCCGAAGCCAGTCTAGACTTCAATAAGGCATTAGAATTAGCTACCGCGATGGAGAGTGATGTTAAAAATTCCAAAATTATAAAAGAGACACAAAATGGTGCTGTCCAACTGGTTGGGAGAGACAATCTGGCAACAAAAGGCTCGACAACTTCGGACTCCATGGAAAGACGGGAAACACTCCCTAGCTCCAGACCATTGGAAAACCATAGGTACTGCAGAGAAACCCCACAAAATGAATGAGAGAAATACATCCAGGCCTCAAGTGAGCAAACGACAACTCAAACAAGTTGAGTGTTTTTCTGCCATCGCTATGGCCACACAATGAGGCACTGCAGAGAAAGGATAAAACAACACTATAAAGGCAGAAGGAAAAATCGTAAAATATGCCTCATGAAAGAGCCAGAAGAAATAGAAAACAAAAACAAAAATACCTGGAAAAACTCAGCTGTTGAAGGGTCATTCGGACTCGAAACGTTAACTGTGTTCCTCTCCGCAGATGCTGCCAGACCTGCTGAGTTTTTCCAGGTATTTTTATTTTTGTTTTGGATTTCCAGCATCCGCAGTTTTTTGCTTTTATCCAGAAGAAATAGAATTAGACATACATTCATTATATAACCTCAAAGCAGGTAGAACTGAGCCAATCCAAGTAATCATTACAGTTAACGGACAACCCATTAAGATGGAAGTTGATATGGGAGCATCGATGTCCGTCATTGGACAGCAGACATTTAGATATCTGAGTAAAGGAACCCATCCTTTGAAGTTAGAAGTTTCAGACACAAAGCTGAGGACATACATGAGCAAAGAAATAAATATGAAAGGGGCATGTAAAGTCAAGGTGCAGTATGAGGAACAGTCTGCAAAATTACCCCTATTTTCAATGTCAGGCAGGGGACTGAGTCCTCTTGGCTGGGAGAGATAAATCTTGAGTTCCCGCTAAGTTCCCAATTTGAAACCAGAAATGTTGCTGCAAGGAAAAATGAGAACACAAAGACCAAACGGGAGAAAGCTGTAGAAGCATTACACTGGGTCAGAGTTCAAGAGGAAGTCAGCGTCCTTCGAAAGGAAATGGAAAATCTATTAAAGGACAAAATTCAATCAGCTCCCAATTTGTGCCACAAAAAAGAAATGGAGAAGAAACGGAAGAGTTAAACCTGTCTCTGGCCAAGCTAAGGAATGAATTAGCTGAGAAGGGGCAACGATATGCGATTCTCCAGGGAACTATTAATGAGAATAGGGAAGAATTGGAAGAGCTGAAGCAGCAGCTGCGTAAAAGCCCTGAAGGCCCTGGATTCTCAGAAGAGCTGTCGGAAAATCCAACTACTGAACTCATTCACATTCAGCTCACGCCCGAGTCTAGTTCAGCCAACAGTGGAATTAAAGAGAAGACAGAGATACAGGTCAGTGCTACCAAAAAAGGGACATGCAGGAAGAAAAAGAGAAATTATTGACAGTCCTCGGAAAGAAAAACAAAAATATATTTTTTTTCCTTTTCCTCTTTCTCCTCACACGTCATGTAGCTCATCGCTGCATTGCTTTGTGCTTGTTGCCCTTTATCTGTTTCAGCTTGGAGAGGAGAGGCAGCAGGAGTGAATGTGGCTGCACCCAGAAGGTGGTGAAATCATCCACTGAGGGACCTCGAGGGCAACTGCCCCTAAAAAGGAGGTCTCGGAAACACCAGCCGAGGTTGTTGGGCTACGACCCTCAATCCATCAAAGAAGGCCTCCTGAGAGACTTGACTTGTAAATAGTTATGTGTAAATAGTTAATGTGTTTTAAGCTTGTTAGCTGTACTTTTAAGTAAAGGGGGAGGGTTGTGGTAAAGTGAGGTGCCCTGTCCCTTTAAGAGAATGCAAGAGTACTGATCATGTGACAGCACTGATGAATCCCAGGACAGCGTGGGCAACTGGGAACTGTAAGTCTAGTTCTGGAGGTTTCTGAGTGAACACATATGATCTGGTGCCCTGCCCTATGTCTCAATAAACCATCACTGTTTATTCTTACATCAATTTCTCCCCATTATTGATTGCGGTTGAGGAGAACATAGGAAGGTATGCAGTTAGAGTTCGATTGGCCAACAAACTCATTTACCCAAGACATAAAATGACCCAACAATAGATTAGAATGTAAAAGTAAGGTTATAATGTTGGAATTGTATAAAACACTGGTGAGGCCAGAACTGGAGTATTGTGTGCAGTTCTGGTCACCACATTAAAGGAAGGACGTAATAGCTCTGGAGAGAGTGCAGAGGAGGTGTACAAGAATGTTGCCAGGGTTAGAAAAGTGTAGCTATGAGGAGAGATTGGATAGGTTGGGGTTATTTTCCATAGAACAAAGAAAGCTGAGAGGTGACTTGATTGAGGTATATAAAATTATGAGGGGAATAGATAGAGTGGACAGGATCAAATTGTTTCCCTTGATGGAGAATTCCAGAACCAAGGGACATGGATTCAAGAGAAGTGGCAGAAGGTGTAGGGGGGACATGAGGAAGAACTTTTTTATGCAGAGGGTAGTGGGTGTCTGGAATTCGCTGCCCAAGTTGGTGGTAGAGGCAGAAACTCTAAACTCTTTTAAAAAGTACGTGGATCTGCATCTTAAGTGCTGTAAGCTGCAGGGCTATGGACCGGGTGCAGGAAGGTGGGATTAGGAAGGGCACCTGGGTGTCCTCGGGCTGGCATGGACAAGATGGGCCAAATGGCCTCCTTCTGTGCTGTAACTTTTCTATGGTTCTAACAACACAAACAACAACAACAACAACTTATATTTATATGATGCCTCTTATGTTTTGTGATTGCCAGAAGTCTGGAATAGTCTCACTTTTAGACACAGATATTGGAGCTGACATCGAATGTATTTCTCAGGTCTTGCCAAGTGCTGCAGACTGACTCATTGTTAGTGGGTGCACAGGCTGTGGTGCAGTTGTGAGTGATGTGGCATCCTGGATACTTGTGCATACATGCCCATAAGAATATAATTCCTAACTCTTTTCAAGAATATAACAATTTAACAGAGCCTTTGAAATGTCCCTAAGTACTTGACAGGAGAATTACAAAAGAAAGTATGACACTGAGCCGCTTAAGGAGATATTAGATCAGATGAGCAAAAGCTTGGTCAAAAGCGTATGTTTTAAGAAATGTCTTAAAGGAGGAAAGCGAGGCAGAGAGGTATAAGGAGGGATGTAGAATTCTAGAGACTAGGCAACTGAAGACACAGCCATCAACAGTGGAACAGTTATAATTTGAAAAGCAGAAGAGGCCAGAATTGGAGGAATGCAGATATATCAGAGGGTTGTGGGATTGAACAAGATTACACTGATAGAGCCAAAGATCATGGAGGGATTTGAAAAAAAGGATGAGGGTTTTAAAATCAAGACATTTCTTGACTAGGTGCCAATGTAGGTTAGCAAGTACAATGATGACAGGGTAACAAGTTAAGACACGGGCAGCAGAGCTTTGGGTGACCTCAAGCTTATCAAGTGTGGAATGTGGGAGAGCAACCAGCAATGTGTGGAATAAAGCAGGTAACAAAGGCACGGATGAGGGTTTCAGCAGCAGGTGAGCTGAGACAGGGGCGAAGTTGAGCAATGTTACGAAGGCAAAAATAGGCGCTCTTAGAGATGGTGTAAATATGAGACCAGAAGCTCATCTCGGGATCAAGTGCAACGTTGGGGAGATATCTAGTTTCGTGGCATGCGTGGCAGTACCTCCTCGGTGATTTTTCAAGGAAGAGCCAATTAAGGGTGAACAAGTGGAGGTGCGGCCAGTCGAGGGTAGCGGGTGTGTCATAAGCCGGCAGCTCACCCTGAGGCACTATTTTTAAAGCCACATGTGCAGCATTCAGGAAGGCCTACAGACACACGTCAAAAGGAGGGGTCCTACAGCAATGGAGGCAGCGGAGGAATGGCTTCAACATGAGGAAGGGTCATGATTCAGGAGCCCCACTTCTGCCTCCATTCCTGCCAACACAAGGTCAGTAAAATTCTGCCCTTGGAGTGGACTCAGTTTTGGGCATGAAAATCATTAAGTAGGTGATGTGGGGACTGGAGGTTTCCTGGATGTGCAGAAGGCATTTGCCAGAATGGTTCCAGGGATGGGGGATTGGAAAATCTGGGCTTGTTCTCCTTGAAGGAAAAGAGAATGAGAGGAGATTTGATACATATGTAGAAGATTATGACAGGTTTCGATCAGAGCTGGGGTCTGGACAGAGTAGATAGGGAGAAGCTGTTCCCACTCATGAAAGTATCGAGAATGAGAGGGCACAGATTTAAAGTAATTGGCAAAAGAAGCAAAAGTGAAATGAGGAGAAACATTTATACACTGCGGCGAGTGGTTAGGGCCTAGGATGCACTACCTGAGAGTGTGGTGGGTACAGGGTCAGTCAGGTCATTAGGGTCTGGAATACGCTGCCTGAGAGTGTGGTGGGTACAGGGTCAGTCAGGTCATTAGGGTCCGGAATGCACTGCCTGAGAGTGTGGTCGGAACAGGGTCAGTCAGGTCATTAGGGTCCGGAATGCACTGCCTGAGAGTGTGGTGGGTACAGGGTCAGTCAGGTCATTAGGGTCTGGAATGCACTGCCTGAGAGTGTGGTGGGTACAGGGTCAGTCAGGTCATTAGGGCCTGGAATACACTGCCTGAGAGTGTGGTGGGTACAGGGTCAGTCAGGTCATTAGGATCTGCAATGCACTGCCTGAGAGTGTAGTGGAGACGGAGTCAGTCAGGTCATTAGGGCCTGGAATACACTGCCTGAGAGTGTGGTGGGTACAGGGTCAGTCAGGTCATTAGGGCCTGGAATACACTGCCTGAGAGTGTGGTGGGTACAGGATCAGTCGGATCATTAGGGCCTGGAATACACTGCCTGAGAGTGTGGTGGGTACAGGGTCAGTCAGGTCATTAGGGCCTGGAATACACTGCCTGAGAGTGTGGTGGGTACAGGGTCAGTCAGGTCATTAGGGTCTGGAATACACTGCCTGAGAATGTGGTGGGTACAGGGTCAGTCCGGTCATTAGGGCCTGGAATACACTGCCTGAGAGTGTGGTGGGTCCAGGGTCAGTCAGGTCATTAGGGCCTGGAATACACTGCCTGAGAGTGTGGTGGGTACAGGGTCAGTCAGGTCATTAGGGCCTGGAATACACTGCCTGAGAGTGTGGTGGGTACGGGGTCAGTCAGGTCATTAGGGTCCGGAATACACTGCCTGAGAGTGTGGTGGGTACAGGGTCAGTCAGGTCATTAGGGCCTGGAATACACTGCCTGAGAGTGTGGTGGGTACAGGGTCAGTCAGGTCATTAGGGCCTGGAATACACTGCCTGAGAGTGTGGTGGGTACAGGGTCAGTCCGGTCATTAGGGCCTGGAATACACTGCCTGAGAGTGTGGTGGGTACAGGGTCAGTCAGGTCATTAGGGCCTGGAATACACTGCCTGAGAGTGTGGTGGGTACAGGGTCAGTCCGGTCATTAGGGCCTGGAATACACTGCCTGAGAGTGTGGTGGGTACGGGGTCAGTCAGGTCATTAGGGCCTGGAATACACTGCCTGAGAGTGTGGTGGGTACAGGGTCAGTCAGGTCATTAGGGCCTGGAATACACTGCCTGAGAGTGTGAGGGAGGCAGGTTCAATTGAAGCATTCAAAAGGGAATTAGAGTGTTATCTGAAAAGGAAGAATGGTTATGGGAGAAGGAGGGCCATTGGTACTAGCTGAGTTGCTTATTCAGAGAGCCAAAGCAGATACGATGGGCCAAATGGCCTCCTTCTGTTCTATAACAATTCTGTGGATAAGGACGACAAAAAAAAGCTGTTCCCATTAGCTGGTGGCACAAAAACTAGGGGACTCAGATTTAAGTATTTTGGAAAGAGATGCAGGGGAATGTGAGAAGGAACATTTTTTTTAGATAGTGATAGGTATGACCTGAAACTCACTGATCACAAGAGTGCTGGAAGCAGAAACAATAAAAGATTTCAGAAGAAGTTTGTATGCTGGGCACTTGAAGGAAACTATTCTGCAGGTCAATGGGGACAGAACAGGAACAGAATTACCTGGAAAAACTCAGGAGGTCTGGCAGCATCGGTGGAGAAGAAAAGAGTCGACGTTTCGAGTCCACATGACCCTTCAACAGAACTGAGTATAGTTAGGAGAGGGGTGAAATATAAGCTGGTTTAAGGTGGGAGGAGGGGAGAGAGAAGTTGAGGGTGGGGTGGTTGTAGGGACAAGCAAGCAGTGATAGGAGCAGTTAATCAAAAGATGTCACAGACAAAAGGATCAAAGAGGTGTTGAAGGTGGTGATATTATCTAAGAAAATGTGCTAATTAAGAATGGATGGCAGGATACTCAAGGTACAGCTCTAGTGGGGTTGGGTGGAAAGACTGACAAGGTATTAGTTGTAGATACATCTTTTGATTATCTGCTCCTATCACTGCTTGCTTGTCCCTACAACCACCCCACCCTCAACTTCTCTCCCCCTTCCCCCCCACCTTAAACCAGCTTATATTTCACCCCTCTCCTAACTATACTCAGTTCTGTTGAAGGGTCATGTGGACTCGAAACGTCGACTCTTTTCTTCTCCGCCGATGCTGCCAGACCTGCTGAGTTTTTCCAGGTAATTCTGTTTTTGTTTTGAATTTCCAGCATCCGCAGTAGTTTTTTGTTTTTACCTCTGGGGATAGAACAGGGTTTGACTGACTGACTGACTGACTAGATTGCTCTACAGAAAGCCAGGATGGGCTCAATGGGCTGAATGGACTCCTTCTGTGCTATAAATGACTCTATGACTTGGGTGGGCCAACTTGCCTTTCTGATGTGCATTTATCTTGAGATTTTGAGAGGCATTTGGCATTAATTCCTTCTGGCATTCTGCATATTTATCTATACCACTGTGGAGTTTTTATAGGAATCAGCTATGATAGTGTGGAATCCATTCTCCCTCCATCCTGTTTCATCAATGAGGCTGAACCATAAAACCAGATGCTTTGGTTGTTTAGAGAGACACTTTCATGTCAAAATAAATGGTTTGCAGCATAAAATGAATTGGCTCTCATAAAAAAACTGGTACTTTCATATCATGAGGTGAGATATAATTTAAAGCACTAAGGGTAATGACAGATTTGGCTGAGAGACTGAGAGACTGAAAATACAAAATTGTTTTTCTCTCTCTATTGTGACTATAAAGGAAGACAAAAGATGGAAATATTTCACACCCCCATTCCAGAACAATCTATGGCATCAATCACAAAGCTATCTCTGTCTGTCACAAAACATGGCATGGATTTTTCACAAAGTAGGAATTGGCTGCTTCTCCCTGGAAGCAAAAGCTAACTCTCAGCTTACTGTAGGAGTGACATTTGGACATTGAGCCTAGGGCTGCAGGGAAATAAAACCAAACCTGATTAGCTCAAGACTTGTGCTATGCTGAGGCCAATATTAGGTGGCAATTAAAAACAAAAAACTGCGGATGCTGGAAATCCAAAACAAAAACAGAAACAGAAATACCTGGAAAAACTCAGCAGGTCTGGCAGCATTGGTGGAGAAGAGCACAGTTGACATTTTGAGTCCTCATGACCCTTCAACAGAACTAAGTAAAAATAGGAAAGGGGTGAAATATAAGCTGGTTTAGGGGTTGGGGTGGGGGCGGTGGTAGAAGGGGGGTTGGGGGGGTGGGGGGGTGTGGTGGTTGTTGGGACAAACAGCCAGTGATAGGTGGAGATAACCAAAAGATGTCACAGACAAAAGAACAAAGAGGTGTTGAAGGTGGTGATATTATCTAAAGGAATGTGCTAATTAAGAGTGGAGAGCAGGACAAGCAAGGTACAGATAGCCCTAGTGGGGGTGGGGTGAAATAAGGCTAAAAGGGCATAAAAGGTATAGATAAACGATGGGTGGAAATACATTTTTAAAAAATGGAAATAGGTGGGAAAAGAAAAATCTATATAAATTATTGGAAAAAACAAAAAGGCAATTAGTTGAGCTACACTTAGTCTCAGCATCCTTTGAATATAGAAGAAAGGATCATCTAAGATTCCCATGATGATTTGCTATCCAATGCTAGACGTGAATGTGTGAGAGAATTTGGTTACCATGGCGCCAAGGTGACTAGGTTGAGGTATCACCTGCAGAACTGTATGGCAGCCTGAGTTAGTACCTTCATGAGTTAACAGGCGATGTGAGTCAGAAGGTAAATGCAGGGTTTTTATACACAAGGTGGTAATGGAATTGGGAAGTGTCCACCATGGCCCAGTAGCAGCACTTCACCTTTATATCAGAAGGTTGGGTTGGGTATTCAAGCTCTAATCCAGAGACTTGAGCACATAATGCAAGCTGACATTGCCAGTGCAGCGCTGAGGGAGTTTTTATTCTTTCATGGGATTCTATCATGCCTTTGTGCTCTTGAATTGTTACAGTCCATCTACCACGTGGGAGGTGCCATTTTTCAGATGTGATATTGAACCGAGGCCCCCTCTGCCCTCTTGGGTAAACGTACTCACTGATTACACCTCTTCTAAACACCAAAGAACGCTTAACAAAAAATCGATTACTTTGAAGTACAGTAACTCCCGTTATTTAGGCTAGAGCCACATTCTAACGCTCTTTGACCTCAGTGGAGCTTCTTTAAAAGAATTCCTTCGCCCCTCAGTTTCCTGCCCTTTTATGATGGCACCATAATGGGTACAGTGCCCAAGCGTTTATGGTTCTGGACTGCCAACCTGGATCCTACCACAGAAAGCGCTTGCCTTTATTTTGCACCTTACACAACCTCAGGCCATTGCAAAGGGCTTCACAGCCAATGAAATGCTTTCGAAGTGTAGTCACTGCTGTAACACAGTCAAACCGAGTCAGATTATGAAATTGATTTAAATAAATCTGATCATTTATGGACTGAAACCAGGGAAATGAAAAGCTGCTATCTTATTATAAAAGCCCAGCAGGCTCACTAACATCCTTCAGAAAAGCAACGTGCCATCTCTCCCAGCTCTGACCTACAGATGACTGCATTCTCATGCTCTGTGGTCTAGGCTTCTTGTTATCAAAGCTCTGGAGATGGGAGAGTAGATAGTGGCTGTGTTAGTGTCATCCAGAAATAGTTTTACAGTCCAGGAGGGGCCCCTCAGCTCATCATGATTCTGCTAGCTTGTTGAAAGAGTTATCTGATGAGTCCCACTACTCAGCTCTTTACCCTAACTCTGTAAAGTTTTTCTCCATATGTCCAATTCCCTTTTGATGGTTACTGTTGGATCTGCTTCTACCAGCCTTTCAGGCAGCATGTTCCAGATAATATCACCCAAAAACAAATGTTAAAATACTTAGCTCCTACTGTCCTGAACATTTTATCTATCTGATGCCCAGTTTTGGCATCACTGCTATGCAAACTCTTGTGTGATGTGTGATGCACATCTATTTCTGATGCCAAGTGCATTCACCACTCATTCATCTTCTGATAACACTTAAGCTTAGTCCATTCCCATCTGGTGAGTTTAATTCCACCTGACATTTTGCATTAACTCTACTTCATCCCATTTCAGGCCAATAGGATGATCACATTAACAATCTCTGCATGAGAGGAATGGGCGAAGACTCAAAGGTCCAATAATCCGCCACTCCCATCCCCCGATGGGTGGCATGGGACTCTCAGAAAATGTTGGCCTATTTATTTGGCAGCTTAAGAAAGTAGGTACCATTTTTCTTTCAAAAAGGCAGATCCTTACAAATTATTTGCTGAACCACAGCAGACTGTCAGGATTTTATACCCAGTGCTGTGAGGAGGCAGGCCCCGAGTCTACCTCAGCCAGAGCAGGGATCGAACCCCGTGCATTAATCTGATCCATATGCACATGCTAGCCAGCTGAGCTAATGTTCGCGATCACCCGAGCCATCTTTCACTTTATCTGGAGGTTGGAAATGGATCGTGTCCGCAGGGAACAAGCCTCTAGTTAAAGGGGGGATAAAACGTGCCCAACATCGCCCTCATCCTCATGGCCACTTCTGTGTGTGGCTGCATCAAGCTGTGCATAGTCCCTCACTACGCAAACACCAAGTGTCACTACGTGCTGAGGTTCTACCTGTCCCCGGTGTTGCGAAGGATGGGTCTGGCCACGCTGCCGCGGAACGCTCCAAGTAGTTGGACCGTGCCGTACCACCTGTCCCTCGTGGAAATATTTATGCAGAGAAACACCTTTGACTACAAGTCCATCAGGCAGTGGTCGGCACGTAGCGTCTTAGAGGCCCTGAGGGAAAAGGAGATGGTGGATCCTATCGGCTGGTTCCCCGAGCAGACTGTCAAAGTCATTTGGCAGAATGCCTCATCGCCAGAACTTTCCAACAAGCACCAAGATGTAGCCTGGCTGGTCATGAGAAAGACCCTACCCGTCATATCCTTCCTACACACCAGGAGTCTCACCCCCTCTGCACATTGCCCTTGAGGTGGCTGTGGTGGGGAAGAGACAATTGTCCACCTCCTTGTGGAATGTGCCTTTGTAAAGAAGGTCTGGAGAGAGATGCAGTGGTTTTTGTCGAGGTTCATCCTGAGCAGTTCTGTGACACAGGACTCTGTGCTCTACGGGCTGTTCCCAGGGACACACACCGAGACAAACATCAACTGCAGCTGGAGGATCATCAACTCGGTGAAAGATGCTCTTTGGTCTGCCTGAAACTTGTTGGTCTTCCAGCGCAAAGAGTTGTCTCCGACCGAGTGTTGCAGACTGGCACATTCCAAGGTCCAGGACTACGTGCTGAGGGACGCACTAAAGCTTGGGGCAGCCGCCGCAAAGGCGCAATGGGGAAAGGTCACTGTCTAAGATCTTTCTGCCATAGTGCACCGAGGGGCTGGGAACTGTATAGACCCCTCGGGCTGTACAGCTCACAATAAATGTATGCATTGAATACTAATTGTATTATAATTGTATTGAAGCACCTCAGAGTGCAACATGGTGTATGTTGATAACTCCAATACCATTGCACTGTCTGACTGTCTGTAACGACCATATTGAAATGTCTGTAATATTTGTTGATTGTATTGATGCACCTCGTGATCCATGTGTAAACGTTGAATCTGAGTGCACTTTTTGTGATGGCCATTTAGAAATGTTTTGTAATGTTCTTCCAGATATTTTATGAATAAAGTATATTTTTCCAAACAAAAACTGAGCTAATAAGTACACAAGCTAACACAACATTAATTCAGACAACTGGAATGTGCTGGTTTATCCAATGCTTGTTTGCAACCATCATTTCAAAATCCCTTCCCTATAGCCTGCATGCTGAACAATTTCCTTTCCCACACAATGGTTATTTATTTGAAAGCTTCAGCCTTCACATAGTTCCTATGTCTCTTAAGCATATATGAATTCTCTCAGTATCAGTTTACATCCTCTGTTAATGCCATTTCACCTAATTAAACACTTTCTGAGCTTGTTACTTTCCATATGTGCGTGTGCTGGTTGTGTCTTGATGTGTGTGTATGTGTGCGTGCGTGTGTTGTGTTGATGTTTGTGTGTGTTTGTGTTAATTGGTTTGTGTGCTGGTGTCTGAGGTGGTTTGAATATTTGAGTCTACCTTGATGTTTTTTATGATCATGAGCGGTTGGGGGTCCATATGTGAGTTCTTTGTGTTGGTGTGAGTATTGGTGTTTATGTGTGTGTTTTGTTTGTGTTGGTGTGAGTATTGGTGTTTATGTGTGTGTTTTGTTTGTGTTGGTGTGCGTATTGGTGTTTATGTGTGTGTTTTGTTTGTGTTGGTGTGAGTATTGGTGTTTATGTGTGTGTTTTGTTTGTGTTGGTCTGAGTATTGGTGTTTATGTGTGTGTTTTGTTTGTGTTGGTGTGAATATTGGTGTTTATGTGTGTGTTTTGTTTGTGTTGGTGTGAGTATTGGTGTTTATGTGTGTGTTTTGTTTGTGTTGGTGTGAGTATTGGTGTTTATGTGTGTGTTTTGTTTGTGTTGGTGTGAATATTGGTGTTTATGTGTGTGTTTTGTTTGTGTTGGTGTGAGTATTGGTGTTTATGTGTGTGTTTTGTTTGTGTTGGTGTGAGTATTGGTGTTTATGTGTGTGAGTTCCTTCTGTTGGTGTTTATGAGTTTGAGTTAATGTTTATGAGTTGGTGTATTGTTTGTGTTGGTGTTTATAAGTTTGTGTTAATGTTTTATGAGTTGGTGTATTGTTTGTGTCGGTGTTTATAAGTTTGTGTTAATGTTTTATGAGTTGGTGTATTGTTTGTATTGGTGTTTATGAGTTTGTGTTAATGTTTATGAGTTGGTGTATTGTTTGTGTTGGTGCTTATGAGTTTGTATTAATGTTTATGAGTTTGTGTATTGTTTGTATTGGTGTTTATGAGTTGGTGTATTGTTTGTGTTGGTGTTTATGAGTTTGTGTATTGTTTGTGTTGGTGTTTATGAGTTGGTGTTAATGTTTATGAGTTTGTGTATTGTTTGTGTTGGTGTTTATGAGTTGGTGTATTGTTTGTGTTGGTGTTTATGAGTTTGTGTTAATGTTTATGAGTTGGTGTATTGTTTGTGTTGGTGTTTATGAGTTTGTGTTAATGTCTATGAGTTTGTGTATTGTTTGTGTTGGTGTTTATGAGTTGGTGTATTGTTTGTGTTGGTGTTTATGAGTTTGTGTATTGTTTGTGTTGGTGTTTATGAGTTGGTGTTAATGTTTATGAGTTTGTGTATTGTTTGTGTTGGTGTTTATGAGTTGGTGTATTGTTTGTGTTGGTGTTTATGAGTTTGTGTATTGTTTGTGTTGGTGAATGTATTGGTTGATATTTGTGTTTGCTGGTACGCATTTTTACGAAAGACAATACTGCAGGAGGTGTATGCAGTATGCTTTTATGCGTGTTTGTATGTTGGTGTGCATTTGCATGTTGGTGTGTTTGTGTTTGTATTGGGGTGTGCTCTTCAGTGTGTTTATATGCGTATGGATGTATTTGAATGTGTGTGTGTGTGTGTTTTGATGGCCTGTGTGTCCTTGAAGTCTGTTACAATCTGCCTCTGTCTCATTTGTTTATTGCATTTTTTGAATTTCGTATCTTCTGCAGTTTTTAAAATGATGTCCTGTATAACCAAGTCCAGGTCATGTATATTAAAGACATATCACAAATGTATGTCACATGTGTGTGCATTGACCTCTGCACGTGCTGGTGGAGGGTGTGTTGGCACATATGTCTATATGTGTCTGTTGGTGTGTATCTGTGTTGGCGTGTGTATGTATGTGTTGTGTTGGAGTATGTATTGGTGCTTGTGTGTTGGAGTTTATGTGTTCGTGTGTGTGCTGTTCTGTATGTGTGTCTAACCTGTTTCTTTTTAAATGCAATTCATAACCACCACCCACCCTCCAGCTTTGAAGAAATGTAATTTCTTCCTTCTCTCCAATTGGCTGCTTGAGGCTGAGAGATTCCAACATTTCCTGTTTAAAGTTCAGATTTCCAGCATTTGCAGCTTGTTCTTAAGAAATTTTTCACCAGTGCACAACTCCTTTAACTCATTCTTTCTTGTTAGCTGTGCCCAAATTCTTCAACTGGCACTGCCTTCGCCCCAGGCAAATAATATCCCTTCAGCTATGAAGAGCATCTGAGTATAAAAGCATGTGATACAGAGCAGGAAAGAAAACTTGGAAAAAAGCCAAATAAAAACACAGGGAGAGTGGGAAAAATGAGAAATAAAGATTAAAATATTGTGGAAAGAAAAAATGAACAGACATTTACATAATACTTCATGAGGATATACCAAAGGCATTTGCAACTGATGAAGCACTTTTGAAGTGTAATGGCTGTTGATAAATTTGCAAACACAGTAGGCAATTCGTGAACAGCAAGATTTCTTATACAGTAAATGAGATGAGTGACCCAAATCCACTACATACTTTAGTCCATTCTTAACTGGAACTATATGCAGCTGTGGTCTGACTGGGGTAATGTACAACTCCAGCATGCTTCTGCAGATCAGAACTCAACTGATTTGCCAATATAATAACACCATCCCACTCGCTTTATCTCTGCTTCACAACATTTTAGACAGATTCCTTGAATCCCCAATGGCATATTTACTTCACTGCATTGACAAAGTGGAGAGTAAGGTGAGGATGTTAGGTCAGAATGTTAATGCTGTGTCAGGCCAAATGATCCTTTAGTTTGGGGATGGAGAAAATTAATGCTCAATTCAGATTGGAATTATGCCGATGTTTTGAGACTGCAGGCTCCTCCCATAGAATGTTCCAGCATATTTCTCTCATTGAGGGTGGGGCCTGGGAGAGTGAGGTGCAGTTGGTGCAAAACACTCGGGGCCTGGGGGCTGGTGGGGTGTCCTGGGCTCAGTGTTGATTTCAATCAAAGTTGAGCAGACTGAGCTGCAGACCTGAAAGACTGGCTTAAAAAAATTCAGAACCACCAGCCTGGCAGTTCAGATGTTTTTTGAAGTCGGTCTATCGGGTCAGTTTCACTGAATTGCTGTTCTACTTCTTCTGATCTTTGGGCAGCTTCGTGATTCCGATTTTCTTTTGAGTCAGTCAACCACGAAGCTGCCCAAAGATCAAACTGACAGCAGAGCAGTGATTGGAGGAGCAGCAGAGGCGGCAAAGACAGAGTTGCTGCTCCAATGGTGACCTTTCTTCTCCCACTGGCTTCCAAAATTCTTCTAATAACCTTCAGTGAATATAGGTTATTTATTTTTTAAAAATCAATTATCCCGGGATTCATGAATCCAACTCATGGGAACAAGAGGAAACAAGGGTGATCAGAAAAGGAGGATGTGGATTTAGGTAGGGCCAGTGGAGAGTCGGATGGAGGTGGCTGGAGAGAGAGAGCCAGAGGGAGGGTTGGAAATAGAACCTCCATCTATAATCACATTGGCCATGGCGAGCAAAAGATGGACAGAAGTTAATGTCTCTCACATTTTGCAGGTATCCTCTGGGGGGAAGATGGTTATCTTTCAAAATCCTTTAGATTCTGAAAAGGTTCCTGCAGATTGGAAAGTAGCAAA
Source organism: Cetorhinus maximus (assembly GCF_964194155.1). Taxonomy (NCBI): domain Eukaryota; kingdom Metazoa; phylum Chordata; class Chondrichthyes; order Lamniformes; family Cetorhinidae; genus Cetorhinus; species Cetorhinus maximus. The sequence continues at coordinate 77,639,929 of NC_135900.1, read as the reverse complement.
TGTAACCTCACAATTTAAGAAGGGAGGAAGAGGGAGAATGGAGAACTACAGACCTGTTAGTTTGACGTCAGCAGTAGGGAAAATGGTAGAATCTATTGTGAAGGATGTGATAACCGAACATTTAGAAAGGAATGATAAAATTAGGCATAGTCAACACGGATTTATAAAAGGGAATAAACGGATCCTTCTCAGGATGGCAGGCTGTTATTAATGGAGTATCGCAAGGATCAATGCTGCGGTCACAGCTGTTGAGAATCTATATAAATGGTTTGGATGTGGGGACCAATTGTCATATTTCCAAATTTGCTGATGAAACCCAGCTGGGTGGGAATGTAAGTTGTGAGGAGGATGCAAGGAGGTTGCAAGAGGACTTGGACAGGTTAAGTGAATGGGTTAGAACATGGCAGGTGGAATATAATGTGAATAAGTGTGAAGTTATTCACTTTGACAGAAAAAACAAGAAGGCAGAGCACTTCTTAAATGGTGAGAGGTTGGGAAGTGTGGCTGTCCAAAGGGACCTGGGTATCCTTGTTCAAGTGTCACTAAAAGCTAGCATGCAGGTATAGCAAGCAATTAAGAAGGCAAATGGCATGTTGGCCTTCATCGTGAGAATATTTGAGTACAGGAGTAAGGATGTCTTTCTGAAGTTATATAGAGCCTTGGTGAGACCTCACCTGGAGTATTGTGCACTGTTTTGGTCCCCTTATTTAAGGAAGGATATACTTGCCATAGAAGAAGTGCAATGGAGGTTCACCGGATTAACCCCTGGGATGGTAAGATTGTCTTATGAGGAAAATTTGAGGACACTGGCTCTGTATTTGTAGAGTTTTAAAGAATGAGGGATGACCTCATTGAAACTTACAAAATTCTTACAGAGCGTGAAAGGATGGATGTAGATAAGATGTTTCTCCTGGTTGGTGAATCTAAAATCAGGGGTCATAATCTCAGGATAAAGGGTAGGCCATTTAGGAGAGAGATGACGAGGAATTTTTGGAATTCTCTACCCCAGAGAACTGTGGAAACTCAATCATTCAGCATGTTCAAAACAGAAATCAATAAATTTCTGGAGACCAAGGACATCAAGGGAAATGGAGAAAGTGCGGGAAAGTAGCTTTGAAGTACATGATCAGCCATCATCAAATTGAATGGCAGTGCAGGCTTGATTGGCCGAATGACCTACTCCTTTTCCTATTTCCTATGACTAAAACAGCTGGAATCAAACTGGTCTGTTTAAAGTTTCAATGGAAACCTGGCTGTTGTGGTTTCACTGGAATCAGATAAATAGTTGCGTTTTTGAACTTAAAAATACATTAAAATAAAACTAACATTCTTAAGGAACCAGGGCCAGGGGAGATCCACAGAGTGGCATTTCTGTTGATGTAAGTGATTGTTTGTAAACCATTATAAATGGTTCAGGTTTTCAGCAGCATCAGGTTAATGGGCCTAAAAGGCTAAGGCCACCATGCAGTAGTATTTCAGCTGCACTGAACGATTTATGACAACATTTTCCAGGAGGCCAAGGAGAAGAAGCAGACAGTGAAAGAACAGGATGGAGTCTCTGCCAGTAATGAGGCCGGAGCAGGCCCAAGGGAGCAGGCTCAGGGGAGCAGGCCGGGGGGAGCAGGCCCGGGGAGCAGGCCCGGGGGAGCAGGCCCAAGGGAGCAGGCTCAGGGGAGCAGGACCGAGGGAGCAAGCCTGGGGGAGGAGGCCCGGGGGAGCAGGCCCTGGGGGAGCAGGCCCGGGGGAGCAGGCCCGGGGGAGCAGGCCCGTGGAGCAGGCCCAGGGGAGCAGGCCCGGGGGAGCAGGCCCGGGGAGCATGCCCGGGGAGCAGGCCTGGGGGAGCAAGCCCGGGGGAGCAGGCCCGGGGAACAGGCCAGGGGGAGCAGGCCTGGGGAGCAGGCCCGGGGAGCAGGCCCGGGGGGAGCAGGCCCGGGGGAGCAGGCCCGGGGGGAGCAGGCCCGGGGGAGCAGGCCCGGGGAGCAGGCCTGGGGGAGCAGGCCTGGGGGAGCAGGCCCGGGGCAGTAGGCCCGGGGGAGCAGGCCTGGGGAGCAGGCCGGGGGAGCAGGCCCGGGGAGCATGCCCGGGGAGCAGGCCTGGGGGAGCAGGCCCGGGGGAGCAGGCCCGGGGGAGCAGGCCCGGGGAGCAGGCCTGGGGGAGCAGGCCCGGGGCAGTAGGCCAGGGGGAGCAGGCCTGGGGAGCAGGCCCGGGGGAGCAGGCCCAGGGGAGCAGGCCCGGTGGAGCAGTATCGAGGGGGCAGGCCCGGTGGAGCAGGCCCGGGGGAGCAGGCCCGGGGCAGTAGGCCAGGGGGAGCAGGCCTGGGGAGCAGGCCCGGTGGAGCAGGCCCGGGGGAGCAGGCCCAGGGAGCAGGATCGAGGGAGCAGGCCCGTGGAGCAGGCCCGGTGGAGCAGGCCCGGGGCGCAGGCCCGGGGGAGCTGTCATGCAGCCTTGCGCCAGGCCGGACCTGGCTGTCATCCACCTCCGCAACACAAACCACTCCCGGGGAGCTGGAACTTCGCTTCTAGTGATACAGAGTTATCACGAGCGAGGTGAGTGAGTGCTGTGTCAGTGTGTCCGAGGAGTGTGGAGGGAGCTTAGGCAGCAGCAAGTGAATGGGACTGTCTCCTCTCCTCCTCCCTTCACTTTCTCAGTCCTTCCCTCTTTCTTTTCTATAACTCTCAATTAATAATACAATGCGAGCAGCAGCATGGAGATGGTCTTTCTTTTCTATACAGATCAGGTAGTCAAAATATATAAAACAAAACCTGAAAGGTTTTCTTGCAATCTGGGTTGCAAGCATTGAATCTATTCCCCAAATCTGAATTTCCTGTCAGTGTTCTTATGGTGCAATGTACAGAACATGTTAATGAGGCAGTCACCGAAATCACTGTTACTGTCTTCAGTGTTACCAATAACTAATAGGATATTTTCCTGTCAAATTAACAATATTGCACGGTGTTGTTAAGGTAAAATTTGTACACTCTGGTTTGTTAATAGTTGGTGTGGAATCATCTTTAAGGCTGCACACAAACTAACACTGCATTGTGGCTGGTCTTAATATTAATGAACCATGCTGCATATGTCTCGAATGATACTTGTAACCAGGTGTCAGCAATGGGAATTATCATGTTACTAGGACTTTTTTGTGATTGTTTGGTGAATGTTGAAAGAGGAAAAAAAATCATGCACAATTGACTGGGCGGGTTAAAGTGGGTAGGGAAGAAGGGGCCCAGGAACAGGAGAAGCCTGGGGCTCATGATTTCGCTTCCCTAGTTGAGGGTAACAACTTATGTCAATAAGTCCATTTCGCCACCTCAGGACATCAAAAAGCGCTTCACCGACAATTAGTGTAAGAATAGTCAAGATAGGAAATGTGGCAGCTCTTTTACACAGCAAGCTCCCATAAGTTGCAATGAGATAATAACCAGGTAAGTTCTGACCAAAGGCCATCCAACTGAAATGTTTATATCTCTTCACTGATATCGCCTGGCTTGCTGACTACTTTCCAAACATTTGCTCCTACCAATAACCATACAATTTGTGTGTTTTTTTATGATGTTGATTGAGAGTTGGACATTGGACATAGAGCATCCAGCCTCCTTCTGTGTCCTAAATGACAGGGCAGATAGCAGTCTGAGTTTAATGTCTGGTCTGACAATGCAGTATTCCTGGATTGTGTGCTGCTGGAGCCTATGGAGTGAGGGCTGCCAGCCCTCCATACCTCAGGGTGAGGGAAGCCAAATGCCAGCCCCGCCCCCTCGGGTGGAAAGGGGCGGGGCTCCAGCCGATGGTTTGATTGACACGGCGTGCTGGCCAATGGGAGGCGGAGCCGGAGTTGCCGGTCCCGCCCAGGCGGCGGATCGAGCCTCTGGTCCTATTTAAAGGGGTAACGGCAGCGGGCAGGCAGCGGAGTCTGGAAGCTTCTATCCGCCGGAGGTCATGTCGATTCGGCTGCGCAATGGAGTCTGTATCCCCATCATCGGCCTGGGCACATGGAAGGTGAGTGAGTGAGGGAGGGAGTGAGTGAGTGAGTGAGTGAGTGAGTGAGTGAGTGAGTGAGTGAGTGAGTGAGGGAGGGAGGGAGGAAGTGAGTGAGGGAGTGAGTGAGGAAGTGAGGAAGTGAGGGAGGGAGGGAGGGAGGGAGGGAGGCAGGGGAGCCGAGTCCCGCTCCCCGGTACCAGGCCAGGCCGGGCCGCCCTCTCCGGATAGGGAGCCGAATATAAAACCGATAAACCCTCAGTGTGGCCGGGACCGGGACCGGGGGGGAAATAACCCCGTGTGGGCACCGGGCAGGGGGGGTGGGGGGGTAAATAAGTGGGTATTGGGGATGAGGGTGATTATTGGGCAGTGGGTATTGGGGATGAGGGTGATTATTGGGCAGTTGGTATTGGAGATGAGGGTGATAATTGGGCAGTGGGTATTGGGGATGAGGGTGATTATTGGACAGTGGGTATTGGGGATGAGGGTGATTATTGGGCAGTTGGTATTGGAGATGAGGGTGATAATTGGGCAGTGGGTGTTGGGGATGAGGGTGATTATTGGGAAGGTTATTGGGTGTTGGGGATGAGGGTGATTATTGGGAAGGTTATTGGGTGTTGGGGATGAGGGTGATTATTGGGAAGGTTATTGGGTATTGAGGATGAGGGTGATTATTGGGCAGGTTAGTGGGTATTGGGGATGAAGGTGATTATTGGGCAGGGGCTGGTGCGTATTGGGCATGTGGGTGATTATTGGGCAGGGGTGATGGGTATTGGGGATGAGGGTCATTATTGGGCAGGGGTGGTGGGTATTGGGGATGAGGGTCATTATTGGGCAGTGGGTATTGGGGATGACGGTGATTATTGGGCAGTTGGTATTGGGGATGTGGGTGATTATTGGGCAGTGGGTAATGGGGATGAGGGTGATTATTGGACAGTGGTTATTGGGGATGAGGGTGATTATTGGACAGTGGCATAGGGGTTGAGGGAGATTATTGGGCAGTGGGTATTGAGGATGAGGGTGATTATTGGGCAGTGGGTATTGAGGATGAGGGACATTATTGGGCAGTGGGTGTTGGTGATGAGTGTGATTATTGGGCAGTGGGTATTGGGGATGAGGATGAATATTGGGCAGTGGGTATTGGGGATGGGGCTCATTATTGGGCAGGTTAGTGGGTATTGGGGATGAGGGTGATTATTGGACAGTGGGTATTGGGGATGAGGGTGATTATTGGGCAATGGGTATTTGGGCTGAGGGTGATTATTATGCAGTGGGTATTGGGGATGAGGGTGATTATTGGGCAGTGGGTATTGGGGATGAGGGTGATTATTGGGCAGGTTAGTGGGTATTGGGGATGAGGCTAATTATTGGGCAGGGGCTGGTGGGTATTGGGGATGAGGGTGATTTTTGGGCAGGTTATTGGGTATTGGGGATGAGGGTGATTATTGGGCAGGGGTGATGGGTATTGGGGATGAGGGTGATTATTGGGCAGGGGTGATGAGTATTGGGGATGAGGGTGATTATTGGGCAGCTTATTGGGTATTGGGGATGAGTGTGATTATTGGGCAGTGGGTATTGGGGATGAGGGTGATTATTGGGCAGGGGTGATGGGTATTGGGGATGAGGGTGATTATTGGGCAGGTTATTGGGTATTGGGGATGAGGGTGATTATTGGGCAGGTTATTGGGTATTGGAGATGAGGGTGATTATTGGGCAGGGGTGATGGGTATTGGGGATGAGGGTGATTATTGGGCAGGTTATTGGGTATTGGGGATGAGAGTGATTATTGGGCAGGTTTGTGGGTATTGGGGATGACGGTGATTATAGGGCAGGGGTGATGGGTATTGGGGATGAGGGTGATTATTGGGCAGTGGGTATTGGGGATGACGGGGATTATTGGGCATTGGGTATTGGGGATGAGAGTGATTATTGGACAGTGGGTATTGGGGATGAGCGTGATTATTGGGCAATGGGTATTTGGGCTGAGGGTGATTATTATGCAATGGGTATTGGGGGTGAGGGTGATTATTGGGCAGTGGGTATTGGGGATGAGGGTGATTATTGGGCAGGTTAGTGGGTATTGGGGATGAGGGTAATTATTGGGCAGGTGCTGGTGGGTATTGGGGATGAGGGTGATTTTTGGGCAGGTTATTGGGTATTGGGGATGAGGGTGATTATTGGGCAATGGGTATTTGTGCTGAGGGTGATTATTGTGCAGTGGGTATTGGGGATGAGGGTGATTATTGGTCAGTGGGTATTGGGGATGAGGGTGATTATTGGGCAGGTTAGTTGGTATTGGGGATGAGGGTAATTATTGGGCAGGGGCTGCTGGGTATTGGGGATGAGGGTGATTTTTGGGCAGGTTATTGGTTATTGGGGATGAGGGTGATTATTGGGCAGGTTATTGGGTATTGGGGATGAGGGTGATTATTGGGCAGGTTAGTGGGTATTGGGGATGAGGGTGATTATTGGGCAGGGGCTGGTGCGTTTTGGGGATGAGGGTGATTATTGAGCAGGGGTGATGAGTATTGGGGATGAGGGTCATTATTGGGCAGGAGTGGTCGGTATTGGGGATGAGGGTGATTATTGAGCACGGGTGATGGGTATTGGGGATGAGGGTGATTATTGGGCAGGGCTGGTGGGTATTGGGGATGATGGTGATTACTGGGCAGTGGGTATTGGGGGTGAGGGTGATTATTGGACAGTGTGTATTAGGGATGAGGGTGATTATTGGACAGTGGGTATTGGGGATGAGCGTGATTATTGGGCAATGGGTATTTGGGCTGAGGGTGATTATTATGCAATGGGTATTGGGGGTGAGGGTGATTATTGGGCAGTGGGTATTGGGGATGAGGGTGATTATTGGGCAGGTTAGTGGGTATTGGGGATGAGGGTAATTATTGGGCAGGTGCTGGTGGGTATTGGGGATGAGGGTGATTTTTGGGCAGGTTATTGGGTATTGGGGATGAGGGTGATTATTGGGCAATGGGTATTTGTGCTGAGGGTGATTATTGTGCAGTGGGTATTGGGGATGAGGGTGATTATTGGTCAGTGGGTATTGGGGATGAGGGTGATTATTGGGCAGGTTAGTTGGTATTGGGGATGAGGGTAATTATTGGGCAGGGGCTGCTGGGTATTGGGGATGAGGGTGATTTTTGGGCAGGTTATTGGTTATTGGGGATGAGGGTGATTATTGGGCAGGTTATTGGGTATTGGGGATGAGGGTGATTATTGGGCAGGTTAGTGGGTATTGGGGATGAGGGTGATTATTGGGCAGCGGCTGGTGCGTTTTGGGGATGAGGGTGATTATTGAGCAGGGGTGATGAGTATTGGGGATGAGGGTCATTATTGGGCAGGAGTGGTCGGTATTGGGGATGAGGGTGATTATTGAGCACGGGTGATGGGTATTGGGGATGAGGGTGATTATTGGGCAGGGCTGGTGGGTATTGGGGATGATGGTGATTACTGGGCAGTGGGTATTGGGGATGAGGGTGATTATTGGACAGTGTGTATTAGGGATGAGGGTGATTATTGGACAGTGGGTATTGGGAATGAGGGTGATTATTGGGCAGTGGGTATTGGGGATGAGGGTGATTATTGGGCAGTGGGTATTGGGGATGAGGGTGATTATTGGGCAGTGGGTATTGGGGATGAGGGTGATTATTGGGCAGTGGGTATTGGGGATGAGGGTGATTATTGGACAGTGGGTATTGGGGATGAGGGTGATTATTGGACAGTGGGTATTGGGGATGAGGGTGATTATTGGGCAGTGGGTATTGGGGATGAGGGTGATTATTTGGCAGTTGGTATTGGGGATGAGGGTGATTGTTGGACGGTGGGTATTGGGAATGAGGGTGATTATTTGACAGTGGGTATTGGAGATGAGGGTGATAATTGGGCAGTGGGTATTGGGGATGAGGGTGATTATTGGGCAGGTTAGCGGGTATTGGGGATGAGGGTGATTATTGGGCAGGTTATTGGGTGTTGGGGATGAGGGTGATTATTGGGAAGGTTATTGGGTATTGAGGATGAGGGTGATTATTGGGCAGGTTAGTGGGTATTGGGGATGAAGGTGATTATTGGGCAGGGGCTGGTGCGTATTGGGCATGTGGGTGATTATTGGGCAGGGGTGATGGGTATTGGGGATGAGGGTCATTATTGGGCAGTGGGTATTGGGGATGACGGTGATTATTGGGCAGTTGGTATTGGGGATGTGGGTGATTATTGGGCAGTGGGTATTGGGGATGACGGTGATTATTGGGCAGTTGGTATTGGGGATGTGGGTGATTATTGGGCAGTGGGTATTGGGAATGAGGGTGATTATTGGACAGTGGTTATTGGGGATGAGGGTGATTATTGGACAGTGGGCATTGGGGTTGAGGGAGATTATTGGGCAGTGGGTATTGAGGATGAGGGTGATTATTGGGCAGTGGGTATTGAGGATGAGGGACATTATTGGGCAGTGGGTGTTGGTGATGAGTGTGATTATTGGGCAGTGGGTATTGGGGATGAGGATGAATATTGGGCAGTGGGTATTGGGGATGAGGCTCATTATTGGGCAGGTTAGTGGGTATTGGGGATGAGGGTGATTATTGGGCAGGGGCTGGTGGGTATTGGGGATGAGGGTGATTTTTGGGCAGTGGTTATTGGGGATGAGGGTGATTATTGGGCAAGTTAGTGGGTATTGGGGATGAGGGTGATTATTGGGCAGGTTAGTGGGTATTGGGGATGAGGGTGATTATAGGGCAGGGGTGATCGGTATTGGGGATGAGGGTGATTATTGGGCAGGTTAGTGGGTATTGGGGATGAGGGTGATTATTGGGCAGGGGTGATGGGTATTGGGGATGAGGCTGATTATTGGGCAGGGCTGGTGGGTATTGGGGATGAGGGTGATTATTGGGCAGTGGGTATTGGGGATGAGGGTGATTATTGGACATTGGGTATTGGGGATGAGAGTTATTATTGGACAGTGGGTATTGGGGATGAGCGTGATTATTGGGCAGTGGGTGTTGGGGATGAGGGTGATTATTGGACAGTGGGTATTGGGGATGAGGGTGATTATTGGGCAGTGGGTATTGGGGATGAGGCTCATTATTGGGCAGGTTAGTTGGTATTGGGGATGAGGGTGATTATTGGGCAGGGTCTGGTGGGTATTGGGGATGAGGGTGATTATTGGGCACTGGGTATTGGGGATGAGGGTGAATATTGGGCAAGTTAGTGGGTATTGAGGATGAGGGTGATTATTGGGCAGGTTAGTGGGTATTGGGGATGAGGGTGATTGTTGGGCACGGGTGATGGGTATTGGGGATGAGGGTGATTATTGGGCAGGTTAGTGGGTATTGGGGATGAGGGTGATTATTAGGCAGGGGTGATAGGTATTGGGCATGAGGGTAATTATTGGGCAGGGGCTGGTGGGTATTGGGGATGATGGTGATTTTTGGGCAGGTTATTGGGTATTGGGGATGAGGGTCATTATTGGGCAGTGGGTATTGGGGATGAGGGTGATTATTGGGCAGGTTCGTGGGTATTCGGGATGAGGGTGATTATTGGGCAGGTTATTGGGTGTTGGGGATGAGGGTGATTATTGGGCAGGTTATTGGGTATTGGGGATGAAGTTGATTATTGGGCAGGGTTGGTGCGTATTGGGAATGTGGGTGATTATTGGGCAGGGGTGATGGGTATTGGGGATGAGGGTCATTATTGGGCAGAGGTGCTGGGTATTTGGGATGAGGGTCATTATTGGGTAATGGGTATTGGGGATGAAGGTGATTATTGGGCAGTTGGTATTGGGGATGAGGGTGATTATTGGGCAGTGGGTATTGGTGATGAGAGTGATTATTGGACAGTGGGTATTGGGGATGAGGGTTATTATTGGGCAGTGGGTATTGGGGATGAGGGTGATTATTGGGCAGTGGGTATTTAGGATGAGGGTGAGTATTGGGCAGTGGGTTTTGGGGATGAGGGTTATTATTGGACAGTGGTTATTGGGGATGAGGGTGATTGTTGGACAGTGGGTATTGGGGATGAGGGTGATTATTGGGCAGTGGATATTGGGGATGAGCGTGATTATTGGGCAGTGGGTATTGGGGATGAGGGTGATTATTGGGCAGGCTATTGGGTATTGGGGATGAGGGTGATTATTGGGCAGGTTAGTGGGTATTGGGGATGAGGGTGATTATTGGGCAGGGGCTGGTGCGTTTTGGGGATGAGGGTGATTATTGGGCAGGGGTGATGAGTATTGGGGATGAGGGTCATTATTGGGCAGGGGTGGTCGGTATTGGGGATGAGGGTGATTATTGGGCAGGGCTGGTGGGTATTGGGGATGAGGGTGATTATTGGGCAGTGGGTATTGGGGATGAGGGTGATTATTGGGCAGTGGGTATTGGGGATGAGGGTGATTATTGGACAGTGGGTATTGGGGATGAGGGTGATTATTGGGCAGTGGGTATTGGGGATGAGGGTGATTATTGGACAGTGGGTATTGGGTATGATGGTGATTATTGGACAGTGGGTATTGGGGATGAGGGTGATTATTGGGCAGTGGGTATTGGGGATGAGGGTGATTATTTGGCAGTTGGTATTGGGGATGAGGGTGATTGTTGGACGGTGGGTATTGGGAATGAGGGTGATTATTTGACAGTGGGTATTGGAGATGAGGGTGATAATTGGGCAGTGGGTATTGGGGATGAGGGTGATTATTGGGCAGGTTAGTGGGTATTGGGGATGAGGGTGATTATTGGGCAGGTTATTGGGTGTTGGGGATGAGGGTGATTATTGGGAAGGTTATTGGGTATTGAGGATGAGCGTGATTATTGGGCAGGTTAATGGGTATTGGGGATGAAGGTGATTATTGGGCAGGGGCTGGTGCGTATTGGGCATGTGGGTGATTATTGGGCAGGGGTGATGGGTATTGGGGATGAGGGTCATTATTGGGCAGGGGTGGTGGGTATTGGGGATGAGGGTCATTATTGGGCAGTGGGTATTGGGGATGACGGTGATTATTGGGCAGTTGGTATTGGGGATGTGGGTGATTATTGGGCAGTGGGTATTGGGGATGAGGGTGATTATAGGGCAGGGGTGATGGGTATTGGGGATGAGGGTGATTATTGGGCCGGTTAGTGGGTATTGGGGATGAGTGTGATTATTGGGCAGGGGTGATGGGTATTGGGGATGAGGCTGATTATTGGGCAGGGCTGGTGGGTATTGGGGATGAGGGTGATTATTGGGCAGTGGGTATTGGGGATGAGGGTGATTATTGGGCATTGGGTATTGGGGATGAGAGTGTTTATTGGACAGTGGGTATTGGGGATGAGCGTGATTATTGGGCAGTGGGTGTTGGGGATGAGGGTGATTATTGGACAGTGGGTATTGGGGATGAGGGTGATTATTGGGCAGTAGGTATTGGGGATGAGGCTCATTATTGGGCAGGTTAGTTGGTATTGGGGATGAGGGTGTTTATTGGGCAGGGTCTGGTGGGTATTGGGGATGAGGGTGATTATTGGGCAGTGGGTATTGGGGATGAGGGTGAATATTGGGCAAGTTAGTGGGTATTGGGGATGAGGGTGATTATTGGGCTGGTTAGTGGGTATTGGGGATGAGGGTGATTATTGGGCACGGGTGATGGGTATTGGGGATGAGGGTGATTATTGGGCAGGTTAGTGGGTATTGGGGATGAGGGTGATTATTAGGCAGGGGTGATAGGTATTGGGCATGAGGGTAATTATTGGGCAGGGGCTGGTGGGTATTGGGGATGAGGGAGATTTTTGGGCAGGTTATTGGGTATTGGGGATGAGGGTGATTATTGGGCAGTGGGTATTGGGGATGAGGGTGATTATTGGGCAGGTTCGTTGGTATTCGGGATGAGGGTGATTATTGGGCAGGTTATTGGGTGTTGGGGATGAAGTTGATTATTGGGCAGGGTTGGTGCGTATTGGGAATGTGGGTGATTATTGGGCAGGGGTGATGGGTATTGGGGATGAGGGTCATTATTGGGCAGAGGTGCTGGGTATTTGGGATGAGGGTCATTATTGGGCAATGGGTATTGGGGATGAAGGTGATTATTGGGCAGTTGGTATTGGGGATGAGGGTGATTATTGGGCAGTGGGTATTGGGGATGAGAGTGATTATTGGACAGTGGGTACTTGGGGATGAGGGCTATTATTGGGCAGTGGGTATTGGGGATGAGGGTGATTATTGGGCAGTGGGTATTGAGGATGAGGGTGAGTATTGGGCAGTTGGTATTGGGGATGAGGGTTATTATTGGACAGTGGGTATTGGGGATGAGGGTGATTATTGGACAGTGGATATTGGGGATGAGGGTAATTATTGGGCAGTGGATATTGGGGATGAGGGTAATTATTGGGCAGGTTAGTGGGTATTGGGGATGAGGGTGATTATTGGGCAGGGGCTGTTGGGTATTGGGTATGAGGGTGTTTATTGGGCAGTTGGTATTGGGGATGAGGGTGATTATTGGGCAGTGGGTATTGGGGATGAGGGTGATTATTGGACAGTGGGTATTGGGGATTAGGGTGATTATTGGGCATTGGGTATTGGGGCTGTGGGTGATTAATGTGCAGTGGATATTGGGGATGAGGGTGATTATTGTGCAGTGGGTTTTGGGGATGAGGGTGATTATTGGGCAGTGGGTATTGGGGATGAGGGTGATTATTGGGCAGGTTAGTGGGTATTGGGTATGAGGGTAATTATTGGGCAGGGGCTGGTGGGTATTGGGGATGAGGGTGATTTTTGGGCAGGTTATTGGGTATTGGGGATGAGGGTGATTATTGGGCAATGGGTATTTGGGCTGAGGGTGATTATTGTGCAGTGGGTATTGGGGATGAGGTTGATTATTGGGCAGGTTAGTGGGTATTGGGGATGAGGGTGATTATTGGGCAGGTTATTGGGTATTGGGGATGAGGGTGATTATTGGGCAGGTTAGTTGGTATTGGGGATGAGGGTGATTATTGGGCAGTGGGTATTGGGGATGATTGTGATTATTGGGCAGTGGGTATTTGGGATGAGGGTGATTATTGGGGAGTGGGTATTGTGTATGAGGGTGATTATTGGGCAGTGGGTATTGGGGATGAGGGTGATTATTGGGCAGTGGGTATTGGGGATGAGGCTGATTATTGGGCAGGTGTGATGGGTATTGGGGATGAGGGTGATTATTGGGCAGGGGTGATGGGTATTGGGGATGAGGGTGATTATTGGGCAGGTTATTGGGTATTGGGGATGAGGGTGATTATTGGGCAGTGGGTATTGGGGATGAGGGTGATTATTGGGGAGGGGTGATGGGTATTGGGTATGCGCGTGATTATTGGGCAGGTTATTGGGTATTGGGGATGAGGGTGATTATTGGGCAGTGGGTATTGGGGATGAGGGTGATTATTGGGCAGGTTAGTGGGTATTGGGGACGAGGGTAATTATTGGGCAGGGGATGGTGGGTATTGGGATTGAGAGTGATTTTTGGGCAGGTTATTGGGTATTGGGGATGAGGGTGATTATTGGGCAGGTTATTGGGTATTGGGGATGAGGGTGATTATTGGGCAGGTTAGTTGGTATTGGGGATGAGGGTGATTATTGGGCAGTGGGTATTGGGGATGAGAGTGATTATTGGGCAGTGGGTATTTGGGATGAGGGTGATTATTGGGGAGTGGGTATTGTGGATGAGGGTGATTATTGGGCAGTGGGTATTGGGGATGAGGGTGATTATTGGGCAGTGGGTATTGGGGATGAGGTTGATTATTGGGCTGGGGTGATTGGTATTGGGGATGAGGGTGATTATTGGGCAGGGGTGATGGGTATTGGGGATGAGGGTGATTATTGGGCATGTTAGTGGGTATTGGGGATGAGGGTCATTATTGGGCAGGTTAGTCGTTATTGGGGATGAGGGTGATTATTGGGCGGGGGTGATGGGTATTGGCGATGAGGGTGATTATTGGGCAGGTTATTGGGTATTGGGGATGAGGGTGATTATTGGGCAAGTTAGTGGGTATTGGGGATGAGGGTGATTATTGGGCAGGTTTGTGGGTATTGGGGATGATGGTGATTATAGGGCAGGGGTGATGGGTATTGGGAATGAGGGTGATTATTGGGCAGGTTAGTGGGTATTGGGGCTGAGGGTGATTATTGGCAAGGGTGATGGGTATTGGGAATGAGGGTGATTATTTGGCAGCGCTGGTGGGTATTGGGGATGAGGGTGATTATTGGGCAGTGGGTATTGGGGTTGAGGGTGATTATTGGGCAGTGGGTATTGGGGATGAGGGTGATTGTTGTGCAGTCGGTATTGGGGATGAGGGTGATTATTGGACAGTGGACATTGGGGATGAGTTTGATTATTGGGCAGTGGGTATTGGGAATGAGGGTGATTATTGGGCAGTGGGTATTGGGGATGGGAGTGATTATTGGACAGAGGGTATTGGGGATGAGGGTGATTATTCGCCGTGGGTATAGTGGATGAGGGTGATTATTGGGCAGTGGTATTGGGGATGAGGGTGATTATTGGACAGTGGGTATTGGGGATGAGGGTGATTATTGGACAGTGGGTATTGGGGATGAGGGTGATTATTGGCCAGTTGTTATTGGGGATGAGGGTGATTATTGGGCAGTGGGTATTGGGGATGAGGGTGATTATTGGGCAGTGGGTATTGGGGATGAGGGTTATTATTGGACAGTGGGTATTCGGGATGAGGGTGATTTTTGGACAGTGGATATTGGGGATGAGGGTGATTATTGGGCAGTGGGTATTGGGGATGAGGGTGATTATTGGACAGTGCGTATTGGGGATGAGGGGGATTATTGGGCAGTGGTTATTGGGGATGATGGTGATTATTGGGCAGTGGGGATTGGGGATGAGAGTGATTATTGGACAGAGTGTATTGGGAATGAGGGTGATTATTGGGCAGTGGGTATTGGGGATGAGGGTGATTAATGGGCATTGGGTATTGGGGATGAGGGTGATTACTGGACAGTGGGTATTAGGGATGAGGATGATTGTTGGACAGTGGGAATTGGGAATGAGGGTTATTATTGGACAGTGGGTATTGGGGATGAGGTTGATTATTGGGCAGTGGGTATTGGGGATGAGGGTGATTATTGGGCAGGTTAGTGGGCATTGGGGATGAGGGTGATTATTGGGCAGGTTATTGGGTTTTGGGGATGAGGGTGATTATTGGGCAGGTTATTGGTTATTGGGGATGAGGGTGATTATAGGGCAGGTTAGTGGGTATTGGGGATGAAGGTGATTATTGGGCAGGGGCTGGTGCGTATTGGGAATGTGGGTGAGTATTGTGCAGGCGTGATGGTTATTGGGGATGAGGGTCATTATTGGGCAGGGGTGTTGGGTATTCGGGATGAGGGTCATTATTGGGCAGTGGGTTTTGGGGATGAAGGTCATTATTGGGCAGTTGGCATTGGGGATGAGGGTGATTATTGGGCAGTGGGTATTGGGGATGAGGGTGATTATTGGACAGTGGGTATTGGGGTTGAGGGTGATTATTGGGCAGTGGGTATTGGGGATGAGGGTGATTATTGGACAGAGGGTATTGGGGATGAGGGTGATTATTGGGCAGTGGGTATTGGGGATGAGGGTGATTATTGGGCAGGTTAGTGGGTATTGGGGATGAGGGTGATTATTGGGCAGGGGCTGGTGGGTATTGGGGATGAGGGTGATTATTGGGCAGTGGGCATTGGGGATGAGGGTGATTATTGGGCAAGTTAGTGGTTATTGGAAATGAGGGTGATTATTGGGCAGGTTAGTGGGTATTGGGGATGAGGGTGATTATTGGGCAGGCGTGATGGTTATTGGGGATGAGGGTGATTATTGGGCAGGTTAGTGGGTATTGGGGATGAGGGTGATTATTGGGCAGGGGTGATGGGTATTGGGGATGAGGGTGATTATTGGGCAGGGCTGGTGGGTATTGGGGATGAGGGTGATTATTGGGCAGGTTTTTGTGTATTGGGGATGAGGGTGATTATTGGGCAGGTTAGTGGGTATTGGGGATGAGGGTGATTATTGGGCAGTGGGTATTGGGGATGAGGGTGATTATTGGGGGGTGGGTATTGGGGATGAGGGTGATTATTGGGCAGTGGGTATTGGAGATGAGCGTGATTTTTGGGCAGTGGGTATTGGGGATGAGGGTGATTATTGGGCAGGGGTGATGGGTATTGGGGATGAGGGTGATTATTGGGCAGGGGTGATGGGTATTGGGGATGAGAGTGATTATTGGGCAGGTTATTGGGTATTGGGGATGAGGGTGATTATTGGGCAGTGGGTATTGGGGATGAGGGTGATTATTGGCCAGGTTAGTGCGTATTGGGGATGAGGGTAATTATTGGGCAGTGGCTGGTGGGTATTGGGATTGAGAGTGATTTTTGGGCAGGTTATTGGGTATTGGGGATGAGGGTGATTATTGGGCAGGTTATTGGGTATTGGGGATGAGGGTGATTATTGGGCAGGTTAGTTGGTATTGGGGATGAGGGTGATTATTGGGCAGTGGGTATTGCGGATGAGAGTGATTATTGGGCAGTGGGTATTTGGGATGAGGGTGATTATTGGGGAGTGGGTATTGTGGATGAGGATGATTATTGGGCTGTGGGTATTGGGGATTAGGGTGATTATTGGGCAGTGGGTATTGGGGATGAGGCTGATTATTGGGCAGGGGTGATGGGTATTGGGGATGAGAGTGATTATTGGGCAGGGGTGATGGGTATTGGGGATGAGGGTGATTATTGGTCAGGTTATTGGGTATTGGGGATGAGGGTGATTATTGGGCAGTGGGTATTGGGAATGAGGGTGTTTATTGGGCAGGGGTGATGGGTATTGGGGATGAGCGTGATTATTGGGCAGGTTATTGGGTATTGGGGATGAGGGTGATTATTGGGCAGGTTATTGGGTATTGGGGATGAGGGTGATTATTGGGCATGTTAGTGGGTATTGGGGATGAGGGTGATTATTGGGCAGGTTAGTCGTTATTGGGGATGAGGGTGATTATTGGGCGGGGGTGATGGGTATTGGCGATGAGGGTGATTATTGGGCAGGTTATTGGGTATTGGGGATGAGGGTGATTATTGGGCAAGTTAGTGGGTATTGGGGATGAGGGTGATTATTGGGCAGGTTTGTGGGTATTGGGGATGATGGTGATTATAGGGCAGGGGTGATGGGTATTGGGAATGAGGGTGATTATTGGGCAGTTTAGTGGGTATTGGGGCTGAGGGTGATTATTGGCAAGGGTGATGGGTATTGGGAATGAGGGTGATTATTTGGCAGCGCTGGTGGGTATTGGGGATGAGGGTGATTATTGGGCAGTGGGTATTGGGGATGAGGGTGATTATTGGGCAGTGGGTATTGGGGATGAGGGTGATTGTTGTGCAGTCGGTATTGGGGATGAGGGTGATTATTGGACAGTGGACATTGGGGATGAGTTTGATTATTGGGCAGTGGGTATTGGGAATGAGGGTGATTATTGGGCAGTGGGTATTGGGGATGGGAGTGATTATTGGACAGAGGGTATTGGGGATGAGGGTGATTATTCGCCGTGGGTATAGGGGATGAGGGTGATTATTGGGCAGTGGTATTGGGGATGAGGGTGATTATTGGACAGTGGGTATTGGGGATGAGGGTGATTATTGGACAGTGGGTATTGGGGATGAGGGTGATTATTGGCCAGTTGTTATTGGGGATGAGGGTGATTACTGGGCAGTGGGTATTGGGGATGAGGGTGATTATTGGGCAGTGGGTATTGGGGATGAGGGTGATTATTGGACAGTGGGTATTCGGGATGAGGGTGATTTTTGGACCGTGGATATTGGAGATGAGGGTGATTATTGGGCAGTGGGTATTGGGGATGAGGGTGATTATTGGACAGTGCGTATTGGGGATGAGGGTGATTATTGGGCAGTGGTTATTGGGGATGAGGGTGATTATTGGGCAGTGGGGATTGGGGATGAGAGTGATTATTGGACAGAGTGTATTGGGAATGAGGGTGATTATTGGGCAGTGGGTATTGGGGATGAGGGTGATTAATGGGCATTGCGTATTGGGGATGAGGGTGATTACTGGACAGTGGGTATTAGGGATGAAGTTGATTATTGGACAGTGGGTATTGGGGATCAGGGTGATTATTGGGCAGTGGGTATTGGAGATGAGGGTGATTATCGGGCAGTTGGTATTGGGGATGAGGATGATTGTTGGACAGTGGGAATTGGGAGTGAGGGTTATTATTGGACAGTGGGTATTGGGGATGAAGGTGATTATTGGGCAGTGGGTATTGGGGATGAGGGTGATTATTGGGCAGGTTAGTGGGTATTGGGGATGAGGGTGATTATTGGGCAGGTTATTGGGTTTTGGGGATGAGGGTGATTATTGGGCAGGTTATTGGTTATTGGGGATGAGGGTGATTATTGGGCAGGTTAGTGGGTATTGGGGATGAAGGTGATTATTGGGCAGGGGCTGGTGCGTATTGGGAATGTGGGTGATTATTGGGCAGGGGTGATGGGTATTGGGGATGAGGGTCATTATTGGGCAGGGGTGTTGGGTATTCGGGATGAGGGTCATTATTGGGCAGTGGGTTTTGGGGATGAAGGTCATTATTGGGCAGTTGGTATTGGGGATGAGGGTGATTATTGGGCAGTGGGTATTGGGGATGAGGGTGATTATTGGACAGTGGGTATTGGGGTTGAGGGTGATTATTGGGCAGTGGGTATTGGGGATGAGGGTGATTATTGGACAGAAGGTATTGGGGATGAGGGTGATTATTGGGCAGTGGGTATTGGGGATGAGGGTGATTATTGGGCAGGTTAGTGGGTATTGGGGATGAGGGTGATTATTGGGCAGGGGCTGGTGGGTATTGGGGATGAGGGTGATTATTGGGCAGTGGGCATTGGGGATGAGGGTGATTATTGGGCAAGTTAGTGGTTATTGGAAATGAGGGTGATTATTGGGCAGGTTAGTGGGTATTGGGGATGAGGGTGATTATTGGGCAGGCGTGATGGTTATTGGGGATGAATGTGATTATTGGGCAGGTTAGTGGGTATTGGGGATGAGGGTAATTATTGGGCAGGGGCTGGTGGGTATTGGGGATGAGGGTGATTTTTGGGCAGGTTATTGGGTATTGGGGATGAGGGTGATTATTGGGCAATGGGTATTTGGGCTGAGGGTGATTATTGTGCAGTGGGTATTGGGGATGAGGTTGATTATTGGGCAGGTTAGTGGGTATTGGGGATGAGGGTGATTATTGGGCAGGTTATTGGGTATTGGGGATGAGGGTGATTATTGGGCAGGTTAGTTGGTATTGGGGATGAGGGTGATTATTGGGCAGTGGGTATTGGGGATGATTGTGATTATTGGGCAGTGGGTATTTGGGATGAGGGTGATTATTGGGGAGGGGGTATTGTGTATGAGGGTGATTATTGGGCAGTGGGTATTGGGGATGAGGGTGATTATTGGGCAGTGGGTATTGGGGATGAGGCTGATTATTGGGCAGGTGTGATGGGTATTGGGGATGAGGGTGATTATTGGGCAGGGGTGATGCGTATTGGGGATGAGGGTGATTATTGGGCAGGTTATTGGGTATTGGGGATGAGGGTGATTATTGGGCAGTGGGTATTGGGGATGAGGGTGATTATTGGGGAGGGGTGATGGGTATTGGGTATGAGCGTGATTATTGGGCAGGTTATTGGGTATTGGGGATGAGGGTGATTATTGGGCAGTGGGTATTGGGGATGAGGGTGATTATTGGGCAGGTTAGTGGGTATTGGGTATGAGGGTAATTATTGGGCAGGCGATGGTGGGTATTGGGATTGAGAGTGATTTTTGGGCAGGTTATTGGGTATTGGGGATGAGGGTGATTATTGGGCAGGTTATTGGGTATTGGGGATGAGGGTGATTATTGGGCAGGTTAGTTGGTATTGGGGATGAGGGTGATTATTGGGCAGTGGGTATTGGGGATGAGAGTGATTATTGGGCAGTGGGTATTTGGGATGAGGGTGATTATTGGGGAGTGGGTATTGTGGATGAGGGTGATTATTGGGCAGTGGGTATTGGGGATGAGGGTGATTATTGGGCAGTGGGTATTGGGGATGAGGGTGATTATTGGGCAGGTTAGTGGGTATTGGGGATGAGGGTGATTATTGGGCAGTGGGTATTGGGGATGAGGCTGATTATTGGGCAGGGGTGATGGGTATTGGGGATGAGAGTGATTATTGGGCAGGGGTGATGGGTATTGGGGATGAGGGTGATTATTGGGCAGGGGTGATGGGTATTGGGGATGAGAGTGATTATTGGGCAGGTTATTGGGTATTGGGGATGAGGGTGATTATTGGGCAGTGGGTATTGGGGATGAGGGTGATTATTGGCCAGGTTAGTGGGTATTGGGGATGAAGGTAATTATTGGGCAGTGGCTGGTGGGTATTGGGATTGAGAGTGATTTTTGGGCAGGTTATTGGGTATTGGGGATGAGGGTGATTATTGGGCAGGTTATTGGGTATTGGGGATGAGGGTGATTATTGGGCAGGTTAGTTGGTATTGGGGATGAGGGTGATTATTGGGCAGTGGGTATTGCGGATGAGAGTGATTATTGGGCAGTGGGTATTTGGGATGAGGGTGATTATTGGGGAGTGGGTATTGTGGATGAGGGTGATTATTGGGCAGTGGGTATTGGGGATTAGGGTGATTATTGGGCAGTGGGTATTGGGGATGAGGCTGATTATTGGGCAGGGGTGATGGGTATTGGGGATGAGAGTGATTATTGGGCAGGGGTGATGGGTATTGGGGATGAGGGTGATTATTGGGCAGTGGGTATTGGGGATGAGGGTGATTATTGGGCAGTGGGTATTGTGGATGAGGGTGATTGTTGTGCAGTCGGTATTGGGGATGAGGGTGATTATTGGACAGTGGACATTGGGGATGAGTTTGATTATTGGGCAGTGGGTATTGGGAATGAGGGTTATTATTGGGCAGTGGGTATTGGGGATGGGAGTGATTATTGGACAGAGGGTATTGGGGATGAGGGTGATTATTCGCCGTGGGTATAGGGGATGAGGGTGATTATTGGGCAGTGGTATTGGGGATGAGGGTGATTATTGGACAGTGGGTATTGGGGATGAGGGTGATTATTGGACAGTGGGTATTGGGGATGAGGGTGATTATTGGCCAGTTGTTATTGGGGATGAGGGTGATTATTGGGCAGTGGGTATTGGGGATGAGGGTGATTATTGGGCAGTGGGTATTGGGGATGAGGGTGATTATTGGACAGTGGGTATTCGGGATGAGGGTGATTTTTGGACAGTGGATATTGGAGATGAGGGTGATTATTGGGCAGTGGGTATTGGGGATGAGGGTGATTATTGGACAGTGCGTATTGGGGATGAGGGTGATTATTGGGCAGTGGTTATTGGGGATGAGGGTGATTATTGGGCAGTGGGGATTGGGGATGAGAGTGATTATTGGACAGAGTGTATTGGGAATGAGGGTGATTATTGGGCAGTGGGTATTGGGGATGAGGGTGATTAATGGGCATTGCGTATTGGGGATGAGGGTGATTACTGGACAGTGGGTATTAGGGATGAAGTTGATTATTGGACAGTGGGTATTGGGGATCAGGGTGATTATTGGGCAGTGGGTATTGGAGATGAGGGTGATTATTGGGCAGTTGGTATTGGGGATGAGGATGATTGTTGGACAGTGGGAATTGGGAATGAGGGTTATTATTGGACAGTGGGTATTGGGGATGAAGGTGATTATTGGGCAGTGGGTATTGGGGATGAGGGTGATTATTGGGCAGGTTAGTGGGTATTGGGGATGAGGGTGATTATTGGGCAGGTTATTGGGTTTTGGGGATGAGGATGATTATTGGGCAGGTTATTGGTTATTGGGGATGAGGGTGATTATTGGGCAGGTTAGTGGGTATTGGGGATGAAGGTGATTATTGGGCAGGGGCTGGTGCGTATTGGGAATGTGGGTGATTATTGGGCAGGGGTGATGGGTATTGGGGATGAGGGTCATTATTGGGCAGGGGTGTTGGGTATTCGGGATGAGGGTCATTATTGGGCAGTGGGTTTTGGGGATGAAGGTCATTATTGGGCAGTTGGTATTGGGGATGAGGGTGATTATTGGGCAGTGGGTATTGGGGATGAGGGTGATTATTGGACAGTGGGTATTGGGGTTGAGGGTGATTATTGGGCAGTGGGTATTGGGGATGAGGGTGATTATTGGACAGAAGGTATTGGGGATGAGGGTGATTATTGGGCAGTGGGTATTGGGGATGAGGGTGATTATTGGGCAGGTTAGTGGGTATTGGGGATGAGGGTGATTATTGGGCAGGGGCTGGTGGGTATTGGGGATGAGGGTGATTATTGGGCAGTGGGCATTGGGGATGAGGGTGATTATTGGGCAAGTTAGTGGTTATTGGAAATGAGGGTGATTATTGGGCAGGTTAGTGGGTATTGGGGATGAGGGTGATTATTGGGCAGGCGTGATGGTTATTGGGGATGAGGGTGATTATTGGGCAGGTTAGTGGGTATTGGGGATGAGGGTGATTATTGGGCAGGGGTGATGGGTATTGGGGATGAGGGTGATTATTGGGCAGGGCTGGTGGGTATTTTGGATGAGGGTGATTATTGGGCAGGTTTTTGGGTATTGGGGATGAGGGTGATTATTGGGCAGGTTAGTGGGTATTGGGGATGAGGGTGATTATTCGCCGTGGGTATAGGGGATGAGGGTGATTATTGGGCAGTGGTATTGGGGATGAGGGTGATTATTGGACAGTGGGTATTGGGGATGAGGGTGATTATTGGACAGTGGGTATTGGGGATGAGGGTGATTATTGGCCAGTTGTTATTGGGGATGAGGGTGATTATTGGGCAGTGGGTATTGGGGATCAGGGTGATTATTGGGCAGTGGGTATTGGGGATGAGGGTGATTATTGGACAGTGGGTATTCGGGTTGAGGGTGATTTTTGGACAGTTCGAATTGGGAATGAGGGTTATTATTGGACAGTGGGTATTGGGGATGAGGGTGATTATTGGGCAGGTTAGTGGGCATTGGGGATGAGGGTGATTATTGGGCAGCTTATTGGGTTTTGGGGATGAGGGTGATTATTGGGCAGTGGTTATTGGGGATGATGGTGATTATTGGGCAGTGGGGATTGGGGATGAGAGTGATTATTGGACAGAGTGTATTGGGAATGAGGGTGATTATTGGGCAGTGGGTATTGGGGATGAGGGTGATTAATGGGCATTGGGTATTGGGGATGAGGGTGATTACTGGACAGTGGGTATTAGGGATGAGGATGATTGTTGGACAGTTCGAATTGGGAATGAGGGTTATTATTGGACAGTGGGTATTGGGGATGAGGGTGATTATTGGGCAGGTTAGTGGGCATTGGGGATGAGGGTGATTATTGGGCAGGTTATTGGGTTTTGGGGATGAGGGTGATTATTGGGCGGGTTATTGGTTATTGGGGATGAGGGTGATTTTAGGGCAGGTTAGTGGGTATTGGGGATGAAGGTGATTATTGGGCAGGGGCTGGTGCGTATTGGGAATGTGGGTGAGTATTGGGCAGGGGTGATGGGTATTGGGGATGAGGGTCATTATTGGGCAGGGGTGTTGGGTATTCGGGATGAGGGTCATTATTGGGCAGTGGGTTTTGGGGATGAAGGTCATTATTGGGCAGTTGGTATTGGGGATGAGGGTGATTATTGGGCAGTGGGTATTGGGGATGAGGGTGATTATTGGACAGTGGGTATTGGGGTTGAGGGTGATTATTGGGCAGTGGGTATTGGGGATGAGGGTGATTATTGGACAGAGGGTATTGGGGATGAGGGTGATTATTGGGCAGTGGGTATTGGGGATGAGGGTGATTATTGGGCAGGTTAGTGGGTATGGGGGATGAGGGTGATTATTGGGCAGGGGCTGGTGGGTATTGGGGATGAGGGTGATTATTGGGCAGTGGGCATTGGGGATGAGGGTGATTATTGGGCAAGTTAGTGGTTATTGGAAATGAGGGTGATTATTGGGCAGGTTAGTGGGTATTGGGGATGAGGGTGATTATTGGGCAGGCGTGATGGTTATTGGGGATGAGGGTGATTATTGGGCAGGTTAGTGGGTATTGGGGATGAGGGTGATTATTGGGCAGGTTAGTGGGTATTGGGGATGAGGGTGATTATTGGGCAGGCGTGATGGTTATTGGGGATGAGGGTGATTATTGGGCAGGGCTGGTGGGTATTGGGGATGAGGGTGATTATTGGGCAGGTTTTTGTGTATTGGGGATGAGGGTGATTATTGGGCAGGTTAGTGGGTATTGGGGATGAGGGTGATTATTGGGCAGTGGGTATTGGGGATGAGGGTGATTATTGGGGGGTGGGTATTGGGGATGAGGGTGATTATTGGGCAGTGGGTATTGGAGATGAGCGTGATTTTTGGGCAGTGGGTATTGGGGATGAGGGTGATTATTGGGCAGGGGTGATGGGTATTGGGGATGAGGGTGATTATTGGGCAGGGGTGATGGGTATTGGGGATGAGAGTGATTATTGGGCAGGTTATTGGGTATTGGGGATGAGGGTGATTATTGGGCAGTGGGTATTGGGGATGAGGGTGATTATTGGGCAGGTTAGTGGGTATTGGGGATGAGGGTAATTATTGGGCAGTGGCTGGTGGGTATTGGGATTGAGAGTGATTTTTGGGCAGGTTATTGGGTATTGGGGATGAGGGTGATTATTGGGCAGGTTATTGGGTATTGGTGATGAGGGTGATTATTGGGCAGGTTAGTTGGTATTGGGGATGAGGGTGATTATTGGGCAGTGGGTATTGGGGATGAGGGTGATTATTGGACAGTGGGTATTGGGGATGAGGGTGAATATTTGGCAGTGGGTATTAGGAATGAGGGTGATTATTGGGCTGTGGTTATTGGTTTGAGAGTGATTATTGGACAGAGGCTATTGGGGATGAGGGTGATTATTGAACATTGGGTATTGGGGATGAGGTTGATTATTGGACAGTGAGTATTGGGGATGAGGGTGATTATTGGACAGTGAGTATTGGGGATGAGGGTGTTTCTTGGGCAGGTTAGTGGGTATTGGGGATGAGGGTGATTACTGGGCAGGGTCTGGTGGGTATTGGGGATGATGTTGATTATTGGGCAGGTTATTGGGTATTGGGGATGAGGGTGATTATTGGGCAGGTTATTGGGTATTGGGGATGAGGGTGGTTATTGGGCAGGTTAGTGGGTATTGGGGATGAAGGTGATTATTGGGCAGGGGCTGGTGCGTATTGGGGATTAGGGTGCTTATTGGGCAGGGGTGATGGGTATTGGGGATGAGGGTCATTATTGGGCAGGGGTGGTTGGTATTGGGGATGAGGGTCATTATTGGGCAGTGGGTATTGGGCATGAGGGTGGTTATTGGGCAGTTGGTATTGGGGATGAGGATGATTATTGGGCAGTGGGTATTGGGGTTGAGGGTGATTATTGGACAGTGGGTATTGGGGATGAGGGTGATTATTTGGCAGTGGGTATTGGGGATGAGGGTGATTATTGGACAGTGGGTATTGGGAATAGCGTGATTATTGGACAGTGGGTATTGGGGATTAGGGTGATTATTGGCAGTGAGTATTGTGGATGAGGGTGATTATTGGACAGTGGGTATTGGGGATGAGGGAGATTATTGGGCGGTCGGTATTTGGGATGAGGGTGATTATTGGGCAGTGGTTATTGGGAATGAGAGTGATTATTGGACAGAGGGTATTGGAGATAAGGGTGATTATTGGGCAGGGGTGATGGGTATTGGGGATGAGGGTCATTATTGGGCAGGGGTGGTGGGTATTGTGGATGAGGGTGATTATTTAGCACGGGTGATGGGTATTGGGGATGAGGGTGATTATTGGGCAGGGCTGGTGGGTATTGGGGATGAGGGTGATTATTGGACAGTGGGTAATGGGGATGAGGGTGATTATTGGACAGTGGGTATTGGGGATGAGGGTGATTATTCGGCAGTGGGTGATGGGGATGATGGTGATTATTGGGCAGTGGGTATTGAGGATGAGGGTGAGTATTGGGCAGTGCGTATTGGGGATGAGGGCGATTATTGGACAGTGGGTATTGGGGATGAGGGTGATTATTGGACAGTGGGTATTGGGGATGAGGATGATTATTGGACAGTGGGAATTGGGGATGAGGGTGATTATTGGGCAGTGGGTATTGGGGATGAGGGTGATTATTGGGCAGGTTAGTGGGTATTGGGGATGAGGGTGATTATTGGGCAGCGGCTGGTGGGTATTGGGGATGAGGTTGATTATTGGGCAGGTTATTGGGTATTGGGGACGAGGGTGATTATTGGGCAGGTTATTGGGTACTGGGGATGAGGGTTTTTATTGGGCAGGTTAGTGGATATTGGGGATGAAGGTGATTATTGGGCAGGGGCTGGTGCGTATTGGGGATGTGGGTGATTATTGGGCAGGGGTGATAGGTATTGGGGATGAGGGTCATTATTGGGCAGGGGTGGTGGGTATTGGGGATGCGAGTCATTTTTGGGCAGTGGGTGTTGGGGATGAGGGTGATTATTGGGCAGTTGGTATTGGGGATGAGGGTGATTATTGGGTAGTGGGTATTGGGAATGAGGGTGATTATTGGACAGTGGGTATTGGGGATGAGGGTGAATATTTGGCAGTGGGTATTGGGAATGAGGGTGATTATTGGGCCGTGGGTATTGGTTTGAGAGTGATTATTGGACAGGGGCTATTGGGGATGAGGGTGATTATTGGACAGTTGGTATTGGGGATGAGGGTGTTTTTTGGACAGTGAGTATTGGGGATGAGGGTGATTATTGGACAGTGAGTATTGGGGATGAGGGTGATTATTGGGCAGGTTAGTGGGTATTGGGGATGAGGGTGATTATTGGGCAGGGTCTGGTGGGTATTGGGGATGAGGTTGATTATTGGGCAGGTTATTGGGTATTGGGGATGAGGGTGATTATTGGGCAGGTTATTGGGTATTGGGGATGAGGGTGGTTATTGGGCAGGTTAGTGGGTATTGGGGATGAAGGTGATTATTGGGCAGGGGCTGGTGCGTATTGGGGATTAGGGTGCTTATTGGGCAGGGGTGATGTGTATTGGGGATGAGGGTCATTATTGGGCAGGGGTGGTTGGTATTGGGGATGAGGGTCATTATTGGGCAGTGGGTATTGGGCATGAGGGTGATTATTGGGCAGTTGGTATTGGGGATGAGGGTGATTATTGGGCAGTGGGTATTGGGGTTGAGGCTGATTATTGGACAGTGGGTAATGGGGATGAGGGTGATTATTGTGCAGTGGGTATTGGGGATGAGGGTGATTATTGGACAGAGGGTATTGTGGATGAGGGTGATTATTGGATAGTGGGTATTGGGGATGAGGGTGATTATTGGGCAGGTTAGTGGGTATTGGGGATGAGGGTGAATATTGGGCAGGGGCTGGTGTGTATTGGGGATGAGGTTGATTATTGGGCAGGTTATTGGGTATTGGGGATGAGGGTGATTATTGGGCAGGTTATTGGGTATTGGGGATGAGGGTGATTTTTGGGCAGGTTAGTGGGTATTGGGGATGAGGGTGATTATTGGGCAGGTTAGTGGGTATTGGGAATGAGGGTGATTATTTGGCAGGGGCTGGTGGGTAATGGGGATGAGGTTGATTATTTGGCATGTTATTGGGTATTGGTGATGAGGGTGATTATTGGGCATGTTAATGGGTACTGGGGATGAGTGTGATTATTGGGCAGGTTAGTGGGTATTGGGGATGAGGGTGATTATTGTGCAGGCGTGATAGGTATTCGGGATGAGGGCTATTTTTGGGCAGTGGGTATTGCGGATGAGGGTGATTATTGGACAGTGGGTATCGTGGATGAGGGTGATTATTGGGCAGTGGGTATTGCGGATGAGGGTGATTATTGGACAGTGGGTATTGGGGATGAGGGTGATTATTGGGCAGTGGGTTTTGAAGATGAGGGTGATTATTGTGAAATGGATATTGGGGATGAGGGTGATTATTGGGCAGTGGGTATTGGGGATGAGGGTGATTATTGGGCAGATTAGTGGGTATTGGGGATGAGGGTGATTATTGGGCAGGGGCTGGTGGGTATTGGGGATGAGGCTGATTATTGGGCAGGTTATTTAGTATTGGGGATGAGGGTGGTTATTGGGCAGGTTAGTGGGTATTGGGGATGAAGGTGATTATTGGGCAGGGGCTCGTGCGTATTGGAGATGAGGGTGATTATTGGGCAGGGGTGATAGGTATTGTGGATGAGGGTCATTATTGGGCAGGGGTGGTGGGTATTGGGGATGAGAGTCATTATTGGGAAGTGGGTATTGGGGATGAGGGTGATTATTGGGCAGTTGGTATTGGGAATGAGGGTGATTATTGGGCAGTGGGTATTGGGGATGAGGGTGTATATTGGACAGTGGGTATTGGGGATGAGGGTGTATATTGGGCAGTGGGTATTGGGAATGAGGGTGTTTATTGGGCAGTGGGTATTGAGGATGAGGGTGAGTATTGGGCAGTGGGTATTGGGGATGAGGGTGATTATTGGACAGTGGGTATTGGGGACGAGGGTGATTATTGGACAGTGGGTATTGGGGATGAGGGGTGATTATTGTGCAGTGGGTATTTGGGATGAGGGTGATTATTGGGCAGATTAGTGGGTATTGGGGATGAGGGTGATTATTGGGCAGCGGCTGGTGGGTATTGGGGATGAGGTTGATTATTGGGCAGGTTATTGGGTATTGGTGATGAGCGTGATTATTGGGCAGGTTATTGGGTACTGGGGATGCGGGTGATTATTGGGCAGGTTAGTGGTTATTGGGGATGAGGGTGATTATTGGGCAGGGGTGTTGGGTATTCGGGATGAGGGCTATTATTGGGCAGTGGGTATTGCGGATGAGGGTGATTATTGGACAGTGGGTATCGTGGATGAGGGTGATTATTGGGCAGTTGGTATTGCGGATGAGGGTGATTATTGGACAGTTGGTATTGGGGATGAGGGTGATTATTGGGCAGTGAGTATTGAAGATGAGGGTGATTATTGGGCAATGGGTATTGGGGATGAGGGGTGATTATTGGGCAGTTGGTATTGGGATGAGGGTGATTATTGGGCAGGTTAGTGGGTATTGGGGATGAGGGTGATTACTGGGCAGGGTCTGGTGGGTATTGGGGATGATGTTGATTATTGGGCAGGTTATTGGTTATTGGGATGAGGGTGATTATTGGGCAGGTTATTGGGTATTGGGGATGAGGGTGGTTATTGGGCAGGTTAGTGGGTATTGGGGATGAAGGTGATTATTGGGCAGGGGCTGGTGCGTATTGGGGATTAGGGTGCTTATTGGGCAGGGTGATGGGTATTGGGGATGAGGGTCATTATTGGGCAGGGGTGGTTGGTATTGGGGATGAGGGTCATTATTGGGCAGTGGGTATTGGGCATGAGGGTGATTATTGGGCAGTTGGTATTGGGGATGAGGGTGATTATTGGGCAGTGGGTATTGGGGTTGAGGGTGATTATTGGACAGTGGGTATTGGGGATGAGGGTGATTATTTGGCAGTGGGTATTGGGGATGAGGGTGATTATTGGACAGTGGGTATTGGGAATAGCGTGATTATTGGACAGTGGGTATTGGGGATTAGGGTGATTATTGGCAGTGAGTATTGTGGATGAGGGTGATTATTGGACAGTTTGTATTGGGGATGAGGGAGATTATTGGGCGGTCGGTATTTGGGATGAGGGTGATTATTGGGCAGTGGTTATTGGGAATGAGAGTGATTATTGGACAGAGGGTATTGGAGATAAGGGTGATTATTGGGCAGGGGTGATGGGTATTGGGGATGAGGGTCATTATTGGGCAGGGGTGGTGGGTATTGTGGATGAGGGTGATTATTTAGCACGGGTGATGGGTATTGGGGATGAGGGTGATTATTGGGCAGGGCTGGTGGGTATTGGGGATGAGGGTGATTATTGGACAGTGGGTAATGGGGATGAGGGTGATTATTGGACAGTGGGTATTGGGGATGAGGGTGATTATTCGGCAGTGGGTGATGGGGATGATGGTGATTATTGGGCAGTGGGTATTGAGGATGAGGGTGAGTATTGGGCAGTGCGTATTGGGGATGAGGGCGATTATTGGACAGTGGGTATTGGGGATGGAGGGTGATTATTGGACAGTGGGTATTGGGGATGAGGATGATTATTGGACAGTGGGAATTGGGGATGAGGGTGATTATTGGGCAGTGGGTATTGGGGATGAGGGTGATTATTGGGCAGGTTAGTGGGTATTGGGGATGAGGGTGATTATTGGGCAGCGGCTGGTGGGTATTGGGGATGAGGTTGATTATTGGGCAGGTTATTGGGTATTGGGGACGAGGGTGATTATTGGGCAGGTTATTGGGTACTGGGGATGAGGGTTTTTATTGGGCAGGTTAGTGGATATTGGGGATGAAGGTGATTATTGGGCAGGGGCTGGTGCGTATTGGGGATGTGGGTGATTATTGGGCAGGGGTGATAGGTATTGGGGATGAGGGTCATTATTGGGCAGGGGTGGTGGGTATTGGGGATGCGAGTCATTTTTGGGCAGTGGGTGTTGGGGATGAGGGTGATTATTGGGCAGTTGGTATTGGGGATTGAGGGTGATTATTGGGTAGTGGGTATTGGGAATGAGGGTGATTATTGGACAGTGGGTATTGGGGATGAGGGTGAATATTTGGGCAGTGGGTATTGGGAATGAGGGTGATTATTGGGCCGTGGGTATTGGTTTGAGAGTGATTATTGGACAGGGGCTATTGGGGATGAGGGTGATTATTGGACAGTTGGTATTGGGGATGAGGGTGTTTTTTGGACAGTGAGTATTGGGGATGAGGGTGATTATTGGACAGTGAGTATTGGGGATGAGGGTGATTATTGGGCAGGTTAGTGGGTATTTGGGGATGAGGGTGATTATTGGGCAGGGTCTGGTGGGTATTGGGGATGAGGTTGATTATTGGGCAGGTTATTGGGTATTGGGGATGAGGGTGATTATTGGGCAGGTTATTGGGTATTGGGGATGAGGGGTGGTTATTGGGCAGGTTAGTGGGTATTGGGGATGAAGGTGATTATTGGGCAGGGGCTGGTGCGTATTGGGGATTAGGGTGCTTATTGGGCAGGGGTGATGTGTATTGGGGTTGAGGGTCATTATTGGGCAGGGGTGGTTGGTATTGGGGATGAGGGTCATTATTGGGCAGTGGGTATTGGGCATGAGGGTGATTATTGGGCAGTTGGTATTGGGGATGAGGGTGATTATTGGGCAGTGGGTATTGGGGTTGAGGCTGATTATTGGACAGTGGGTAATGGGGATGAGGGTGATTATTGTGCAGTGGGTATTGGGGATGAGGGTGATTATTGGACAGAGGGTATTGTGGATGAGGGTGATTATTGGATAGTGGGTATTGTGGATGAGGGTGATTATTGGGCAGGTTAGTGGGTATTGGGGATGAGGGTGAATATTGGGCAGGGGCTGGTGTGTATTGGGGATGAGGTTGATTATTGGGCAGGTTATTGGGTATTGGGGATGAGGGTGATTATTGGGCAGGTTATTGGGTATTGGGGATGAGGGTGATTTTTGGGGCAGGTTAGTGGGTATTGGGGATGAGGGTGATTATTGGGCAGGTTAGTGGGTATTGGGG
>NC_135900.1:77489150-77608088 GCF_964194155.1 Cetorhinus maximus | reverse complement strand
TTCGGGGTGTGTGTGTGTATTTTCGGGGTGTGTGTGTGTATTTTCGGGGTGTGTTTCGAGTGTGTGTATTTTCGGGGTGTGTGGGGAGGGTGTGTGTGTATTTTTGGGGTTTGTGTGTGTATATTCGGGGTGTGTGAGTGTGTATTTTCGGGGTGTGTGTGTGTTTTCGGTGCGTGTGTGTGTGTTTTCGGGGTGTGTGAGTGTGTGAGTGTGTGTTTTCGGGGTGTGTGAGTGTGTATTTTCGGGGTGTGTGAGTGTGTGAGTGTGTGTTTTCGGGGTGTGTGTGTGTGTGTTTTCGGGGTGTGTGTGTGTATTTTCGGGGTGTGTGAGTGTGTTTTCGGGGTGTGTGAGTGTGTGTTTTCGGGGTGTGTGTGTTTTTGGGGTGTGTGAGTGTGTGTTTTCGGGGTGTGTGTGTGTGTTTTCGGGGTGTGTGTGTGTGTATTTTTGGGGTTTGTGTGTGTATATTCGGGGTGTGTGAGTGTGTTTTCGGGGTGTGTGAGTGTGTGTTTTCGGGGTGTGTGTGTGTGTTTTTGGGGTGTGTGAGTGTGTGTTTTCGGGGTGTGTGTGTGTGTTTTCGGGGTGTGTGTGTGTATTTTCGGGGTGTGTGAGTGTGTGTTTTCGGGGTGTGTGTGTGTATTTTCGGTGTGTGTGTGTGTGTATTTTCGGGGTGTGTGTGTGTATTTTCGGGGTGTGTGTGTGTGTTTTCGGGGTGTGTGAGTGTGTGTGTGTGTGTTTTCGGGGTGTGTGTGTGTGTGTTTTCGGGGTGTGTGTGTGTGTGTGTGTTTTCGGGGTGTGTGAGTGTGTATTTTCGGGGTGTGTGTGTGTATTTTCGGGGTGTGTGAGTGTGTGTTTTCGGGGTGTGTGAGTGTGTATTTTCGGGGTGTGTGTGTGTATTTTCGGGGTGTGTGAGTGTGTGTTTTCGGTGTGTGTGTGTGTATTTTCGGGGTGTGTGTGTGTGTTTTCGGGGTGTGTGTGTGTGTTTTCGGGGTGTGTGTGTGTGTGTGAGTGTGTGTTTTCGGGGTGTGTGTGTGTGTGTATTTTCGGGGTGTGAGTGTGTATTTTCGGGTGTGTGTGTGTTTTTTCGGGGTGAGTGTGTGTGAGTGTGAGTGTGTGTGAGTGTGTGTGTGTGTTTTTCTGAGTGTGTTTTTGCTGGGTGTGTGTTTTTGTGAGTGTGTGTTTTCGTGGTGAGTGTGTATTTTCGGGGTGTGTGAGTGTGAGTGTGTGTGTGACTGTGAGTGTGTGTGTTTTCGGGGTGTGTGTGTGTGTGTGTCTGTGAGTGTGTATTTTCGGGGTGTGTGAGTGTGAGTATGTGAGTGTGTATTTTCGGGGTGTGTGTGTGAGTGTGAGTGTGTGTATTTTCGGGGTGTGTGAGTGTGTGAGTGTGTGTTTTCGGGGTGTGTGAGTGTGAGTGTGTGTGTGTGTTTTTGGGGTGTGTGAGTGTGAGTGTGTGAGTGTGTATTTTCAGGGTGTGTGAGTGTGAGTGTGTGAGTGTGTGTTTTCGGGGTGTGTGTGTGTGTGTTTTCGGGGTGTGTGAGTGTGTGTTTTTGGGGTGTGTATGTTTTTTCTGGGTGAGTGTGTGTGTTTGTGTGCGTGTGAGTGTGTGTTTTCTGGGTGAGTGTGTGTGTGTGAGTGTGTGTGATTTCTGAGTGTGTATTTTCTGTGTGTGTGTGTGAGTGTGTATTTTATGGGTGAGTGTGTGTGTTTTCTGTGTGTTTGTGTGTGTGTGAGTGTCAGTGTTTTCTGTGTGTTTGTGTGTGTGTAAGTGTGTGTTTTTCTGAGTGTGTATTTTCTGTGTGAGTGTGTGCATTTTCTGTGTGTTTGTGTGTTTGTGAGTGTGTGTTTTTCTGAGTGTGTATTTTCTGGGTGTGTGTGTGCGCGAGTGTGTGTGTTTTCAGGATGTGTGTGTGTTTTTCTGGGTGAGTGTGTGTGTGTGAGTGTGTGTTTTCGGGGTGTATGCGTGTATTTTCGGGGTGTGTGAGTGTGTGTTTTCGGGGTGTGTGAGTGTGTGTTTTCGGGGTGTGTGTGTGTATTTTCGGGGTGTGTGTGTGTGTTTTCGGGGTGTGTGAGTGTGTATTTTCGGGGTGTGTGTGTGTATTTTCGGGGTGTGTGAGTGTGTATTTTCGGGGTGTGTGTGTGTGTATTTTCGGTGTGTGTGTGTGTGTATTTTCGGGGTGTGTGTGTGTATTTTCGGGGTGTGTGTGTGTATTTTCGGGGTGTGTGTGTGTGTTTTCGGGGCGTGTGAGTGTGTATTTTCGGGGTGTGTGTGTGTGTGTGTTTTCGGGGGTGTGTGTGTGTTTGGTGTGTGTGTGTATTTTCGGGGTGTGTGTGTGTATTTTCGGGGTGTGTGTGTGTGTGTTTTCGGGGTGTGTGTGTGTGTATTTTCGGGGTGTGTGTGTGTTTTTTCGGGGTGTGTGAGTGTGTTTTTTCGGGGTGTGTGTATATTTTCGGTGTGTGTGTGTGTATTTTCGGGGTGTGTGTGTGTGTGTGTATTTTCGGGGTGTGTGAGTGTGTATTTTCGGGGTGTGTGAGTGTGTGTTTTCGGGGTGTGTGTGTGTGTGTGTATTTTAGGGGTGTGTGTGTGTGTGTATGTATTTTCGGGATGTGTGAGTGTGTGTTTTCGGTGTGTGTGTGTATATTTTCGGGGTGTGTGTGTGTATTTTCGGGGTGTGTGAGTGTGTGTTTTCGGGGTGTGTGAGTGTGTATTTTCGGGGTGTGTGTGTGTATTTTCGGGGTGTGTGTGTGTGTTTTCGGGGTGTGTGTGTGTATTTTCGGGGTGTGTGTGTATTTTCGGGGTGTGTGTGTGTATTTTTGGGGTGTGTGAGTGTGTGTTTTCGGTGTGAGTGTGTGTTTTCGGGGTGTGTGTGTGTGTATTTTCGGTGTGTGTGTGTGGGTATTTTCGGGGTGTGTGTGTGTATTTTCGGGGTGTGTGTGTGTATTTTCGGGGTGTGTGTGTGTATTTTCGGGGTGTGTGTGTGTGTATTTTCGGGGTGTGTGTGTGTGTGTTTTCGGGGTGTGTGTGTGTGTATTTTCGGGGTGTGTGTGTGTTTTTTCGGGGTGTGTGAGTTTGTTTTTTCGGGGTGTGTGTATATTTTCGGTGTGTGTGTGTGTATTTTCGGGGTGTGTGTGTTTGTGTTTTCGGGGTGTGTGTGTGTGTGTGTATTTTCGGGGTGTGTGAGTGTGTATTTTCGGGGTGTGTGAGTGTGTGTTTTCGGGGTGTGTGTGTGTGTGTGTGTATTTTAGGGGTGTGTGTGTGTGTGTATGTATTTTCGGGATGTGTGAGTGTGTGTTTTCGGTGTGTGTGTGTATATTTTCGGGGTGTGTGTGTGTATTTTCGGGGTGTGTGAGTGTGTGTTTTCGGGGTGTGTGAGTGTGTATTTTCGGGGTGTGTGTGTGTATTTTCGGGGTGTGTGTGTGTGTTTTCGGGGTGTGTGTGTGTATTTTCGGGGTGTGTGTGTGTATTTTCGGGGTGTGTGTGTGTATTTTTGGGGTGTGTGAGTGTGTGTTTTCGGTGTGAGTGTGTGTTTTCGGGGTGTGTGTGTGTGTATTTTCGGTGTGTGTGTGTGTGTGTATTTGCGGGGTGTGTGTGTGTATTTTCGGGGTGTGTGTGTGTATTTTCGGGGTGTGTGTGTGTATTTTCGGGGTGTGTGTGTGTGTATTTTCGGGGTGTGTGTGTGTATTTTCGGGGTGTGTGTGTGTGTATTTTCGGTGTATGTGTGTGTGTATTTTCGGGGTGTGTGTGTGTGTATTTTCGCGGTGTGTGTGTGTATTTTCGGGGTGTGTGTGTGTATTTTCGGGGTGTGTGTGTGTGTTTTCGGGGTGTGTGTGTGTGTATTTTCGGGGTGTGTGAGTGTGTGTTTTCGGGGTGTGTGTGTGTGTATTTTCGGGGTGTGTGTGTTTGTATTTTCGGGGTGTGTGTGTGTTTTCGGGGTGTGTGTGTGTATTTTCGGGGTGCGTGTGTGTGTATTTTCGGGGTGAGTGTGTATTTTCGGGGTGTGAGTGTGTATTTTTGGTGTGTGTGTGTGTGTTTTCGGGGTGTGTGTGTGTGTATTTTCGAGGTGTGTGTGTGTATTTTCGGGGTGTGTGTGTGTGTGTTTTCGGGGTGTGTCAGTGTGTGTTTTCGGTGTGAGTGTGTGTTTTCGGGGCATGTGTGTGTGTGTATTTTCGGGGCATGTGTGTGTGTATTTTCAGGGTGTGTGAGTGTGTATTTTCGGGGTGTGTGTGTGTGTTTTCGGGGTGTGTGAGTGTGTATTTTCGGGGTGTGTATGTGTGTATTTTCGGGGTGTGTGTGTGTATTTTCGGGGTGTGTGTGTGTGTTTTCGGGGTGTGTGTGTGTATTTTCGGGGTGTGTGTGTGTATTTTCGGGGTGTGTGTGTGTATTTTCGGGGTGTGTGTGTGTGTTTTCGGGGTGTGTGAGTGTGTATTTTCGGGGTGTGTGTGTGTGTGTGTTTTCGGGGTGTGTGTGTGTATTTTCGGGGTGTGTGTGTGTGTGTTTTCGGGGTGTGTGTGTGTATTTTCGGGGTGTGTGTGTATTTTCGGGGTGTGTGTGTGTATTTTCGGGGTGTGTGTGTGTGTTTTCGGGGTGTGTGAGTGTGTGTTTTCGGGGTGTGTGTGTGTATTTTCGGGGTGTGTGTGTATTTTCGGGGTGTGTGTGTGTGTTTTCGGGGTGTGTGTGTGTGTATTTTCGGGGTGTGTGAGTGTGTGTTTTCGGGGTGTGTGTGTGTGTATTTTCGGGGTGTGTGTGTGTGTTTTCGGGGTGTGTGTGTGTGTGTATTTTCGGGGTGTGTGTGTGTTATCGGGTTGTGTGTGTGTATTTCCGGGGTGTGTGTGTGTGTATTTTCGGGGTGAGTGTGTATTTTCGGGGTGTGAGTGTGTATTTTCGGGGTGTGTGTGTGTGTGTTTTCGGGGTGTGTGTGTGTGTATTTTCGAGGTGTGTGTGTGTATTTTCGGGGTGTGTGTGTGTGTGTTTTCGGGGTGTGTGAGTTTGTGTTTTCGGTGTGAGTATGTGTTTTCGGGGTGTGTGTGTGTGTATTTTCAGGGTGTGTGTGTGTGTATTTTCGGGGTGTGTGAGTGTGTATTTTCGGGGTGTGTGTGTGTGTTTTCGGGGTGTGTGAGTGTGTATTTTCGGGGTGTGTGTGTGTGTATTTTCGGGGTGTGTGAGTGTTTGTTTTCGGGGTGTGTGTGTGTATTTTCGGGGTGTGTGTGTGTGTATTTTCGGGGTGTGTGTGTGTATTTTCGGGGGTGTGTGAGTGTGTATTTTTGGGGTGTGTGTATTTTCGGGGTGTGTGTGTGTGTGTGTTTATTTTCGGGGTGTGTGAGTGTATTTTCGGGGTGTGTGTGTGTGTTTTCAGGGTGTGTGAGTGTGTATTTTCGGGGTGTGTGTGTGTATTTTCGGGGTGTGTGTGTGTATTTTCGGGGTGTGTGAGTGTGTATTTTCGGGGTGTGTGTGTGTATTTTCGGGGTGTATGTGTGTGTGTGTATTTTCGGGGTGTGTGTGTGTATTTTCGGGGTGTGTGTGTGTGTTTTCGGGGTGTGTGAGTGTGTGTTTTCGGTGTGAGTGTGTGTTTTCGGGGTGTGTGAGTGTGTGTTTTCGATGTGAGTGTGTGTTTTCGGGGTGTGTGTGAGTGTATTTTCGGGGTGTGTGTGTGTGTTTCGGGGTGTGTGAGTGTGTGTTTTCGGTATGAGTGTGTGTTTTCGGGGTGTGTGTGTGTATTTTCGGGTGTGTGTGTGTGTGTGTGTATTTTCGGGGTGTATGTGTGTGTTTTCGGGGTGTGTGTGTGTATTTTCGGGGTGTGTGTGTGTGTGTGTATTTTCGGGGTGTGTGTGTGTTTTCGGGGTGTGTGTGTGTATTTTTAGGTGTGTGTGTGTGTTTTCGGGGTGTGTGTGTGTATTTTCGGGTGTGTGTGTGTGTTTCGGGGTGTGTGTGTGTATTTTCGGGGTGTGTGTGTGTGTGTTTTCGGGGTGTGTGTGTGTATTTTCGGGGTGTGTGTGTGTATTTTCGGGGTGTGTGTGTGTGTGTGTGTTTTCGGGGTGTGTGTGTGTTTTCGGGTGTGTGTGTGTATTTTCGGGGTGTGTGTGTCTGTGTTTTCGGGTGTGTGTGTGTATTTTCGGGTGTGTGTGTGTATTTTCGGGTGTGGTGTGGTGTGTTTTCGGGGTGTGTGTGTGTATTTTCGGGGTGTGTGTGGGTGGGTGTGTTTTCGGGGGGTGTGTGTGTGTGTTTTCGGGGTGTGTGTGTGTATTTTCGGGGTGTGTGTGTGTGTGTTTCGTGTGTGTGTGTGTGTTTTCGGGGTGTGTGTGTGTATTTTCGGGGTGTGTGTGTGTGTTTTCGGGGTGTGTGAGTGTGTTTTCGGGGTGTGTGTGTGTATTTTCGGGGCGTGTGTGTGTGTGTTTTCGGGGTGTGTGTGTGTGTGTTTTCGGGGTGTGTGTGTGTGTATTTTCGGGGTGTGTGTGTGTGTATTTTCGGGGTGTGTGAGTGTGTGTTTTCGGTGTGTGTGTGTGTATTTTCGGGGTGTGTGAGTGTGTATTTTCGGGGTGTGTGTGTGTATTTTCGCGGTGTGTGTGTGTGTGTTTTCGGGGTGTGTGTGTGTGTTTTCGGGGTGTGTGTGTGTGTTTTCGGGGTGTGTGTGTGTGTGTATTTTCGGGGTGTGTGAGTGTGTGTTTTCGGGGTGTGTGAGTGTGTTTTCGGGGTGTGTGTGTGTGTGTGTATTTTCTGGGTGTGTGTGTGTATTTTCGGGGTGTGTGAGTGTGTTTTCGGGGTGTGTGTGTGTGTGTGTATTTTCGGGGTGTGTGTGTGAGTGTATTTTCGGGGTGTGAGTGTGTATTTTCGGGCTGTGTGTGTGTTTTCGGTGTGAGTGTGTGTTTTCGGGGTGTGTGTGTGTGTTTTCGGGGTGTGTGAGTGTGTATTTTCGGGGTGTGTGTGTGTATTTTCGGGGTGTGTGTGAGTGTGTTTTCGGTGTGAGTGTGTGTTTTCGGGGTGTGTGTGTGTGTGTATTTTCGGGGTGTGTGAGTGTGTATTTTCGGGGTGTGTGTGTGTATTTTCGGGGTGTGTGTGAGTGTGTTTTCGGTGTGTGTGTGTGTTTTCGGGGTGTGTGAGTGTGTATTTTCGGGGTGTGTGTGTGTATTTTCGGGGTGTGTGTGAGTGTGTTTTCGGTGTGAGTGTGTGTTTTCGGGGTGTGTGAGTGTGTGTTTTCGGGGTGTGTGAGTGTGTATTTTCGGGGTGTGTGTGTGTATTTTCGGGGTGTGTGTGTGTATTTTCGGGGTGTGTGTGTGTGTTTTCGGGGTGTGTGAGTGTGTATTTTCGGGGTGTGTGTGAGTGTATTTTCGGGGTGTGTGTGAGTGTATTTTCGGGGTGTGTGTGTGTATTTTCGGGGTGTGTGTGTGTATTTTCGGGGTGTGTGTGTGTGTTTTCGGGGTGTGTGAGTGTGTATTTTCGGGGTGTGTGTGAGTGTATTTTCGGGGTGTGTGTGAGTGTATTTTCGGGGTGTGTGAGTGTGTATTTTCGGGGTGTGTGTGAGTGTATTTTCGGGGTGTGTGTGAGTGTATTTTCGGTGTGTGTGTGTGTTTTCGGGGTGTGTGAGTGTATTTTCGGGGTGTGTGTGAGTGTATTTTCGGGGTGTGTGTGAGTGTATTTTCGGGGTGTGTGAGTGTGTATTTTCGGGGTGTGTGTGAGTGTATTTTCGGGGTGTGTGTGAGTGTATTTTCGGGGTGTGTGAGTGTGTATTTTCGGGGTGTGTGTGAGTGTATTTTCGGGGTGTGTGAGTGTATTTTCGGGGTGTGTGTGTGTTTTCGGTGTGAGTGTGTATTTTCGGGGTGTGTGTGAGTGTATTTTCGGGGTGTGTGTGAGTGTATTTTCGGGGTGTGTGTGAGTGTATTTTCGGGGTGTGTGAGTGTGTATTTTCGGGGTGTGTGTGAGTGTATTTTCGGGGTGTGTGAGTGTGTATTTTCGGGGTGTGTGTGAGTGTATTTTCGGGGTGTGTGTGAGTGTATTTTCGGGGTGTGTGAGTGTGTATTTTCGGGGTGTGTGTGAGTGTATTTTCGGGGTGTGTGTGAGTGTATTTTCGGGGTGTGAGAGTGTATTTTCGGGGTGTGTGTGAGTGTATTTTCGGGGTGTGTGAGTGTATTTTCGGGGTGTGTGTGAGTGTATTTTCGGGGTGTGTGTGTGTATTTTCGGGGTGTGTGTGAGTGTATTTTCGGGGTGTGTGTGAGTGTATTTTCGGGGTGTGAGAGTGTATTTTCGGGGTGTGTGTGAGTGTATTTTCGGGGTGTGTGAGTGTATTTTCGGGGTGTGTGTGAGTGTATTTTCGGGGTGTGTGTGTGTGTTTTCGGGGTGTGTGTGAGTGTATTTTCGGGGTGTGTGAGTGTATTTTCGGGGTGTGTGTGAGTGTATTTTCGGGGTGTGTGTGAGTGTATTTTCGGGGTGTGTGTGTGTATTTTCGGGGTGTGTGTGTGTATTTTCGGGGTGTGTGGGGTTTGGCCCGGGACTGACCTCCCCACGGGCTGGAGCCCGGACTGAATGGAGAGCGGGGCATGTCCTCCCCTCCGGCTGCGAGTTCGAGCCTGGATTCCGGGATTGTGGTGTCACAGTGTCCGGGGGTCTGGAGCTCGGTCTGAGCTGACGGTTCCCTTCAAACTGCTACCGGTCATCCTATCGCCAACCGCCTTCAACTGCCCCCATTCCGGGTGCGATGTTGCCTGTGTGGCTGTGCTTTGGGCTTGTGGCCGTTCAGGCAATCCCAGCCCCTCCTGTGCTCCTGAAGTGTGAGTTTGGAGTGAGACACAGTGAGGACTCGGTGCTGAGATATACCTGCTTGTGGCAGAGCTCTGTAGAGCTGGCATACACATCCACTCCTGACACTGGCACCAGGGCTCCACCACCCACCCTCACATGGTTCATCAACCAGCGCAGAGTGGCCTCCGCTGTCCAGTGGTCAGGGAGACAGAACCTGAGCAGGGTGCCCCCAGACTCACCCATCACCCTGGTATACAGGTCTGCTTCCTGCCCCACCTGCCACTATCTGAATGTGACCATCTACACCACCAGGCTCAGGGCGCAATTCTTCGCTCTCCGCCCCAACCAAGTGCTGGTCAGGTTTCGGGACCTGGAGTTAGCCTGGTGTGCCAATCTCAACAGTTTAGTGTGGAACTACACGGTGACCTGCCCAGGTGGCACTCCCCACTCCACCACCCTGCCTAGTAGCCAGGTGAGCCAGATCCCCAGTGGAAGCTACCCGCCGGGCAAGGAGGTGGCATGCTCCCACGATTTCCATTACACAGTTAAGGTGCAGTATCCTGAGGTTGGCAGCTACTACTGTAACCTGGATCTCATTAATGGGAACCTCACCACTCTCAGCATCTCCCTCAAGGTGAAGCCAGTGCTGTTACACCTCCTCAGCACCCAGTCTGCGACCATCCAGCGCAGGGCGACGCTGATCATATCCTGGCAACTGTGGACCAACGGCGGCTTCCTCACCTATCAGCTGGCTGCCAGACCAGCTGGCCAGAGCAGCTGGACTTCCACCTTTCACCCCAATGCCATTGAGAGTAAGATCTGCCCCTGCACCTGGCCCCAGCTGAACGAGTGCATTACCCAGTTGCTGCTGAAGGTGGGCGGGATTTCTATCCGGACCTCCGCCACCACCATCACCTTTCACCAGGGGGCCGTGCTTTTCGTAAATCACGGGAGGCTCCTCTGGCTGAAGCCCAATGCCACGATGTCAGGAACAGCCTTCTACTACATCAGCTCGGACAACCAGCTCTACTATTCAAAGGTAGACACCCCTCCTGACAGCCATCGGCACTTCCTACTTCTCCAAGCTCCTGAAGTAAGCCACCTGTTTAAAATAGACTACACCAGCCCTAATGAGTATAATGTCACCATCCAACTCTACTTGAACCTAAAAGGAACTATTTACAATTCCTTAGAGGACATGAACGTCAGTCTCCCCCTCTTTAATAGTGGTCCTGTTGATATGGGGCTCCCGGTTAATGTGGTTTGGTTTATTCCCCTCCAGCACCCTGCCATGCAGTGTGCCTGGAGCTTTGAGCTGAATAATAGCACTGCGGTCCACTTGTATGATTTCAATCAGAAAGTTGAAGATGCACCGAGCTACATCCCGGAAGTCCAGCTGCCCTTTAATCCTAGGGAATATTCAGGCTTCCTGGCCAGGGTGACTTGTTCGACAGCTGGTGAGATGATTTTAAGTCTTAGGGCAAGTGTAGGTAATTACAGTACCACTTCCCAGGACTCCGTTCTGTTCTGTAACCTGCCTGAGTGCCACCTGCCTTTACCCACTATAGAACATCCACCTCCTCCTGACACCATCATCCGGAACACCAAGGGCTCCCCTCTCACTGTTTACGGGAATTCGGGTTTACACTGCAATAGTATCCTCTCGGTGACTATCTCCTGGATGATTTATGAAATTGCAGATATAGAAGCGCAACCAGACTGGAATCAGAGTGTGCCCCTCCCGCCTCATATTTGGACAAGCACTGCCACCCTGCATCTCCCTGCGTTCAGCTTGGACTATGGTTTCTATCTCTTTGTTCTCAATGTGACCATGTCCACGTCAGATCCCACTCTGCCGTACCTCAACAACTCATGTCAAGCCGTGGTCAAGGTGACTAAGAGTGAGCTGGTTGCGCGGATTGCTGGGGGCTCTTATAGGACTGTGAGCTTTGAGGACAGCATCACACTGGACGCTTCAATGAGCGCTGACCCTGATTCATCCATTCCACACCTTGGACTGAACTTCTTCTGGTACTGCACAAGGAAATTATCTGACTACATTACCATGACCCTCTCCAGAAACCAGTACTGCCACCCTGGCCACCCTGATCTCCAATGGATCTCTGCTATACCCGACACCTTGGTTATCCCATCACACATGCTAATCACCAAAAAGGACTTCTACTTCCGAGTTGTCATTGAGAAGGACACAAGAACCAGTTACTTTGACCAAACCATCTCGGTGTACTCTGGTTTTGTACCGCAGGTATTAATAACTTGCATTGAGAACTGCGAGACATCCCTGATACCAACAGATCGCTTCATCTTGAATGGGACTTGTTCCAATTGTCCGAGTTCCAGTGGGCTGAAGTACCATTGGAGCCTGCTTTCAGGGAGTGCTGTTTCTGAACTCATTATTGACTGGGTTTCTGATAGTTCTACAGGGAACTCTTTGTCTTACATGTCACTGAACCCCATGTCCTTTGTGCACTTGTCTAATGGATGGTATAATTTTGAACTGAGAGTAACCATTCCCAGTGGTGCCTATAGCCTCAACCGGTACCGCTTCTACCTTAATTCTCCTCCAAGAGCAGGACGTTGCGTTATAACCCCAAAAAAGGGCTGGGCCCTTCAGACAAAATTCACAATAGTATGTGTGAATTTCGAGGACAGTGATCTCCCCCTCAGTTATAAGGTGACTGCAAAAACCTTCTACCCAACTAGCAGTATCGACAGTCTGAAGAACGACTTGTTGGGTACAATTGTATATTTTGGATACAGTCCCAAGTCTCCACCCTTTCTCCTGCCAGTGGGCAGCATGTTCGGCCAGCACCTCCTGATTATTGCTGTCCAAGTGTTTGATAGCCATGATGCCTACACGCAGGTGAACCTGAGGGCCACAGTGTACGATCTCCCAGTTGACCTGGGCCAAAGGTCTCTGGCGGACCAACTGTCGGGCTTCATTGAAGGAGAGAAGGCACCTTTAACAACCCTGCTGCATGAGACAGATTATCTGAAAGCAAACCAGCTGCTCTACGAAGTTGCTGCTGAGCTGAATGGCAACAGTTTCATGGGTAGGGAAAAGGCCAAGGTCACTAAGCTACGTGAAACTCTTGTCAATGTCTCCACCAACATTCCGGTCACATCCCCCAAGCTTATCAATCAAATATCTGCCACGATCTTTGAAGCAGCACAGAAACCAGATGAAGTCAACCAACAAGCCCAGCGTCTTGCTGTCATCAAGCTACTGGAACTTTCTTCTGTTCTGCTGAACTACACCAGTGAAGATGTGATTCCCTCCGAAAGAACTGAGCAGTTGTCATGCAGCATTCTCACCGCAGCCTCCAATGTGATGGCTGCCTTTTCTTCCCAGTTCCCAGTACAAGGCACAGAGGAAGGCATCTCACTAACCACAGACCAAAAGAAGGTGGTAACTAACATCTTCCCCATCTTGAAAATTTTGACAGATGCCGTGTCTCACAGTAAAGTTCCAGGACAAAAAGATACCCTGTTGCAGACCAAGCAATGGGAAATAATTGTGAAGAAAGTTGAGAAACGCAAGCTCGAGGACTCCTATATTTCTGACCCAGATTGTACCAGCTGTATGTACCCAGTTTTGAAAAGCTTTGGTGAAGCCACCCAGCCAGTATCCTCTGTATTTTACAAGTTTGAACAGAATCCTTTACCATGGCTTGGGAAAGCATCACACATAGTTACAGATGTCAGTAGCTGCCACATGACCATCCAGGATCGCCTTGGAAGCTTGCACAACTTGATCCCCAAGCAAGTGGACTTTTTTATGGTCAGGAAGGACATTACGTCGACCCAACCCATCAGATTGGTCATCGACCCCGGAAGAAGTGATGTGGTCATAGGGCAGTTCACAATTGCGATGAACTCCACTTCAGCTCAAGAAGTCTTCCTCCAGCTATTTGTAGACCTGAACCCCATCTTCATGG
This sequence comes from Cetorhinus maximus, assembly GCF_964194155.1. Lineage (NCBI taxonomy): Eukaryota > Metazoa > Chordata > Chondrichthyes > Lamniformes > Cetorhinidae > Cetorhinus > Cetorhinus maximus. The sequence continues at coordinate 77,595,404 of NC_135900.1, read as the reverse complement.
TTAGCATTTACTCAGGGAACGGTACTAATAACCTAACCCAGAAACATACAGTCCCAGACTGCAATCCAAGACAGCCTGTAAACAAAGGCCACCATGTGCAGGACCCTTACATCATCAGGATTCCAACCAACCTCTTCCAGAAGAATGCAACTCACCCAACCAGCAGCAGATACATCACCGTCGCTGTTGAGACAGAGTACACGAGCCCTCAGCTGGTCATTTCGGCTGGGCTCAATATCTCTGTTTTCATTGCAAGCTGTTTGACTTTCAAAGGAAATTCTGACACTTGGAAATCTTCATCATGCACAATGGGTCCTTTTACAAACCTCAAGAGATTGCACTGTATCTGCGAGAGTTTTGGCAATCAGACCTTCAAGAGGGCTCTGAACGTGCAGATATCCTGGTTCCTGACTGGCAGTGTTTTGGTGTTGCCTGATACCATCGACCTGCTTGAAGCTGGACAACTGATTCACACCTTGCCGAGGAACCTAGTGACTCTGATTACAGTTCTGGTCATTTTTTTCATCTACTTCATACTGCTCTGGCGGTCATACAGAAAACGAGAAAGCGACAAGAAAAAGATTGTCATTCTTCTTGACAATGACCCCTGTGATGCTGCTTGCTACTTGGTGACCTTTTACACAGGGGGCCGTCTTGATGCTGGGACGACTGCAGATGTTTTTATGACCTTGATCGGCACATTGGCGGAGAGTGAAGTTCACCTTCTCCATCATCCAGACCATAAGACCTTCAGAAGAAACAGTGTGGACAGCTTCCTACTCAGTACCAAAGATGAACTCGGGGAGCTGCTGTTCATCCAAGTCTGGCACAATAATGTGGGACCCTCGCCTTCCTGGTACCTCAGCAGGGTGAAGGTGCAGAATGTGCTAACCAAGCAGACCTGGCATTTCTTCTGCCGGAAGTGGTTAGGGATCATGAAAGGAGATGGCTTGTTACACAGGATATTTCCCGTCACTGACCCTGATGCCCTACTGAAGAGGAAGGATGTATTCTTCATTGAAACATCCAGTAAGATTGAGAGAGAACACTTATGGTTCTCTGTCTTTGCCTACGATGTCAACCAGTCCTTCACCAGGATTCAGAGATTGTCCTGTTGTTTGACCATGCTGTTTTCCAGCTTGCTGCTTAACCTTATGCTGTTCCAAAAAAGGGAACTCGAAGATCATTTGCAAAGACTGCTGAGATCTTTGGTGATTGGGGTTGAAAGTGCGTTGGTGATGGTGCCAGTGGAAATTTTAATGTCCACTCTGTTTATATATGCACAGGAGAAAGATGCTTCTTTAACAGTAACAGGAGAAGGCACAGAGCCTGAACCAAACCAAGAAATTGATAGCAACTCACCTGAGAACCCTGACACAAAGCCAAATAGCTTGAGGGAGCGGTTGAAGGACTGGTATCAGACAGACGAACAGGCCAGTGAGGCCAAAGTGAGTCCCAAGGAAGTGGCAGAGACACCAGACGATGACCGTTACAATTTTTTATCCTATATCGCGGGTGCGGACAACATCCAGGATCCCTTGACAAAAAGGAAAGATAACTGTATCATCTCAGAATCTGTGGCAGATCAAATTAATAGTGAGGAAAGCATCGAGAAAGCGGGTGGAAAGAAGGTGGCACATGCAACTAAGCTGAAACCAATGGCATGGTTTCATCAGAATAGACCTGCAAAATACAAGAGACAAGGAAGACCTGCCAAACCCTCCAAAAATATAGGCCCAAGCAAGACACGTGTCATTCTGTCTCGGTGTCTCTTGTACTTGGCTTGGTGCCTTGTGTGCCTATTGTCAGCTGTGTCAGCAGTCTTCATCGTACTCTATGGGCTTTCCTATGGTGTCGAAACCTCCTGGCTGTGGCTTATGGCTTCTATAGTTTCTTTCAGCCAGAGTGTATTTCTGTTGCAGCCTCTGAAGATCATCGTCTTTGCTGCCATCTTTGCTTTAAGACGCAGGCGTCCCCGAGATCTAGACTGGTCCACAGGGATTCAGGTGTTGCAGGTTAGCACAGACGACCTTCCAAAGAACGACCCTGACTGCCTCCGGTCAGAGGTCCCGGTCAGGAAGCCGTACAGACCACTAGAAGGTGATGAATTAATATTGGCCAAGAAGAAAGTGACCCTCAGGTTTCAGGCCTTTATGTTTTGCAAGGGAATCCTGTTACACCTTGTTTTCCTTGGACTGCTTACGTACCTGGTGTGCTCCACAGATTACAACAACGCTTACTTTTACAACTGCATCATTGGGAACAAATTCTCGGAGAACCTGGAGCAGGTTAACACTATCCAAGAGCTCTACACATGGATGGACCTCACCTTCTTGCCCCTGATTCACGAGGATGCCAACCCTGCCTTTCTGTCTGACACCAGGTCCAGGATCCTGGGCCTGCCAAGAATGCGCCAGCTAAGATCTGAACTAGCATCGGTAGACTGTTTTTGGATGCCCAGTGCCCTGTCCACCTTTCTGAGCAAGCATCATTGCCGACCCTTGTTTAATATTAATCAACAGGACACCAAGAATTACAATGGCTCCTGGCAGCAGCCTATTGGAAGTGTGACAGTAAGAAACCCATTAGATTACACAGGTTGGGTGTATGAACCTATAGATTTCCCTTGGTTGTATCACTCACATGGGGCATATTACGTGTACCCACTGGGGGGCTACTCCCTTTACTTCTCCCCAACAAGCTTGCAAAGTTCAAGATTAAAACTATTGGCTCTCCAGAACGCAAGCTGGGTTGACAGGAGCACCTGGGCCATTATCATTGAAACCACCATTTATAACGCAAACGTTGACTTATTCACTTCCATCTCTCTGATTTTAGAGACAGTCCCTTTTGGTGTGATCAACAAGAAGTTGGTGGTGAAACCCTTCACCTTCAGGCTCTTTAATAGGGGCGAATCAAACTGGATCTTCCTTAGTGTCCTCATCATTATTTTTTTCATCCTATTTGTCATAGATGAGTGTCAGAAAATAAAACGGAAAGGTTACAGGTACTTCAAGAGACTCAAAAACATTTCCAGTTTGGTGATGACGGTGCTGCTGCTGGTGACCATAGTCCTTTACGTGGCCAAGTTTATCTTGTCACAGCAAATGCTAGAGTTCTACAAGAAAACCCCAAACACCTTCATTGCTTTTCATGTTATTGCCGCCTTCGATCAACTACTCAGGTTCAATGTTACATTCCTCATTTTTGTTGCCATACTGAAACTTCTCAGGTATGCACGGTTCCTTTACAATGTGCGCTTAGCTCAAAAGGCAATTGCTGTAAGCTCTCCTGCTATCTGCTCCCTAGCTGTAATAATGGGACTATATTCCCTTATTTTTATAGCTTTTGGCTACCTGCTGTTTGGTTCATTTGACGAGAATTTCAATTCCATGATCCATGCAACACAAACTGTTGTGTCCTACCACATAGGGGACTTTATCCAAACGGATTTTCCCTACAGCAAGATTATTGGTGGCATCTACCTAGCATCCTTTCTCTTTGTTATGCAGTGTATCCTGATAAACCTCTTGGAATCAGTGGTCATTCTGTCTTATGGAGAGATGAAACAGTTCATCCATGAGAAGCCATCCAAGGAGGCAGAGGTGGCCAACTTTGTAATGCAGGAAACCAGGCGTATCTGGTATGCATTGAGGAGAAAAACACCTCCAAAAGATGGGAAAAATATTCTGGCAAATTTGTTTTATGGACAAGGTTCTGAACGCACCTATGGGTTAAAGCAAAAGAACGTGAAAGGGAAGAGGATGAGCTACCTAGTTATCTGATTACTAATCCTTCCTAGTTATCTGATTATTAATCCTTCCTAGTTATCTGATTACTAATCCTTCCTAGTTATCTGATTACTAATCCTTCCTAGTTATCTGAAATTCAGACCTATGGTTAGAAACCTTCAAAAGAAGTGTAATCCTGAAAAAGAAAGAAAGGCTGGTAGGGTATTGCCCTTCGGTACAAAGTTCTGCTCAATGGGTGATTTATTATCAAGGTTTCCTTTTGATATGAGCTATTTTCCAATTGTATTCATGACAAAAAGCCAATTTCTGTTGAAGGCTGAATCTTGCACAATTGTAAGTGTTGTGTATGGCTTAGTGTGTCCAGATTTAATGATTAATTCTTTAAAGTGCAATGTGTAGTTCATTGGGTATGATATAGGATAATCACCACACACTCACATCTGTTCCAAAGGGTGAAAAACACTACAGTCAGATCAATGTGTGCAGGCTAAAAGTATAAGTAAGATTTATTTAGGTTAATTAATACACCAAAGTGAAATGATGCAGCTTCAAACATTTGTCTAATTTTCCCATAAAAGATGCAGTAGTCTCAAGTACTCACTATGGCATATTATCCCATGCTATATTAACCATCTGTATAATTATATTTATCCTAACCGCTCTCCTCACTCTGTAATTGACTCATTTAAATCAGTAATTCCTTGTCACTGAGACCCCAACATGAGGAAACGGTCAAAAACTCTTTGTACCCTTAATTTCTTTAGTCCTTTCTACCAAGTGGAATCAACCCCATATCTCAAATTTCCCCTTAAAACTACAGAATCCCATCCATGGCATCATCCTGATGATTCATCAATGTACATTCTCTATGGCCATAATGCAGTTTCTTTAACAGAACACCTGAGACTGCACACATTACTGTAACTGAAGCCTAACTTTTACAAATGTATAGTTACCTTGTTCTCTATCCTCTGATTTCTAAGGCTTTTCTTTGTATGCTTGTTAGGCTGTGAATGGGAAATAGTGCAGGTTCCAGAGAGTTAACAGAACTTTGTTTTTCTGATGGATTCAATGTGGTAATGTTAACTTTAGTCAATAAGTTAAGCAGGAGATATTACATCAGCAGCTCTCTATACACTCCAGTAGAAAAAGTAAGTTAATTGTGTGGCATTCATTGCAGTATAATCTACTTTACGTAATGGCAACACTTACAACCTCCCCAATGTTTGGAATGTGAGACACCTCAATATCTGATTGGTTGTTTTTTTATTAACAATAAAAATGCTGAACCAATGAGAAAGCTGGGACAAGGCTCTAACCTGAACCAATCAGAAAGATCATCCATTAACCTATAGTTAGATATTGACTTGGGACGCAGAAGAGGGCAAACGGTTAGACAGACAGGCAGATGGATCGATAGATGCATGGATGGACGGATGGACAGATAGATAGATGGATGGACAGATGGATGGATGGACAGATGGATGGATTGATGAATGGATGGATGGACAGATGGACGGATTGATGGATGGATGGACAGATGGACAGATGGACGGATTGATGGATGGATGGACAGATGGATGGATTGATGAATGGATGGATGGACAGATGGACGGATTGATGGATGGATGGACAGATGGACAGATGGACGGATTGATGGATGGATGGACAGATGGACGGATTGATGGATGGATGGACAGATGGACAGATGGACGGATTGATGGATGGATGGACAGATGGACAGATTGATGGATGGATGGATGGATAGACAGATGGATGGACAGACGGATGGCAGATGGACGGATGGACAGACAGATAGATGGATGGACAGATGGATGTATGGATGGACAGATGGATGGACAGATAGATGGACAGACAGATGGACAGATTGATGGATGGATGGACAGATTAATGTATGGATGGATGGATGGACAGATGGATGGACGGACGGACGGATGGACGGATTCCCATTGCAAACCAATAAGGCTTTTTAGGAGGTAACAATTATATAGCCCCCTGAAACACATTACACTACCCGGAGAGTATGTCCTGAGTTGTCAGACTGTAGTATACATTGCTATCATTAATATAGAAGGTGCACAAACCTACAGGTGCAAGAACAGTCTGCGAGGATAACACCAAATATCACTCCAGCTTCCCTCAATCCTAAACAGTGTTCAATATTGCAAAATGGTTCTGTGATGACCTGAACTAATTGTGAACTCGTGCTCCTTCAATGTCTGTTCTGCTCATGAAGCAAAATGTCAGAAACTCATAAAATAACACAATGTTATACTCTATCTTTTTTAATTAAAACTTGTATAACAATAACAAATAGTTTAAGTTAATTTGTTTGTGAGGTTGGTACCAGGATGAAACAATGAGAAAATACCAGGAGAAGCAATGTGCACAAAAGACTGGGAGAGGCAAATAGGACAAGAGTAAAGAATAGTTCAGAAATGGGAGGGAGCAGATGGGGGCAAATGTGGTGATCTAAGGAGGGAAAGGAATTTCTGAAATGTGTACAAGAGAACAGCCCTGATTAGGGTTTCTCCAGTCTAATGCGGAAGGAGGCAGTTCTGGATCTGATTGCTGGGAATAAAGAGGAAGAAATAGAGTATGTTTCACTGGGAACATTTTGGTAAAGGAACAAATGTGTCATGAGGTTTAGAATAATTATAGAAAAGCACAAGGACTAACCAAAGGTAAAGGGCTGAATTCTGGGTGACCGCTGGCAGCGGGTGTGATGGTGGCGTGTGTGGACAGGGTGGGCGCGATCGCTTTCACAATGGTGGGAAGGCAGGTTGCGATCGTTCACTCAGCCCACCAATGGCGGGTCGTGTTTCCCACCAACAATCGTCAGGGAGCTCATTGTAATACATCAGCGTATCATTAAAAGGCCGTCCACGTTGGCGGGAAAGCATGGCGACGTGTTTCACAACAGCACACGGGCAACATACGCTTGGCAGCCTTCATTTTTGGTGAACTGGAGGCCAGTGAACAGAGTTCTGCAGAGCTCGCCAAGGTCGCCTGTTGCTTTGCAGGATTCATGGGCACTGGGAGCCGGGGTGAAATATTGCCCTGCCTCAGAGGTGACTGTTGTTGTGGGGGGTGTCTGGGGGCAACTGCTGCCCAGCCTCGGAGGCAACTGTAGTCGGGGGGGCAACTGCTGCCCTGCGCTGCATCCCGCGCTCAGGCAATCGAGGCGGGGGGCAGGGTAAGTGAGGGAAGTGGCCACGCATTAGGGACACCTGTGTAGACTGAGCATCCCTCTGCAACTGAGACAGATCAGGCGCAGCCACAGTGATGTGATTGGGGTCGGTTCCCAGCCTGCCCGTCCATGCAAGCATCGCGGAGGCAGCAAAGGGCCACCAAGCGCTCCAGGCCTTACCCCACCCTCCAGCACAGACTACGATTCCACCACCACTTTATTGGATCGCGGAGCAGTTGGACTTTACACGTTGTACAATCTCCTCACCAGCTCTGGCCATGTAGCAGTCACTGCTGGAGACGCTCACAGCCCCTTGCAATCTCAGCATCCCGGTTTGGACCAGTGTCCCTCATGTCACAGGTTGACAGAGCAGCCATGCAGCGCACTCATCTCTGGCCATCCGAAGGGTGACCAGCTCTCTCCAGGAAGCCTTAAGAGGTGGTCACACAGGGCCAGGAAAGGTGCTCAGTACAGCCATGATAACCATGTCTATCTTTCATGCTACAGGAAAATCATGGGTCCTGGTGACCTAGCTGTGTGCCTGATGGCCTACAGAGACCGTAGAAGATGGAGGAGAGAGCAACTGAGGTACCTGGCTGTGCAAAGGCAGGAGCAGCAACCTCATGAAGAGGGGGCAACAGGGGCTCCTGCACATGGTGCCCAGGAGTGACAGTGAGCCATGGCTGGTTGGTGCCTAGCGACACCCAGGGTCTATAGAGGTCACAGGAAGAGGGGAGTTGGATTGGCCAGACACTCTTAGAGTCACCGGATGGCCCCGGAATGTGCACCTGCTGATCCTCCTCCCTATGGGTGCCCAGGGGCCCCAGGATGACTCCTCGAGGAGAAGGGGAAGCAGGAGTGAGATCGAGCTGCCCCACGTGCCTCTTGCGTACACACTGTTGGAAGCCAACTCTGGCATCAGCGATGGAGTTGAGCCCGTGCAGCAGTGCAGGAGTGAAGTTCTGGACCAAGGTCTCCATGGCGGCCGCCATCCTACCAGTGTTACCCTCGGTGCATTGACATGCTGGCGCTGTCACCTCAGACTGAAGGCGGACGGACTCCTCCATCGTGCCTTGTAATCTGAGGAGTGCAGCGGACATCCTTTCCTGATGTTCCCGAGCTTGTCTTTGCAGCTCCAGCAACTGTGACATGACCGAGTCCAGAGGCTCATCATCTGACTCAGACTCAGCAACGTTCTGGCCTCCAGCAGCCCTCTGAGTGCCAAGGACCTGGGAAGTCCCGGCTGTAGATCAGACAGTGTGATCTGCTCACCAGATTGAGATCCAAGGCTACTCTAAAGCTAGGTCCCAATGCGGTGTGTGTCTCTGTGCTGGTGCAGGGTGTGGGCGAGCAATGTGAAGGGACTTCAGGGAGGGTGCCTTCAGATTCCTCTCCAGAGGTTTCTCCGGGGCTTGATTGGAGGTCCTGGGTCGAGTACTCCATCGGCTGTTTCCCAGATGTGCCTGTGAAAGCAAGGAGAGATAGTTAGTGCGTGGCAGTGGCCTGTGAAACAGGGCACATCACTCACAGCACGGTTGTCTGGTGGATGTTGAACTGCTGGGGATCCTCACTTGGTAGAGCAGCGCTGACCTCACCGTCAGCACAGGACCGGTCCAGATCCTCGCCAGCCAGCTGGATGGCTCTGTTTTCAAAGTCTGTGAGGACCTTGGTTTTGGGCATTCCACCACCGGTCTGTCCCCGTGCTACCCCCGACTCCAGAGTTCATAGTGAGTTGAATTGTGAGATGATTCATCAGCGTCATTTTCTGGGAGAGGGTAGGCTCAGCTTGAGAACCCGGTTAACTGGGATTTTCATCAGGATTAATAGTAGCCCATTCAAATCTCCTGTACTTCAGGAAGGAGCTCAGAGAGTTGCCATGGGAGATTCAGCACAGCTGGTAACTCTCTTGCCGTGTCCATGTGTGGGTGATTCACTATCTCACACGCCACCTCAGGCAATCACAACACAGCCCAATTTTGTCCTTCATTGCTCATTACAATATCATGATCCCAAACATGAACCTGACTGATTCTTTTGATAAAACAGGACCTCCAGTGGTGGGACAGTGAAGGGGGAGGTGGGGGGCGTGGGAGGAGGGGGTGGATTTTAAACTAACTTGCTGGGCAGGAAACTGATGGGATGGATTAATTCCTGTCTTACACTGCACCTGATATTACTCAATGGAGATCAACATCAGACAGGGTGTAACACCATCCACCTACCAGATCCCATCAACTTCCCAGCAGGTCGGTTAGTTTAAAATTGCTCTCCCGGCAGAGACGCTCTAACTGCTGTGAGTTGATCATTTATTCTTGGGAAGTCTATCTAATCCCCCCAAGTCAAGTTATCTTGAGTTCACTAAAAGCCAAGCATGTAGAGTGGGACCGGAATCATGCATCGGCCCAGGAGAGGTGGGAATGCCTGGCTCCCCTCCCTTTAAGGACATTGGTGAAACAATTCATTCTGCGAACAATCGGACCTGCTCCATACATTACCAGAATTCTTGGATCAGTTTCACAACTCCACGGGACCATTAACCAGTCGGTAACTCTCCTCTCACAGAGAAGAGTTAATTAAATACAAAACATTATAATATTTGCCATCAATTCTAAAATGGTATCACTCTTTCATAAAGGGTAACAGCAGTATTTATGACCAAATTAAATAAGACCACAAGGTAATTGCGTTCAGTTTATCCTAATGTATCTCATTACACATTCCAATGTTTCTCTTTATTGTCTCCCGGGTGTGGGTGTTGTTGGTAAGCACTGCATTTGTTCCCCATCCCTGGATATCTATTTGACTTGTTGACTACTCTCTGAAGAAAGATTTCCTGATAATTGCGCTAAAATGATCGTTTACCAGTTTAAGCTTGTCTCCCTAGTCTGTTCCTACACTCAAACTTAAAGGGGCGGGATTTTGGAGTCGTCTGGCGGGAGTGGTGGCGGGCGGGCCCGGGAGCAGCCGCCCGCTATTGGCCCCCAACCACGAAATGCGCACGGAAAGGCTCAGCGCTGCTGGAGTGGGGGCAGAAGGAGGGAGTGTGCTGGCATAAGCCTGGGGAGTGTGGAATGAAAGCTCCTGGAAGGCAGGGACCTGTCTCAGGGAGCTGAAGAATTTTAAAATCAAAAATAAAGATTTGGAAATCCTGAAAAATATGTCCCCACATAGGGCTCACTCACATGAACATACACATAATAAAAATTATGTCAAAACGTTTTTATTTTAAAAAAAATTAATGTTGGAAACCTCATCCCGCTCGTGGATGAGGTTTCCTCAAAAATGTAAAGGCCGCCTGTCCGATTCGCCCGCCCACCAACCCTAACGTTGGACAGGCAGTGAAAAATCTCTCTTAATTGATAAATTAATAGTCTTAATAGGCCTCTTAATTGTCGGCAGGCGTGCTGCCAACTCTCGTGTGCACCCACTGACTGAAAAATCGCACAAGTGCGCGATGACATCAGGACGCTTGCCCGGCGTCATCGCGCACGATTGTATGTCCGATTGGGTCAGGCACGTGCCCACCTGCAGGATGTTAAATCCTGCCTAAAGTAATAGTCCAGGTTAACCATTTCAGTACCATTTACTAACTTGAATCTGCTTGAATCAGTTTTCAAGATCGCCTCTTTTCCCAGTTGCAAATCCCAAGGTGAGTGAATTTCCCCGTTCCGGGTATAAGTTTGCTTCCGTTCTGGTTATGGCAGTATAATGGAAAACTCCTAAGGAATTTGACCCCTCCAGTCCCTCCCCATTGGTCTCATGGTTCTTCCTGCACTACCTCCAGAAGCTCTCTCTTGTGTCTTGTTGACCAACGCCTGACACAATGCTCAAGGTGCAGAATATTGTAGAGTACTGTGCAGTTTGAGCACTATTCCCTCAGTGTGTACTCCATCCTGGCTATGTAGGTTTTTAGTTCTGATTGGTGGGTGTTGTTTAAGGTAAATCCCAGTCCTTAATCTCTCTCTTGATCCCTCCACGGACTTGGTGTTGTCAGATAGCATTGGATGAGTTGCAATTTCCCGAAAATTAACACAGGAGAGACTGATGCCACCAACTCATTCTCTTGCCATCAATTCTATCCCAACCTGCTCACAGCCTTGGATTAATCCAGATTGCTTATCATCTCAGGATCCTATTAGAACTCGAGCTGAATTTCCACCTTCTGTACTCTAACATCACACATCCTAGAGGCTTATCCTTACCTCTGCACTATAATATCGCCCAATATAATTTCCAGGCTTGTGTAACAGAGCGAGAGAGGCAGAGAGATTTAGGGAAAGAATTTCAGGGCTTAGAGCCTCAGTAGCTGAAGGCACAACCACCAAATGGAGTGAATAAAATTGAGGATTCACAAGATGCCAGAATTGGAAGAGCACATATCTCTCAGGAGGATTATCAGGCTGGAGATGATTACAGAGATAGGGAAGGGTGAAGCCATAGAGAGATTTGAAAACAAGGATGAGAATTTTAAAATCAAGACTGTGAGCCAATGTATGTCAGCGAAACACAGGAGATGATGGGTGAATGGAACTTAATTCCAGTTGGGATTTGAGCAGCAGAATTTTGGATGAGCTCAAGTTTATGGAGGGTGGCAGACAATTAGCTGGCTTGGCGAGAGCTGGAATTGTCAGGCTTGGAGATTACAAAAGTTAGGGATGTGGGTTCCAACTGAGCGGAGGCTGGGATGGAGGTGGGAGGTGCTACAGAGGTGAAAAGAGGTGGTCGTAGTGATGGAGTGGATAGGTGGTCAGTAGCTCATCTCAGAGTCAAATAGGCTGTGAATGGTCTAGTTCAGCCCCAAAGCTAGAAAAACAAATGAGGGAGAAAGGAATAGAAGAGATGCTGAATGGGTGAGATTAAGAGGGATAGGAAGAGGCTGGGCTGGTGCATTAACAGCAGTATAGACTGGAGAACTGGCATCAAGTTGCCAATTTCATATATCACAGTGTAATTTCCAGAGCTGATCAATACTATCTCTCAGCTGACATTTTGACACCTTTGCTATCTGTTAGATTGTATGTGTGAAAGGCGAAAACAATGTTATGTCAATGGTTCATCCAAAAGGTGGCACCTCCAATGCTGCAGCACAGCCTCAGTACCGCACTTCAATATCAGACTAGATTTTCGGCTTAAACCTCTGGAGTGAGGCTTGAACTTACAACCTCTTGACTCAGAGGAGAGAATGCTACCTCTCAGGCACAGTTAAATTTAGCAAGATGTCATTTTTAAGTCACCAGTCCTAGCTACTTAGCTAAAAACTGACAGTGATTATCAGTGATTCCCATAACCAGGAATTTATGCAGCAGAAGCTTTACAGCATCTGGGTAGACTGGGGGTGGGGTTAGTCATGGAGGAAGTTGGGTAGGTAGTCAGGTCTAGTGGGGAGTCAGGGAGTCAGTAGTATAGTTACCCGGGAGTTAAATTTGATCTTAATCCTTCTAACTTTTCCTGGGTGACTATTCTGTTAAGTAACCATGTGAAGTTTCCAACTCTAACTCAGAGTTTGGGCAGAATTTTTAGGTCGGTGGGCGGGAATCACACGAGATGATGCCGGGCCAGTGTCCCTGCATCATCCTGCACTCACGCAATGTTTCGGTTGGCAGGCAGGCAGGCGCAAAAGTCGGAAGCGTGCCCGACGACAATTAAGAGACCAATTAGTGGAATTAAAGTTGCAGTTGTGTACGATTTTCCGTGGTCTCTCCAACCTTACGGTCGGTGGATGGGTGAATCGACCAGGTGGGCTTTGCAATTTTCATGAAGCCTCATCCAAGGGCGGGATGAGGTTTCCATTATTAAATTTTTTTAAAAACTCTGTGGACTGCATTTTTATCATGTATATGTTCAGGTGACTGATTGTGATGATAGGGCATCTATTTTGTGATTTTAAAAACTTTAATTGTTTCAAGTCTTTAGCTCTCCCAGCAGCGCTGAGTATTTCAGCTCTCGATTCACGCTGGTTGGCTGTTAATTGGTCTGCCAGTGTGAAATCACAGTCGGGGCCGGTGGTCCATTCCCCAGCTGATCCCGGACCCGCCAATTGCGCCCACCTGCCGAGCTAAAAATTCTGCCCTTTCAGTGGGTTCCAGACGGAGGGGATTGTCCAATGGAAGTTGAAACTTCCCGGGAAATTCCCATGGAGTCCTTGTGTTGGGACTTTCAGGGGGTCACCCAGCACATCTTTCAGGGTACCTCTGGGCTATGACCATCCAGTGGCTGCAAGATCTGGGCCGTGATTTACAGATTGTTGATTTGAGGTAGTGTGGCGAGAGGGGTATCAAAGTGGGAGGTGATGGTTCATTGTGATTAAAAACAACTCTGCACATGAAAACAGTGAGGCAATATAATTTTAGGCATTAAAATATCTGTTAGGGAAAGTTTCCCCATTCCAAGTGCCTAGGGAGCCAGTTAGCTTAGATGGCTGGTGTATGGTTAAGAAAAATGCCAACAGTCCCAGTTTGATTCCCATACTGGCTGAAGTAGATTTGGGACCTCTCTCCTCACCCTGCCCGTGAGAGTGGAAGGCAATAACAAACCACCACTGACAAAAACTGCCAAGAAAATAGCTCAGCAGGCAAAGAGCCAAGGACCTGTCATCAGGCAGAGCATGCATGACATGACATGACCAACCTCTGCAATGTCTGCTCATTACAGAGTTTCCACAATCCGTTACACATCAAAACACTCATACAACATTACAGCTCATTTCTCATTTAAAACACATTCCCAAAGAGCAGCAAAGCACACTGTCCACAAACTGAACATCTAGTTACCCTGAAAAAAAATCTCCAAACAGAACATAACTGCATAAACATAGGAATGGAGGCAACTGAGTGCCTCAAGCCAGTTCTATTGTTCTGGTAGATTACAGCTGATCTGTATCTTAACTCCATCTACTCACCTTGGATCTGTAATCCTCTTACATAACAAAAACCTATCAAGTTCAGTTTTGAAATTTTCAGTTGAACCCCTGCCTCAACAGTTTTTGGGGAGAGAGTTCCAGACTTCCACTCCCCTTGGCCTGGTGCATATATACTGGAATGAGGGCTAGGCACTTGCCTGTCACCATACGTGAGCTTCAAATTTCAACATTAACTCTGCTCATGGGCATGACAGCATAGAACAGGAAAAAGGAGGAGAGATTTCCAGTTTTCTATGTGTGCCTTCCACAAGACATCTTTAAAATCTGTTGATGCTATGAGCACAAAGGGAATGGGGATGGGTGAAGCTGAGGACCAATACTACCCTTACCCTTATTCCTGCTGGGATACAATGCTTTAATGGGGGATCCAATGGAACCACAGGCAGTTTTTGCTGACCTACCCAGCCCCAACACATACAAACTACAATTCATTAGAAATTCCACTAACTGTACTAAGGCATATCACCCCTTTCCTTACCTCCGCTGTCTCAATGCTTCCCAATATGCTGATTTTAAATTCCTCATCTTTGCTTCTAAATTCTTTTATGCTTTTGGCCTTTTTTACCAACTTCTTCAAAATCTTCAAACTCTGTGCTTTTGCCTTTCCTCCTCTGTAAAGTAATTTTGGGACATTGCATTTAAATGCGAGCTGTTGTTCCGACATTGGTTTGATTTCTTATGATCTCCTTGCTTTCAGGACTCTAACAAAAAAAGCATAAGGTCAACAACAGTAGAGTGCAATAATTTTGACTCTGGGAAAGGAATTTAAGATCCTGGAATTAATCTGATCCATGTGGAAGGTTCTGGGTTGGTCCAAGCCTGGAGAGAGCATTAAATCGTGGGGCCTCAAAGTGAATCAGCTTTCTCAAAGTTATAGTTATAATGTATAATTCCTCAGCAAAATAGCTTTCCCATTTCTATCATTAGGAATTATCAGACTGCAATCTTAATGGTACCTTAGACTCAACATAGCCCCCACTGTTTAGGAGCAGCTTTGTGTTCAGGGTTCTCCCATGTGCTACAGGGAAGATCCTGGGCTTCATCAGTTTTGAAGAAATGAGCAGCCTTACACTTAGCTCACCACACATGGTGGAATGTGAGGTCTGTTACTTTGTGCTCATGCACCCACTCCTGACTGAGTTCACAATGATGCCAGCTTTACTCCTTAGCACCTTCTCCGAGTGACAATTTGTTCAGCTGGCATCACCATCAGTTCCAGGGATCGGAAAGGGAAGGTTGTCAAACTCACATCAGGATTTCAGTACATTAATCAGCCTGACATTCCAGTGTGGAGCTGCTGGGTTACTGTGCAACTTGAGACAACTATCATGTAGATGAGATATTGAACCACCTCTATCTGATTGTCCTGCTGGTTCTGTTGAGTGTTAAAGATTGATTCAAAGAAGGGCAAATAGTTCTTCTCATGTCTTGGCTGACATCTGCTCATCAAGCAACACCTCCAAAAGCAGATTAACTGACTATGGATCTCATTTCTGAACTTAAAATTATTAGGTAAAATGGTTGCTGGTTTTATGTAAACAACAGTCACTGTACACCAAAAGACAATTGAAGTAATTGGAGAAGTTGTTTCAGAAATTTTGACAATGTAATATAAAAGTACAACATTTATTCTTCACATCCTCGTCACAGGTCTATGATCTTCCATTTGGCCTATCCATTTACTACAACCACCCTGCATCGCAACTGACGGTATAATTCTCTGCCACACCATTAACTTGGCAAGGATAACTGAAGGACGGCTTCTTTTTACTTTAAATATCAGAGTACACACAGATATAGTTGTAACAATGCAGGGTTAGGCTTTTACTAAGACACCTTATGACATGATTCCAGTATAAATGAATGCTGTACAGGAATTCACTCTCAACTCTTAGGGTCGGATTTTGGCTCCCGAGGCAGGTAACTCAAATCGGGAAATTTCCCAACTCACTGGACCTGCCTCGATAAAAGTGCCCTGATGTACACAATTTTTGCTCTGAGGGGGTGAGTACAGGATGGAGTTAGGCCCACCAACCCTAGATGCAGAGTGTTGGTGGCCATGGGGACAGGCGAGTGCGGAGGCAGGCTGCTTAGAAGGCCCACTTCGGTTCTCTGGGACTTTTACCCAGTTGTGTTGGAAGGTTTTATGTCCTCTATCCCTCACAGCCCCCAACCCCACACCCATCTCCTTTGCCCCTTATACTTTCCATGGCAACTTAATGCCAACTCATGCCCCCCAACCAAGTCCCATGGCCTTTTATACTCTCCATGCCAACTTATGTCAATTCCATGCCCATTCACCCGGTAACCAATGATCCATTTAATAACAATGACCAGTGTGAATCTGCTGACAGAAAAGGAAACACCCATTCACAAAGCTTCTTCTGCAAAAAAAACTGAGGTTCCTACAACTCTATACAAGTACCAATAACAGAGGCTTCAAACACTTCCCACCTTAGTCTTGTGTAAGTAAACATTGAGAGATTGACGAGAGATCACAAAAAGAACAACTTTTAATAAACACTTAAAGATTTCAGTCAAGAAAGTCAACAATTCCATTGTCAAAACAGAACATCCTGTGCTGAGATTTCATTGGTCTGGGCTGAGCCAAGCATGCACAATGAGGCTTGGCTTGATATTTTTGCCTTCCTCTCCCCTCTCCCCCCACAAACAACCCCCTGATTACGCATTCCAAAACTTTCTCTACCATTGATATTAGGCTGACTGGCCTGTAGTTGCTAGGACTGTCCTTTCTTGAATAAGAGTGTCAAATTTGCTCCTCTCCCATCCACTGGTGCCCCCCCACCCCTTCAGCCCAGCACCCCCATATCTAGGGGAGATCGAAAGATTAAGGCAAGACCTGTTGCTATCTCCGTCCCCACTTCCTTTAGCAACCTGGGGTGCAAGTGTACCAGATGAATTAACTATTCTAAACATAGCCAGCCTTTCCAGTACCTTCTCCCTTTCAATTTTCACACTATCCACTGCCTCCACTGTCTCCAATTCTACCGATATTTTGTCAGATTCCTCTTCCTTAGTAAACAACAATACCATAAGACCATAAGACCATAAGGCATAGCAGCAGAAATTAGGCCATTCGGCCCATCGAGTCTGCTCCGCCATTCAATCATGGCTGATAAGTTTCTCAACCCCATTCTCCTGCCTTCTCCCCGTAACCTTTGATCCCCTTACCAATCAAGAACCTATCTATCTCGGTCTTAAATACACTCAATGACCTGGCCTCCACAGCCTTCTGTGGCAATGAATTCCATAGATTCACCATTCTCTGGCTAAAGAAGTTTCTCCTCATCTCTGTTCTAAAAGGTCTTCCCTTCACTCTGAGGCTGTGCCCTCAGGTCCTAGTCTCTCCTACTAATGGAAACATCTTCCCCACATCCACTCTATCCAGGCCTTTCAGTATTCTGTAAGTTTTAATCAGATCCCCCCTCATCCTTCTAAACTCCATCGAGTATAGACCCAGAGTCCTCAAACGTTCCTCATATGTTAAGCTTTTCATTCCTGGGATCATTCTCGTGAACCTCCTCTGGACCCTCTCCAGGGCCAGCACATCCTTCCTGAATATGGGGCCCAAAATTGCTCACAATATTCTGAATGTGGTCTGACCACAGCCTTATAAAGCTTCAGCAGTACATACCTGCTTTTATATTCTAGTCCTCTCGAAATAAATGCCAACATTGCATTTGCCTTCCTAACTACCGACTTAACCTGCAAGTTAACCTTAAGAGAATCCTGGACTAGGTCTCCCAAGTCCCTTTGCACTCCAGATTTCTGAATTCTCTCCCCATTTAGAAAATAGTCTATGCCTCTATTCTTCCAACCAAAGTGCATGACCTCACACTTCCCCATGTGGTATTCCATCTGCCACTTCTTTGTCCATTCTCCTAACCTGTCTAAATCCTTCTGCAGCCTCCCCGCCTCCTCAATACTACCTGTCCCTCCACCTATCTTTGTATCATCTGCAAACTTAGCCAGAATGCCCTCAGTTCCTTCATCTAGATTATTAACGTATAAAGCGAAAAGTTGTGGTTCCAACACTGACCCTTGCGGAACTCCACTAGTCACCGGCCACCATCCTGAGAAGGACCCCCTTATCCCCACTCTCTGCCTCCTGCCAGACAGCCAATCTTCTATCCATGCTAGTACCTTGCCTCTAACACCATGGGCTCTTATCTTACTGAGCAGCCTCCTGTGCGGCACCTTGACAAGGCCTTCTGGAAGTCCAAGTAGATAACATCCATTGGTTCTCCTTTGTCTAACCTGCTCGTTACCTCCTCAAAGAATTCTAACAGATTTATCAGGCATAACCTCCCCTTGATGAAACTATGCTGACTTTGTCCTATTTTATCACGCACTTCCAATATTGTGAAATCTTATCCTTAATAATGGACTCTAAAATCTTACCAACGACCGAGGTCAGGCTAATCGGCCTGTAATTTCCCGTCTTTTGCCTCACTCCCTTCTTAAACAGGGGGGGTTACATTAGCGATTTTCCAGTCCTCTGGGACCCTCCCTGACTCCAGTGATTCCTGAAAGATCACCACTAACGCCTCCACTATCTCTTCAGCTATCTCCTTCAGAACTCTGGGGTGTAATCCATCTGGTCCAGGTGATTTATCCATCCTCAGACCTTTCAGTTTTCCTCGCACCTTCTCCTTGGTAATGGCCACCATACTCACCTCTGCCCCCCGACTCTCTTGAACTTTGGGGATGTTACTCGTGTCTTCCACCGTGAAGACTGATGTAAAGTACCTATTTAGTTCCTCCGCCATTTCTTTGTTCCCCACTACTACCTCTCCAGCATCATTTTCCAGCGGCCCAATGTCCACTTTTGCCTCTCTCTTACCCTTTATATATCAAAAAAAACTCTTGCAATCTTCTTTTATATTAATGGCTAGTTTACCCTCATATTTAATCTTCTCCCTCCTTATTTCTTTTTTAGTTGTCCTCTGTTGGTCTTTGTAGGCTTCCCAATCCCCTGGTTTCCCACTGCTCCTTGCCACATTGTATGCTTTCTCTTTAGCTTTTATGCTGTCCTTGACTTCCCTTGTCAGCAATGGTTGCTTCGTCCTCCCTTTAGTATGCTTCTTCTACCTAGGGATGAATTTTTGCTGTGTCTCCCAAATTACTCCCAGAAACTCCTGCCATTGCTGTTCCACTGTCTTTCCTGCTAGGCTCATCTCCCAGTCAATTCTGGCCATCTCCTCCCTCATGCCTCTGTAGTTACCTTTATTCAACTGTAATACCGTTACATCTGATTCCAGCTTTTTCCTCTCAAATTGCAGGGTAAATTCGATCATATTATGGTCACTTCCTCCTAAGGGTTCCTTCACCTTAAGCTCCCTTATCAAATCTGCCTCATTACCCATCACTAAATCTAGAATTGCCTGTTCCCTAGTGGGCTCCACCACAAGCTGCTCCAAAAAGCCATCTCGTAGACATTCCACAAATTCCTTTTCTTGGGATCCACTACCAACCTGATTTTCCCAGTCTACCTACATATTGAAATCCCCCCATGATCACTGTAACCTTGCCTTTCTTACACACCTTTTCTATCTCCTGGTGTATCTTGTGCCCCACATCCTGACTACTGTTCGGAGGCCTGTACATAACTCCCATTATGGTTTTTTACCTTTGCGGTTCCTCAACTCTACCCACACAGATTCTACATCATCTGACCCTACATCGTTTCTTGCTATCAATTTAATTTCATTTCTTACTAACAAAGCAACCCCACCCCCTCTGCCAACCTGCCTATCTTTTCGATAGGATGTATATCCTTGGACATTTAGCTCCCAGTCCGGATCCCCTTGCAGCCATGTCTCCGTAATGCCCACCACATCATACCTGCCAATTTGAATCTGCGCCACAAGCTCAGTTACCTTATTTCATATACTGCGTGCATTCAGATACAACACCTTCAATACAAATAACTCATGAAGTATTCTAGCCTTGCCCTGCGCTTTGAAGCATATATCACCTCCTTTGTCCCTAATAAGACCCATCCCACCTTTTCCTACCCATTATTTACATGCTGGTAGAAGAATTTTTGGATTTCCTTTTATGTTGACTGCCATTCTCTTCTCATTGTCTCTCTTTGGCAGTCTTATTTTCCTATTTACCTCCCCATTCAATCTATGCTGTTTGACCTGGTTTTTACTTGAAGTATTCATCTGACATGCAGCCTCCCTTTTTGTTTCATCATAACATCTATCTCCCTCGTCCTCCAAGGAGCCCTGTTTTTGGCTCCATAACCTTTCACCCTTGTTGGAATGTACCAAGGCTGTACCTAAAGCCTGTCAGTCTCTGGTTCCATTTTATCCTGGCTGGATCCCTTCTCATCACATTGAAATTAGCCCTCTTCTTAGGCAAAAACATACCGGTCAAGGAGGTTCCCCTGAATATAGTTCAGAAATTTCCACACTCCCAACCCGCACCAGCCCTTACCATTTACTCTAACATTACCTAATCAATATTTGGGTAAAGTCACCCAGTATCACCAATCTATAGTTCTTGCACATTTCTGTGAACTCCCTGTAGATTTGTTCCTCTCTCTCTCTCTCTCTCTCTCACTATTTCAAGGCCAACGAATACCCCAAGTAATGTGTGATCTTACATTTTTTGCTTCTCAACTCAAACCAAATGAACTGTCTTTGCCCCTCAAGAACATCCATTCTTTCCAATACTACAAATTACATTTATGCCACACTAGTGCCAGGCAATGACCATCTCCAGCAAGAGGGAATCTGACATTCAATGGCATTACCATCACTGAATCCCCCACTATCAACATCCTGGGGGTTACCATTGACCAGAAACTGAACTGGACTAGCCATATAAATACTGTGACTACAAGAGCAGGTCAGAGGCTAGGAATCCCGCGGTGAGTGATTCACCTCCTGACTCCCCAAAACCTCTCCACCATTTACAATGCACAAGTCAGGAGTATGATGGAATACCCTCCACTCGCCCGGATGAATGAAACTTCAACAATACTCAAGAAGCTCAACACCATCCAGGACAAAACAGCCTGCTTGATTGGCATCCCATCCACAAACATTCATTCCCTCCACCACCGATGCACAGTAGCGGCAGTGTGTACCATCTACAAGATGCACTGCAGGAATTCACCAAGGCTCCTTCAACAGCACCTTCCAAACCCAGGACCACTGCCATCTAGAAGGACAAGGGCAGCAGATATATGGGAACATCACCACCTGGAAGTTCCTCTCCAAGCCACACACCATCCTGACTTGGAAATATATCGCCGTTCCTTCACTGTTGCTGGGTCAAAATCCTGGAACTCCCTCCCTAACAGCACTGTGGGTGTACCTACACCAAATGGACTGCAGTGGTTCAAGAAGGCAGCTCACCACCACCTTCTCAAGGGCAACTAGGGATGGGCAATAAATGCTGGCATAGCCAGCGATGATCGCATCCTGTGAAAGAATGAAAAAAAGTTGCTAATAGTTGTGTGTATTTTTTTACACAAAAGCATAAGCCCTATTGAAAAATGTTATGCCTATTTGCAGAACCCCCATGACATTGTTCAGTGCATTGAGGAAAACCCTGTTTAGAATCATAGAATGCTTACAGCACAGAAGGAGGCCATTCAGCCTCTGGAGTCTGTGCTGTTTAGCAACAGGAGTGTTTATCTCATACAGTGGTGTTGGTGGGGAAATCAGGTCCATGGCTTTACAGTGATTAAATAAGTCAATCATTAAATGATATTCCAGGATTTATGCCATCTGACTGATTGCTGCAACTCTTTGTATTAGGATCATAGAAACTTAAAGGACAATATGAAGCTAGTCTACCTGTTGTATTTGTGCAGGCTCTTTGAAAGAATGGTCACACTTAATTCCACAGCAATGCCTCTTGTCTGCAGTGCTGTAAGTTCTCCATCAAGTACATGTCAAACTCTGTTTTAAGATTATTTATTTTATTCTTTCATGTGATGTGAGGATCACTGAAAAGGCCAACATTTGCTGCCCATCTCTAATTGTCCTTGAGAAGGTGGTCGTGAGCTGTCTTTTTGAACTGCTGCAGTCCATGTGATGTAGGGACACCCACAGTGTTATTGGGGGTTGGGGTGTGTGGGGGGCAGTTCCAGGTTTTTTTACCCAGCAATAAGAAAGGAACAATTTCTAATTCTTCTTTTTCTGGCTGGATTTTAAAATACAATAAATTGTAATCATATTAAGACATTGGAAGACTGCCAGCCAGCTATAATATACAAACTTGCATTCCACCCAAGTGGGATGAAAAGGAACAAACACTCAAACCCCCATGAACGTGAAAGACCCCATCTCCTGTTGGCTTTTACACAATCCTGACATTTTTCAAAAATTTCTGAGATGAGCCATCAAAAACAATTCTAAAAACAATGACTACAGCAGGCATGGATTAATCAAATTCCTCTGGAATATACAGCCAGTAAGTCTTTAAGAACTGTTTACCATGTCAGAGAGTTCAGAGATCAGAATGCTGTACTGAAAGGCTGCAAAGAAGCTCTCTCTCTCTCTCTCTCAAAAGTACTGTGCCTGGATTTGCAAAGTAACCATGCTGAGAAGAGAAATCCACTGCAAACAGAGGTCTTTTGGAGATAAAACATGGAAATCTGCTCCATACAACTGCACCCAGGAAGATAACTGAACAATATTACCACAATGTGGAATCGCCGCATCGAGACCAGCCACAGGACAGCTAACCGTACACTCCTTTGTTTTATCTTCTTCACAAACTAAAAAACCTTTAAGCCTATACTCTTATTCTTCCATCTGTACCAGTGTATGTGGGTCCCGGGATCTATGAATGGTGGTTGCGATTTAACTATTTTTTTAAATTCTGGAAGTAGTTTCATTAAACATATCTTGTTCTTTGTTTAAACTCAGAAACCTGTCTGACTAAAAGCAGAATTTTCCATGCCCATTTGAGTTGGGTATCATGGCGGGTGTGAGTGGCAGAAAAGGCCAAAAATCAGTTTCACACCATCGTGAAACCAACTTGCAATCATCTGTCTGCCCGTCAATGGCAGGTCACCTTTCCCACTGCTGCACGTCAGGAACTTCATTTTCATACATCTGTATATCATTATAAGCCAGCTCACTGGAATCATTCCCCCTACGTCAAATTTACCACCCACGTCGGCAAGAAAACGGCTTGACAAGTGTGACGTGCAGGACTTACCGTGAGGGCCTTGCTCACATCGCAGACATCCAAGGGGCAGGAGATGCTGGAGCCCGACAGCAACCGGACCCTGGAGAAAGGTGCATCACATGCTGGGTGGATTTATATGGACATGACTTCATCACAGAGCACCTCATTAAAGGTGGAAGATCACTGTTGAGGGTCTGCTTCAGGAGATCAGTGTCTTGGCCATGGTCTGCAACAGATGATCATGGAGGGGGTGGAGAGGAAGGTGTAGGCTTACTAGGAGAGGAAGGTGTACCGGTGAGGAGGGGGTGTGAGGTTGGGAAGGGGGGACGATCGTAGCGGGTGGTGAGGTTGGGAGGGGGGAATGGTAGTGTTGGGGGGGGGTGAGGTTGGGAGGGGGTGAGGGAGAATGGCGGAGGACGGTGTAACAGGGGAGAATGCGTCAACTGGGGGGGCGTAGATGTAAGGGGGGAGGAAGGTGTAATGGAAGGAGTTCGGAGGGGGCAAGGAGTTTGGAGGGGGGAAGGACTTCAGGTGGAGGAAGGAGCCCAGAGGGAGGAAGGAGTCCAGAGGGAGGAAGGAGTTCAGAGGGAGGAAGGAGTCCAGAGGGAGGAAGGAGTCCAGAGGGAGGAAGGAGCCCAGAGGGAGGAAGGAGCCCAGAGGGAGGAAGGAGTCCAGAGGGAGGAAGGAGTCCAGAGGGAGGAAGGAGTCCAGAGGGAGGAAGGAGCCCAGAGGGAGGAAGGAGCCCAGAGGGAGGAAGGAGTCCAGAGGGAGGAAGGAATCCAGAGGGAGGAAGGAGTTCAGAGGGAGGAAGGAGTCCAGAGGGAGGAAGGAGTCCAGAGGGTGGAAGGAGTCCAGAGGGAGGAAGGAGTCCAGAAGGAGGAAGGAGTTCAGAGGGGGGAAGGAGTCCAGAGGGAGGAAGGAGTTCAGAGGGAGGAAGAAGTTCAGAGGGAGGAAGGAGTTCAGAGGGAGGAAGGAGTCCAGAGGGAGGAAGGAGTTCAGAGGGAGGAAGGAGTTCAGAGGGAGGAAGGAGTTCAGAGGGAGGAAGGAGCCCAAAGGGAGGAAGGAGCCCAGAGGGAGGAAGGAGTTCAGAGGGAGGAAGGAGCCCAAAGGGAGGAAGGAGCCCAGAGGGAGGAAGGAGTTCAGAGGGAGGAAGGAGCCCAGAGGGAGGAGGGAGTTCAGAGGGAGGAAGGAATCAGGGTGAAGGAAGAATCAGGGCAGAGGAGGGAATAAGGGTGCAGGAAAGAGTAAGGGATTTGGGGGATGCCCAGGTGAGCCTGCAAGGGAGGGGTCTGTGGAGTCGATGACTGCCTCCTGGGGAGCAAAATGAGGGTGGGCGTGGTAGGAGAGAATGGTGAAAATGAGAGGGGCCGAGTGAACCTGTTGGGTGGGAGGGTGAGGGTGCAGAGGTAGCAGTAGAAGGCATGGTGAGTGTGGTTGGTGGGGATTCAGAGGCAGACATGGACCCTGGGGGTGGGAAGGAGGAGCTGGGGGAGGACAATGTGGATGGGGATGGGATTCTCAGGAAGGTAGGGAACGTGCACATTCACCTGGACATCCTGGAAAGAAAAGGGTTGTGGCTGGTAGGTGAAGCTGGGGAGGTGGAGAGCGATGCTGGGGGGTCAACAGTGATGGGGGAAAGGACCCGGATAAATCGGGAAGGGTTAATGATGTTGGAACTGAAGATAAACTTTACCAGTACAATACTTCTAAAATCGAAACGTGGGCAGAGCCTCATGTTGGACAGGCACAGGCCCTGCATGGGAGTGGGGTCAGTGCGTGGGCGGAAATGCAGGTCAGCTCAGATGGACAACTGAAAGAGAACCCCAACAGGCAGCATTGAAATTACTCGGGACAGTGAGGTGAGTGTGAGGGAGGAAGGATCTGTGTACATGGGAAAGTGCTTACACAACGCTCTGAAAGACATTGCCGCACACACACTTCTTCCTCCAGAATCACTCATGGGCTGTGCTGCATGCAGCTGAACTGCTAGTGTGGGGTGGGGTGGCACGGTGGGGATGGGGGGTTGCGGGGGATGACTCACGAAGCCTGTAAATGAGGATGTAGGACACGTTACACATCATTCACTGAAAGTAAATATATTTTCAGATTATAAAGTGACAAAATGTGTACAACAAAGCAACCACTTGTGATAAGAATTTCTTAACTTTTGAATGCCTTCGACTTCTAGGTGCTGCCCTGACATCCGCAGCGGGGGTAGAGACAGCCTGTGTGATATTCGTCCTGTTGCCCCTGGTGACTTTGGCATGGGTCCTCTGGACAGCCGAGGCCTTAGAGGCCCCAGTTTGCTTTGGCTGTTCTCCTGTGGGCCAGCTTCCCCCTCTGCAGTGACACAGGACGAGGTTGAGGGGATCACAGGCTCGAGGGGAGAGAACAGCTTCGGAGTGGATGATTCAGGGGTGTCCAGCTGCTGCTCCTCCTCCCTTTGGGTCCCTGGGGGCCATGGCTTGACTCTTTGAGGGGAAGGAATGGATGAGACCATTCATCCTCTTCCTGCTCTGGATGGCTGTCCTCTTTTGCAGGCAGTCTGATCACCTCTGCCACCACCTCCCATGCTGGATTGGTGACTTTGCTTGCTGGCCTTCATCCATCCAGAGGGTGTATAGAGGACTTTGTGACAGGCCTCCACTGTGTCCAGTAAGCCTTTGAGGGAGGCATCGCTAAATCTGGGGGCAGCATGTTTCCTTCCTTTGGCAGACATCAGTTTACAGCAGCTTCCTATCCCTTGAAGAGTGCTAGTTCTTCACAGGGGCAGCCATTAAATATGGAGACCGGTTACTGAAAGCGTGATGTGATGGTAGGACGGGCAAATAAGAGGTCACCCACCGGCAACCCGGCATGTTTCCGGGTATGCATGATTAATGAGGCGGGATTGGGATGATATAGCATGAAAAGCCGCCATTGCGGCTTGTGGGTAAAATGTCCTTTTTCCCACTTGCTACCGCACTTAGTGCAAATCTGGGATAACTCCACCCTAATTCTTTATAAAATGAAAGCATACATAGTGGGGCTCCTGCAGTATTGGCAAAGTTGGAGTGGTAGAATTGGGGAGTCATTTTTACCCCTTCTCACGTGGTTATGACATCATGCATCTGCTACCCTTGTCCTTCTAGGTGGTACAGGTTGTGGGTTTGAAAGATGCTGCTGTAGGAAACTTGAGTTGCCGCCATGCATCTTTTACATGGTACATACTAGTGCATGGTAGCTCACCGCCACCATCTCAAGGGTGATTAGGGATGGTGACAGTCATATCCCCTGAAAGATTAAAAAGTTACATCCAAAGCAGGAAGTGGGAACAGGGAACAAGCTTATATATATTAGTAGACCATGATTAAAGAGCTGTCTTCAATGAATCATTAGCTTAGAATCATCTCAGACAGAAAAACCACCAACAGTCCTTTTATATAAGCAGCCCATTTGCTCACATAAGCCTAGAACTAGCATGCTTCAATTGCTGCTGGCAGAAACCATGCAGACTGTCATACCCAGTAATATTATATTCCTAACTTTCAAGATATGGACTTGATCCAATTGTTACGAAAGTATAACAATTTTCATAATATTTTTCTGGTTTTTTGTGAAGTAGGTTTATGGGTGTGAGTGTAGATGGTCCTGTCTGTGTGATTTAATTACATTTGGAGTCAGGTAGACTGCAAGCTTGAAATTATCAAAAGAAGCTAGGTGTAGAAATCTACATGAAATGCTTATGAGTAAACATGGATGCTGGCTTAGCATGTAAGGTTTGAAGGGAATTTGCATTTTTAGATAAGTGAAGGGATTGTTTGGATTTCAAAAGGATGTTAGTTTGTTTACAACTAGCCAGATGCGCAAGGCTAAGCAATGTGTTTGTTTTCCCCAAAGGTTACTGACAATATTGGCAACATGAAAGTTTTTATATTGTGGGAAAGGTAGTTTCAAAGACATATTAAAGAGAGAGAAACACATATAAAGGAGAATGAAAGGCCATGTTGGTGGCCATGTAAGATCTAACAGGAGTGTGTGAAAGAGCCTTCAGGAAGCCTCCATCAATTTGTGCATACGTCTGCTGTGTCCAGTAACTAAAGTTGGAGAAAGCCATTTGGAATTGCACAGTCAAGTGGGTACTGTGTTAACTTTCTGGTTTTTCTGAATTATAAAATCTATTTTGGACTGTTGCCTTAAAGGGGGTTTGTAATTTAGAGTCATGTTAATTAGGAATTTTAGGATTTGTTATCGTATTAAGTAATTGCAGTTTTATGTATGTGCTTGAAATCTTTTATTTTGTAACAAATATTTTACATTAATTTTTAAAATCTCTAAAAGTTTTAATGGACTCTTTACTTCTGAATTCAGTGCACACACCTTGTAATAAACACAAATTGCAAAACTGCTGTGATAGCATGGCCAAGTTTCCCTTGTGGATTTGGTATGCTTGGCACAAATCATCGACCATGTCATAACACAATGTAGACTCTTTAAAAATTGACTTTAAAAAGTGGACAGTGTGCAACAAGATGGCCGCCAATGGTCAGGAGACCTTCTGTGATTCCTGCATAAAGAATTAACTCATGTCTGAATATGCTTCTGGAAAGTTATTAAAATGCAAATGCCCATGAATGGAAGACCCTCCCTTGAAGACCGTCAAAATGTGAAACCATTTGTGAGTTTTACACCTGCTATTAACTGGCCATTTACCAAAGTTCAAAATCAATAGCCTCCTAGATGCAGTGTATGTGAGCTCAACTCTTGAAGAGAGCTGCAGAGAAACCAGTTTACTACAAGGAAATGTGAAGAGCGGCCATTCATCTTCCATTGTGTAACAATGGCTTCTAACTTGAATAATTTGTGTGGATAACAGAAATATTAATCACGTGGTCAGGTGAGCAAAACTGACTTCAGATTGTGAATCTTATTATTCCAAGGACCAGTCAGTCTGGAAACCAACAAGACAAAAAGGACTGCTCCTCCAGCTGAAAAGAACCCTGTCTAACAACCAGTCAACTGATGCAGTGAGATAGGGTCTAATTTGTCTTCACCTCCAAAGATTTGTCTCTACAGAAACTCAGCCATGACTTTGTCTGGAAGCCCAGGGGCTTCCAACTTCCATTCATCCAAAGAACCGAGAGAACTGATCCAGGCCTGCAACAAATGCATCTCAAGGGACTAAATTTAAATTCATGATTTATTTTGTGTATTTCTGTTAAAAACCTAAAAGCATGCTTCATCTCTAGAATCCATCTTTACTTGTGTGTGTGACTGTGTGTGTGTGGGAGAGTGTTTCATTGTGTTTACATTTTGGGGGTGTTGTGAGAATAAACATCTTATCTTCCAATTTAAGCTTACCCAAAAGCCTGCTTCATGTTTATTATTGAGTCACTGCACTCAAAAGGTTTAAAACACTTCCTCCAAAACAATCAAGCCACGCTATCATGGAACCACACCCCATGTTCTGTCTATGTGCATGTTTTCCTCCCTGCCTCAGCACTGAAACAGCCCTGAAAGTCAAATAACGTGACTATAACCGCAGTAAACGACCCTTTGTCACCCTATTGATTTATCTTCAGTCTTTGGCACATTGACCACAACTTCCTCTTCTGCTTTCCAACTGGGTGGGGCTTCCCTTGCCTGCTTCCATTCCTCTCTATTCAATTGTAGCCAGAGATTCACCTGCAAGGCTTCTCCTCCCACTCCCAATGCTGCCTCTGAAATTACCCAAGAATCTATCCTTGGTCCCCTCCCATTTCTCATCGACATGCTACCCCTCTACAATGTTAAAAGGCACGTTGGGTTGATGACACCCAGCTCCACCTCACCATCTCCCCCTCCACTGCTTCTGATTTTTTCATGCTGCTTGTCACAACATCCAGTATCAGAGTAACATTTTCTCCATAACTAAATGCTGGTGGGACCAAAGCCATTGGCCTCAATTTTCCATAAATTGCAGACCACAACTTTGGGACCATTTCTGAGTTTTTTGAGGATGTCACTAGCAGGGTAGATAAAAGAGGAACCAGTGGATTTAGTATACCTGGATTTCTAGAAGATAAGGTGCTGCACAAAAGGTTAATAGGCAAAATAAGGGCTCAGGGATTTGGGGCTAATATGTTAGCATGGACAGGGGACTGGTTAACGGATAGAAAACAGAGAATGGGCAAAAACCGTGCTTTTTCAAATTGGCAGGCAGTGAATAGTGGAGTGTCACAAAGATCAGTGCAGGGGCTCAGCTATTTACAATCTATATTAATCACTTAGATGAAGAGGCAGAGAGCAATGTATCTAGGTTTGCTGATGACACCGAACCAGGTGGAAAGATAAACTGTGCGGAGGGCACAGAGAGGCTGCAAAGAGACTTAGACAAGTTAGGTGAGTGGGCAACAAGATGGCAGATGGAGTATAAAGTAGGGAAATGTGAAGTTATTCACTTTGATCATATTATGCGATGTGGGCCAGCACTTATTACCCATCCCTAATTGCCCTTGAGGTGATAGTGAGCTGCCTTCTTGAAGCACTGCGGTTCATATGGTGTAGGTACATCCAGAGTGCTGTTAGGGAGTTCCAGGATTTCGACCCAGCGACAGTGAAGGAACAGCAATATATTTCCAAGTCAGGATGGTGAGTGGCTTGGAGGGGAACTTCCAGGTGATGGTGTTGCCATTTGTCTGCTGCCCTTGTCCTTCTAGATGGTAGCAGTTGTGTATTGGAAACTGCTGTCCAAGGAGCCTTGGTGAGTTGCTGCAGTGCATCTTGTAGATGGTACACACTGCTGCTGTTGAGTTGGTGGTAGAGGGCGTGAATGTTTGTGGATGAGGTGCCAATTAAGTGAGTTGCTTTGTCCTGGATGGTGTCAAGCTTCTTGTGTTGATGTTCAAGAAACTTGGGTGTGCTGGTACAAGAAACGCAGAAAATTATTTAGCATGCAGGTGCAGCAAGCAATTAGGAAGGCAAATGGCATGTTGGCCTTTATTGCAAGAGGATTGGAGTACAGGAATAAATAAGTTTTGCTGCAGTTGTACAGGGTTTTGGCAAGACCACATCTGGAGTACTGAGTGCAGTTTTTGCCTCCACATTTAAGAGAGGACAGACTTGATTTGGAGGTGATACAGTGAAGGTTCACTAAATTGGTCCCTGAGATGAGGAGATTGTCCTATAATGAGAGGCTAAGTAAATTGGGTTTATATTCTCTGGAGTTTAAGAATGAGAGGCAATCTCACTGGAGACCTACAAAATTCTGAAAGGGCTTAATAGGGTATTTGCTGAGATCGTTTCTATTGATTGGGTAATCTAAAACACAGGGACACAGTCTCAGGATAAGGGCGATCATTTAGGACTGAGATGGGGAGAAATTTCTTCACTCAAAGGGTTGCAGAGTGAATCTTTGGAATTCTCTACCCCAGAGAGCTGTGGATGCTTCATTGTTGAATACATTTAAGGCTGGGATAGACAGAGATTTAGGGGTCTCAGGGAATTAAGGGATATTGTGAGCAGACAGGAAAATGGAGTTGAAGCTCAGGATCAGCCATGATCCAGTTGAATAGCGGAGCAGGCTTGATGGGCTGCTCGGTCTATTCCTTCTCCTATTTCTTACGTTATCAGTTAATTATTCAAGATAAAAGTCAAAAAGAACATAGACTTATACACAGAATAAGTATTTAAAAATTGGCTATCTAAAATCCTAAGATGCAATACAAAGTTGGTCTGTTTTCACACATGACAAGGCTCTGCTCAGTTTAAAACAAAAACAGAATTACCTGGAAAAACTCAGCAGGTCTGGCAGCATCGGCGGAGAAGAAAAGAGTTGACGTTTCGAGTCCTCATGATCCTTCAACAGAACAGTTCTGTTGAAGGGTCATGAGGACTCAAAACGTCAACTCTTTTCTTCTCCGCCGATGCTGCCAGACCTGCTGAGTTTTTCCAGGTAATTCTATTTTTATTTTGGATTTCCAGCATCCGCAGTTTTTTGTTTTTATCTCTGCTCAGTTTAATGCTGGCTTGGGGGCCAACAAATAAAACTTTATCAGAACCTTTGTCCTTTGTTTTAAGGCTCCCTTCATCAGTTTCTGAAATAATCAAGCCCAGTGATAAAAGCACAAAGTAATAAAACACAAGTCAAAAGATTAAATTGCTTAAGATTAGAAAAGGTCAATTTTCCAAGCTGATGTTAACAGCAGGAGCTTCACCTGCCAACCATGCATATCAGGAAATTATGGGCAGTATGACTGCAGTTCCCAGATTTGCACAGCAAGACAATGAGGCATTCCACCAGAAATGGAAAATTACCCTCTAAAAATGTTTATTTGCATCGTGGACATAATAAGAAGTCAAGTAGCTTCTAAAATATATCACTATGTTTACAGAAGAGTGTTTCAGTTGTTCATCATTGACATAATCAAAAAAGTCACAAAGCTTCCAAAATATACCATCATATAGCTAAAATGGAGTGTTTCAGTTGTTTTAAGAACATTAGATTAATTCTGCTGTTCAAGTCTACAAATAGAGAAGCCACAAATCTTCAAAATGCATGACCAGGATGTCTCACTTGAAGTACAGGTTTAAACCGCTCCTTTGAATGGATACGCCTTGTGCTTAATACACCTAAAAATATCAAGAGAATAAAGTTAGAGATAGGTCTAATAATTCAAGAGAAAAGAATAAAATTGACTCATGCCAAGGGGATTTTGCTTGCAATGGTGAATGAACATTACACTTGAACTTGCTCCAAGACTTTCAATGGGCTTTTGTGTCAGGAGTTCCAGTCTGCCAACCATCCAAAAAGCACAGTGTCTCCTCAGGGCATCTGGGACTTGTGGGAACATGGTAAGAAAATGGATCTCTTTACCCAATTGTATTGAAGAATCTTTAAGGACCAGCGGGGAGATTGAACCAGGAAGTCGCAGTTAGAATATTAAATTCAAAAACAAATCAGATACAGAAAATGAAATTAAGGCAGAAAGGTGGGATTAAGAGAGAAAGGGAAGAGATGAAAAAAAAAATATTATATATATATATATATATATCAGCTAAGTATAGCCACTTTACATATTCAATGTATCTGAACAGTTAAGCCTCCTGGCAAGAAGCTGTAATCGTGCAGTCACTGGAGTAGCAGGACATTTCAAATAACAACTTCCTTATTTCCACATTTACCTAGAAGTTGTTGTTGGATTTCCCACAGCCAAAACTAAGTGCCATTAATTTCACCATTTCACCAAATAATTTTTCCAACAGCTGCAACTTCCCCTCCACGATTTAGTGGATACATTTATATGCCTTCTCCATCCTACAACGGTGCTGACTGAGCATTACACACATGTTGGTGCCAGGCATATCTTTTGTATGCTTAGTTTTATAACATCAACTACAGCAGCAATACAACTGACGTTAAAAATGGTCTTAGAAAACTGGAGCTGGTTTAGCGCACAGGGCAAGAGAACATTCTGTCATTCAATCAAATCATGGCTAATATTAATATGCACGTTAAGGGCTCAGAGCTGTGGGTAATATGCTAGCAAGGATAGACATTGGTTAAAGGGCAGGAAATAAGGAGTAGGGATAAACAGGGCATTCTGCACAAATAGGGTTGGGCAATGCTGGCCTAGCCAATGACGCCCATAACCCATGGGTGAACAAAATAAA
The DNA here is from genome assembly GCF_964194155.1 of Cetorhinus maximus. Classification (NCBI taxonomy): domain Eukaryota; kingdom Metazoa; phylum Chordata; class Chondrichthyes; order Lamniformes; family Cetorhinidae; genus Cetorhinus; species Cetorhinus maximus. Next base: position 77,562,715 of record NC_135900.1, on the reverse strand, counting down.
AATTCTCAAGTTGGCAAGCTGTGATGAGTGGAGTGCCATAAAGATTAGTGCTGGGGCCTCAGCTATTTACAACCTACATTCATTTCTTTCATGGGTGTGGGCATCACTGGAAAGGCCAGCATTTGGTTCCCATTCCTCATTGCCTTTGAAAAGGTAGTGGCAAGCCACCTTCTTGAACTGTTGCCACCCATCTGCAATGGCTCGCTCTATTCCAGCTCTAGTGATATGATAGTTCCAGTTGCATCTTTCCTGTGCCCCTATAGTATGTTCATCAGTGGGGTCATCAGCCAGTCTTCGGGTCCTAGGAGTCAACTGCTGAAGCTAGCTATGAAGAGAACAGCTGGGCAGTTGAGATTACCAAAGGGTGAGTGTATCATGGCAGCTCCCTGAATATTTGACACACACTTGAATGATCCTCTTGTGTTGGTAACATACTAAATACACACTAAAGGTGTGGAATCTCTTCTGATTGACTGTTCAACTGGCTGTTCAGATAGCAGCCCGATTGCCACATTAGGTGCGATTTACAATGCCAGGGACACAATAGAGATAAAGCCAACAGCCCTCAGGCTCCGAATGGCCGCATCTTTCTCATAGTTAATATTGTCGAAAAGCCATGTAAACAAAATACCCATAACCCGGTTGATACAAATTGCGAAATTCTATATATTTCAGCAGGTGAGCCCTGGAATGTAGAATCATAGAAAGTTTATGACACAGAAAGAGTCCCATTGTGCCTGGATACAAAAAAAAATTTCAGGCTATGGTCACCTTGATAGCCATGGGCAATTGGTGGCCACCTGCTCCTATTGACCATGGGTCTTCTACCAGGAGGGTGTAGAAGTCTGTAACTACCTGCCGTGTGTTGGAGCCACTGCTGCTCAGAGATCGGGAAAGCTGATCCTTCACCCATAAACCCTGTGCGGAAGGTATTGCTTCCTTCGACATGCAACCCTTTGTCCGTCCAGCTTCAAGTGGCTGTGGAGAATGTTGTAGCTACTCTTGAGTTGCTGTCCTTTTCCCTGCGGCTTCTGAGCTGGAGGATGCTGTACCACCTCCTTAACGATCCAAGAAACTGCAGAATATATGGACCCCAAGCACAGGGAAAACCTCACAGACGATAAGGTGGCTTGCCACACAGGTTTCAAAAGCACTTGAAATAATTGGCACAAAGTTGCTGGCTCCGCACAAATTCATTAAGTTTAGGCTGAAGGATGTGCTCTTGTCAGTGCAAGTCTTTCCAGGTGACTGAGATCAGGCTTGCCAGTTTCACCCTTTATATTGCACACATCAGGTCAGTTTCAGTCATTAATGACTTCTCACTGGGCAGAATTTTGCCCTTCGCGGGCAGAATCGACGAGGGTGGTCAGGAAGCCAACCGCCGCCCATGATCAAGGCCGGAAGGCGATTTCACTCTGGCGCCCAGCGTGAAACACAAGCGGCAGCGCTCGGCGCTGCATGTGAGAGCAGGGGGGCTGGAGGGAGAGCGCAAACTTCAAGCATGCACCCGGGTTTGTGCTTGATAACCTCCCTGAGGCACAGAACTGCCTCAGCGAGATGAAGAGCTTTAAAAAAATAAAGAAGTGTGACTCTGCCACATGAGCAGGGACATGTTATTAAATAAAATTTTATTTTAATTAAAGTTTCAGATTAAAGATGAAATTTAATGAAGCCTGGGAAGAGTGTCCTGCAGTCAGTCATTGAAAATAAGAAGAGTGACATCACAAAACAGCACGAGAGAGTGGTGGAAGGATCAGAACCAATGCGAGTGCAGGGAAGCTTCAACAAGTGACGTCAGCACCAAGACGTCAGCATGAAGGCGAGAGCTGATTGCTGAGTAGTGTGGATGTGTTTCTCTCCAGTTTTTCTCGAGTTTAAAATAGATTAAGCTAAGGAAAGGTAAGAGTTCTAGTTTTTATTTAAAAGTACATAAAATGCCTTTTTTTAAAAAAACTGTATTTAACTTAAAGGGTTTTTTTTTCCAACTAGAGGCATGGCAGGGCAGCTCAGTCCCATGTTATGTACTGCCTGCAACATGTGGGAAGTCACAGACGCTTCTTGCACTCTGACTGACCACGTGTGCAGGAAGTGCCACCAGCTGCAGCTTCTTGAGCTCCAAATTTTGGAGCTTGAGCTGCAGCTGGAGGCACTGAGGTGCATCCGCGAGGCTGAGAGTTTCGTGGGTAGCATGTTTTTAGACACGGTCACCCCACAGCTTACAGAAGTGCAGACAGAGAGGGAATGGGTGGCCATCAGTCAGAAGAAAGGTGCATGGCAGGTAGTCAGGAAACCCCTAGGGTGCATCTTGTTCTGAGAACTGTTTTTCTGTGTTGGAAAATGGTGAGAGTGATGGTGCCTCTGGGGAGTGCAGCCACACTCATGGCATTGAGCATTGAGTGGCTCAGCTGCACGGGGCGGTGGTGGGGGGGCGGAAGGAAAAGAGAGGGGAAGAGCAATAGTGGTAGGGGACTCGATAGTAAGGGGAACAGACAGGCGTTTCTGCGGACATAGATGTGACTCCAGGGTGGCATGTTGCCTCCCTGGTGCCTGGGTCAAGAATGTCACTGAACGGCTGCAGGGCATTCTACAGGGGGAGGGCAAACAGACAGATCATGGTACATGTTGATACCAATGACGTAGATAGAAAGAGGAATGAGGTTCTGCAAGCAGAGTTTAGGGAGCTAGGAAGCAGATTAAAAAACAGGACCTCAAAAAGGTAGTAATCTCTGGATTACTTCCGGTGCCACGCGCTAGTGAGTATAGAAGTCGGAAGTCAGTTCAGATGAACGCGTGGCCCTAGAGATGGTGCAGGAGGGAGGGCTTTAGATTTCTGGGACATTGGGACCATTTCTGGAGGCGGTGGGACCTTTACAAGGCAGACAAGTTGCACCTGAGCCGGAATGGGATCAACATTTTGCAGGGAGGTTTGCTGGTGCTGTGGGGGAGGATTTAAACTAACCTGGCAGGGGGATAGGATACTGAGAGGAGGTTCCGCAGGGGGAGATGCACAGCCAAAATTAGAAGAGAGAGCAAGTGAGTCTGGAAGGCATTGAAATTCTAGGCCAGTTAAGGCATAAGGGAGTTTGGCAAGGTTGGATGGTATTTATTTTAATGCAAGGAGTCTGACAATTAAGGCAGATGAGTTGAGGGCACAAATTAACACATGGAAGTATGATGTCATTGCTGTCACAGAGATATGGTTGAGAAAGGGGCAGGATTGGCAGCTCAATATTCCAGGATATAGGGTCTTCAGGCGAGACAGGGAAGGAGGTAAAAGAGGAATTATCGCAATATTGATGAAGGAATCAATTACAGCAGTAAGGAGGGATGACATCTTAGAAGGCTCCTCAAATGAAGCCATATGGGTAGAACTGAAAAACAAAAAAGGAACAATCACATTGCTGGGAGTGTACTATAGGCCCCCAAACAGTCAGAGAGAAATAGAAGAGCAGATATGTAGGCAAATTTCAGAGAAGTGTCAAAATAATAGGGTAGTAATAGTGGGGGATTTCAACTTCCCCAACATTAACTGGGTTAGTCATAGTGTGATTGGTTTAGAGAGAGCGGAATTCTTAAAATGCATCCAGGAGAGCTTTTTAAGCCAGTACGTAGAAGGTCCTACAAGACGGGGGGCGGTCCTGGACTTAATTTTAGGGAATGAAGCCGGGCATGTGGAGAGGAATCAGTGGGGGTGCATTTTGCAGATAGTGATCATAACTCCGTTAGATTCAAGGTTGTTATGGAAAAGGACAAGGGTGGGCCAGAAATCAGAGTTCTAAATTGGGGGAAGGCCGATTTTAATAAGATCAGATATGATTTGGCCACAGTGGGCTGGGAGCAGCTACTTTTAGGTAAATCTGCGTCAGAGCAATGGGACTTATTCAAGAAGGAAATAGGGAGAGTACAGGGCCAACATATTCCAGTAAAGACAAAGGGTGGGAACAACAAATCCAGAGAACCCTGGGTGTCGGGTGATGTACAGAATTGGATAAAGAGAAAAAGGGAGGCTTATGGCAGATACCGAGAGCTCAAAATAGTGGAAGCCCTAGAAGAGTATAAAATGTGTAAGGGGAAAATTAAAAAGGAAAATAGGAGAGCAAAAAGGGGGCATGAACAAACATAGGCAGGTAAAATAAAGGAAAATCCAAAGTTATTTGACAAGTACATTAAGAGTAAGAGGATAACTAGGGAAAGAGTAGGGCCCATTAAGAACCATTGTGGTAATTTGTGTGTGGAGCCGGGAGACGTAGGTAGCGTTCTAAATGAATACTTTGTGTCGGTGTTCACAAGTGAAAGGGATGACGTGAGTATGCAAATCAGGCAGAGGACTGTGATATAATTAAAGAAATTAGCATAGAAAGGGAGAAGTTCTAAGTGGTCTGGCAGGTTTAAAAGTAGATAATTCTCCAGGCCTGGATGAAATATATTCCAGGCTGTTGTGTAAAGTAAGGGATGAGATAGCAGGGGGGCTGGCAATAATTTTCAATACCTCTCTGGCTGCAGGAGAGGTGCCAGAGGACTGGAGGATAGCCAATGTGGTACCGTTATTCAAGAAGGGATGATTGGATAAACCAGGGAACTACAGGCCAGTCAGTCTAACCTCAGTGGTGGAGAAACTATTGGAAGCAATTCTGAGGGACAGAATTAATCTACACTTGGAGAGGCAGGGATTAATCAAGGACAGTCAGCATGGTTTTGTTAAGGGGAGGTCATGTCTGACCAATTTGATTGAATTTTTCAAAGAGGTGACCAGGGCAATGCATTTGACATAGTCTACTTGGACTTCTGCAAGGCTTTTGATAAGTTCCCGCATGGGAGACTGATAACGAAGGTAAGAGCCCATGGGATCCAAGGAAATTTGCCCAAACTGGATCCAGAATTGGCTGAGTGGCAGGAAACAGAGGGTGATGGTCGAGGGGTGTTTTTGTGACTGGATGCCTCTGTCCAATGAGGCTCCACAGGGATCGGTGTTGGGTCCCTTGCCATTTGTGGTATATATAGGAGGGTTGAATGTAGGAGGGTTGATCAGTAAGTTCGTGGATGACACGAAAATTGGTGGGGCGGTAAATAGTGAGGAGGATAGCCTTAGATTACAGGAGGATATAGACGGGCTGGTCAAATGGGCTGAACAGTGGCAAATGGATTAGGGTAGACAGGAAGGAACTTTTCCCTTTGGTGGAGGGTTCAATATCCAAGGGGCATAGACTTAAGGTAAGGGGCAGGAGGTTTAGAGGGGATGGGAGGAAGAATTTTTTCACCCAGAGGGCGGTAGAGGCAGAAGCCCTCATAACATTTAATATTTGGATGTGCACTTGCGATGCCATGGCATACAAGGCTATGAGTCTAGTGCTGGAAAATGGGATTAGAATATTTAGGTACTTGTTTGACCGGCGCAGACTTGATGGGCTGAAGGGCTTTTTTCTGTGCTGTAGACCTCTATGACGCTATTTTTATTTGCTTTCGGAAACCTCACCCCGCCTGCACTAAAAAGTGCAAAAGCCACTTGGCCTTTTTGCCTGTCCGCCAACTGTAAGATTGGATGGGCAGCAAAACATTTCTTTCAATTACCTTGTTAATGGCCTTAGTAGACCTCTTAATTGTCGATGGGCATGCTACCGGCTCCAGCACGTGCCCGCCGACCGAAATATTGTGCGACTGCGCTTTGACGTCGGAATGCTCGCTGCCGAGGTAAAAATTTTGTCACTGTGTACTTGCCTTCTCTACTTCTCTAATCTGTCAGGTTGTAGACAAAGCATGTATCTCATGTGCTGCTGGGAAAATCCATGCATAAACTCACCACTAATTGCATACCATCAGATTCACAGAGATTCCCCATTGTACTTGCAATCTGCCCTGGGAAACGCAGAAGAGGGAACGATCACAATGCTTGAGCTGAGATACGGGCAAAGTTGGGCAACGTTATGAGGTGAGCTTCTTTTCCTCTAACACCATCCTTAACTTTCCTAGTAAGCCACAGATGGATCACTCCCGGAGTTTTTGTTAAACATTTTGAATCATTCTTTAAATTCTTTCCATTGCTTATTTATTGCTCTACCTTTCAGTCCATTTACCCAATCAGCTTTAGCTATCTCTCTCCTCATACCTGTGTAATTGACTTTGTTTAGGTTTAAGATTCTTGTTTTAGACTGGTGAATGTCAGTTTCAAACTTATCAATTGCATTCTGATCACTATCTTTTATTATGAAATTTCTGATTAAACCTACCTCAATACACAATTCAAGATCTAAAATAGTTTTCTTCCGAGCTGGTTTCACAATCAACTGTCCCTGAACCTTTCTCAAAAGCTTTCTACTAACTCAGCTTTCACTATGGTGCTATGGTCACTTTGCACCAATTTGATTTGTCCAGTCTATATGAAGATTCAAGTCCTGCGCAATTATCACATGGAGTTTGTAACAAACTCCAATTATTTCTTGCTTAATACTCTGTCCAATGGTATAACTACTTTTAGGAGGATTATAAACTACTCCGACCAGTGTTTTGTGATCTTTGTTATTCCTAATCTCCGCCCATACTGAACCTACGTCCTGATCTTCTGAGCCAAGATCCTTTTTTAAAAAAACTACTGTCCTAATATTATCCTTTATTATCAGGTCTACTTATTCTTTTTCATTCTGCCTGCCTTTTTGAAATTTGTATCTGAGAATATTTATTTCCCAGCTGTGGTCACCTCCCAGCCACTTCTTTGTCATGGCAATTAGGTCAAGCCCATTTGTGCCTCCAATTTGTCTAACTTGATGCAAATACTTTGTGCATTCAGATAAAGAAACTTTTTTTGGGCACTATTCTTTGCAGTATCTTATTTGCTTATGCAATACTACCACCATTAAACTCTCTCTGCCAGACTGCTCATCTTTGTCCAAATTGCTAAACTGTTCTATTGCCTCGACTTTTCTCATTAGATTTCTAAATTTCCTTTCCACTGACCCCTCTCTCCTCACTTTTTAGTTTAAAGCCCTATCCTGTCTTAGTTATACAATTTGCCTGAATGCTGATCTCAGCACGATTTGAATGGAGCATATCCCAATGGAACAGTTCCCTTTCTCCCCAGTGCCAGCTAGTGCCCCATGAATTAAGAACCCATCTTCCCATGTCATTCTTTGAGCCACTTGTTTAATTCTCCAATTCTTCTGACCCTATGCCAATTTGCACCTGGCTCAGGTAGCAATCCAGAGATTACTACCCCTAAGGCTCTGCTTATTCATTTAGAAGTTAATTCCTCAAACTCCCTCCATAGAATCTCATTCTAAGTTCTAATCCATGTCATTGGTTCCAATATGGATCGCAATAATTGGATTCTCCCGCATCCAGGTTCTTCTCCAGTCACATGATGTTCTGAGCCCTGTCGCCAGGCAGACAATGCAGCCTTCTGAACTCTGTTTCAGGGAACAGTATCTATTCTCCCAATTATACTGTACTGTCCTTGGCACCTCAACATTACTTTTCATTCTCCTTGCTTGAATGGCTGCCTACACAATGGTCAGTTAACACATCCACCCTCCACTCTTTGCTCTCATCCAGACAGGTAGCAAGTACCTTATTAGTTAAAGTCAAGGGCCAAGGCTTCTCCATTACTACATCCTAATGCCTATCCCTGCCTGACTCATGGTTACACCCTTCTATTCCGAATCATTGTCCAACTTTAACATTTTACTTAACCTAAAGGAGGTGACTTTTCTGGAACAAAGTGTCCAGGTAACTCTTCCCCCTCCCTGATGCCCTGCAACGTCTGCAGCTGAGACTCCAGCTCAACAACTCTGCTTTGCAGTTCCTCAAGCTACAAACAGACACGGTTGTCCAGGATCACAATGCTGTCCATAAACTTCCACATGCTGCAGTTATGACACACCACCTGTTTTGAGATGTCTACCTTATCTTATTTATTTGATTAGCTAATTAGTTAAAGCAATAGCAAGTCAAGTTTCCTAGCTGAGGGAAGAGGGAGGAACATTCATCAGCTACCGAAAGTTTTTACAAAAAGCATCTTCTACACCCTCTGCACCTCTAGCTTTATCACTATTTACGAAGCACTCAATTCTGCAATCATTGTGTTCCACATTGCATTGCAAAGATTGCATCAAAAATAATTAAATGAGAATATATAATTTGTTAATGGCAACTCACCAAAGCATTGGGCAGCATCGCCAGTTCCTGTTGAAGGAGAGGATAGACTCCATATCCTCATCACTCAACTTAAAATTAAAAACCTGCATAAAGCACAAACCTTTCTTTATAATGCGACACAAAGCTTGTGGAGATGTGGTAAAGTACCACACTACTACTATTATACAGGAGCACGCATAAAGAATCTTTTAATAAGTAGCCCGTTTAAAAAAATATTCAGATATACCAGTAAAGCTAGTGAGTAATGATGGCACCTTGGTCTTCAACATAGGGATCCCAAGATGGCCAGTTTTGTTTCCAAAGTTTTTTTTTCAACATCCCAAATTTTTCTCATCTTCAATGTAATTAGCTTTGGTACAGAATGAAGAAATTCAAAAGTACGAACAAGGAGCAGGAGTGAGCCTTTCGGCCCTTGAGCCTGCTCTACCATTTCATAAGATCATAGCTGATTTGCTTTTGGCCTCAACTTTATTTTCCAATCTAACTCCTTGTTTCCCTTGATAGATTCTTGCTTGACAAGGGAGTCAATCTTACTGAGCCTTAAAAATATGCAATGACCCTGTTTTTCTGGAGAAGAGAATTCCACAGACTAATGATCCTCAGAAAATATTTCTCCTTATCTCAGTCTTAAATGGGACACCCTAACTTTTTAAACTGTGTCCCTTGGTTCTAGCCTCTCCCATAGGAGAAACATCCAAGTCTCCTCAGAATCTTATGTTTCAATAAGATCAGCTCTCATTCTTCTAAATACCAATGGATACAGGTCCAGCCCGTCCAATCTTTCCCCATAATACAACCCCTTCATTCCAGTAATCAGTCACGTGAACCCTCTCTGTACTGCTTCAAATGCAATTATATCTGAAGGAGTGGGTGCTAATCCATCAAATCTCAGTCCCTCTGCCTCTAATATGTCTATGACCTTCCCTTTTTGCTCCACCTGACCCTCCCGACACCCCAACCTTTTAACAGTATAAAACTCATCTCATTCCTGCCCCTCTTCACTTCTGAACAGTTATATTGGACTCGAAACGTTAGCATCTGTGAAGAGCGATACAGAGTTATGAGACCTGAGTTTTTCTAGTGTTTTGTTTTTATTTCAGTCCCTCTGCACCCGCTATGCCATAGACTTTAGGATTTTAGATCTCCCCCACACTGAGGCTCACCTACCTCAAAGTTTTCCTGAATGCGTTTTTTGGTAACAGATTTTGGAATTACAATCAGACCTCTCTGAATCTGGAAACGGATCAAGACCTGAAACAAAAATTCCACAAAATTAGAACAAATGCACCACAAACTATAAAAATCTTTTAAAAAATATTCATTCATGGAGTGTGGGTGTCACTGGCTAGGCCAGCATTTATTGCCCATTTCTAATTGGCGTAGAGAAGGTGATGAACCGCTGCAGCCCATGTGGTGTAGGTACACCCACATTACAGTTAGGGAGGGAGTTCCAGGATTTTGACCCAGCGACAGTGAAGGAACGGCGATATATTTCCAAGTCAAGATGGTGAGTGACTTGGAGGGGAACTTCCAGCTGGTGGTGTTCCCATGTGTCTGCTACCCTTTTAGGTGGTAACGGTCATGGGTTTGGAAGGTGCTGTCTAAGGAGCCTTGGTGAGTTCCTGCAGTGCTTCTTGTAGATGGTACACATTGTTACCATTGTGTGTCAGTGGTGGATGGAGTGAATGATTGTGAATGTGGTGTCAGTCAAGCGGGCTGCTTTGTCTTGGATGGTGTCAAGCTTCTCAAGTGTTGTTGGATCTGCACTCATCCAGGCAAGTGGAGAATTTTCTATCACACTTCTGATCGGTGCCTTGTCGATGGTGGACAGGCTTTGGGGAGTTAGGGGGTGAGTTACATGCCAAAGGATTCCTAGCCTCTGACCTGCTTTTGTAGCTACAGTATTCATAAGGCTAGTCCAGTTTGGTTTCTAGTCAATTGTAACCCCCAGGATGTTGATAGTGGGTGATTCAGCGATGGTAATGCCATTGAACATGAAGGGGCGATGGTTAATTCTCTCTTGCTCGGGATGGTTATTGCCCAGCACTCATGGCGCAAATGCTACTTGCCACTTCTCAGCCCAAGCCTGGATATTGTCCACATCTTGCTGCATTTGGACATGGACTGCTTCAGTATCGGAGTCGTTGTGAATGGTGATGAACATTATGCAATCACCAGCAAACATCCCTACTTCTGACCTAACAATGGAAGGAAGGTCATTGATGAAGCAGCTGAAGATGGTTGGGCTGAGGACATGACCCTGAGGAACTCCTTCAGTGATGTCCTGGAGCTGAGATGACTGACCTCCAACAACCACAACCATCTTCCTTTGTGCTAGGTATGACTCCAACCAGTAGAGAGTCCCCGCCCATCCCCCCGATTCCCACTAACTCCAGTTTTGCTCGGGCTCCTCGATGCCACACTTGGTCAAATGTGGCCTTGACATCAAGTCACTCTCGCCTCACCTCAATTGGCAATGGTTTAATGGTCATTATCTGATTTTTAATTCTATTCTATTGATTTTTACTGAATTCAAATTTCACCATCTGCCATGGTGGGATTCAAACCCCAAAGCATTACCTTGGGTCTCTGGATTACTAGTCCAGTGACAATGCCACTATGCCACTACCTCCCCCAATAAACCAATCAGAAAGTAGCATTATAAATCACAGAAAATGCATTACAAGCACATGAAACATTGATTCATTTTCTTACGGTAAAGTTAATAGTAATTACATTACATAATGTCAAACTCAAGAGCATAGACTGAAACTATTGAATTGTACTCAAACCAGATGCCACACTGCTGCAGATTTAATAAATGAGCCCGTACTTGTGCTGTTGTTTTTTTATGGTTACAAGCTATTTTCTTGAGCTTCGGATCATCAAGGAGATTTGGCTCGCCTGCTTTCGCCCTAGAACAATGAAAGGAAACAGAATTACTCAAATTTGCATTGTCCAGAAATTAAAACCTAATAGCATGATTACCAATTGTTAATCCAGGTTAGACACAACCCTCGGTTGATAACGAGCAACCTGTGAGTAGACCTTCATTACCGCTGCTCCAAAAATAACACTAAGAGTTGTACATCCAAATGGCTTATAAAGAGGCACCGCCTTCTGCAAAAAAGTACAACCTAGGCTGCAAATCTGTTGCATGGGTTTCTGCGACAGAACGTCCAAAACTGCACGGCTACAGGGAAAAGACAGGGGAGTGACAGTGGGTGAATTGTTCTTGCAGAGAGCCAGCACAAATATGATGGGCTGAAAGGCTTCAACCTGCACTGAAATGATTTTATCATTTGCATCTATAGCAGCATGTGGTTGGCACGGAGTGACCACAGAGTGGAGTGCACCATAAACAGTGTAAAAGTTGGGAATTTGCTGCAGAGAGCCTAGGAGATGCTTCTTTTTATCTCCAATATTTGTAGTGCTTCATGTAAGCTTGAGCAGACAAATATCATGACGCTGAGCTGGAAGCCATATAGTAAGAAAAATTTATAATTTCTTTAAAATGTTTAAGGAATTTGCAATTGTTTTTACAAGGGTTTATATACATAAAACAGTTAAGAAGGAGAGAAAGCTGAAGACAGGGTTAGAGCAAAGATTCTGGATTGGACAATTCCACAGTTATTCTTCAGTTTTGCCAGAGAGACAACCAGGCCATATAAGGAGGCTTATTAAAGGAGTCAGACAGAGGAGCCTCTGGGAATCTGTAATATCAAGGCTGTCATGAACATCTCAGGAGGTTCTGCAGGAGTGTGCCATTTGACTGATGACTCGCTCCAGGAAACTCGGATGGAGTGGAGCTACTGTTGCAGGTGACTTAGGGGACCAAATCCATCGAGTGAGAAAAGTAAGAGATCAGACATTCCGGAGGCCGATTTGGAAAGAGATTGAATGTGGTGCTACATTTGTGTAAGGAGTGATATGACTGCTTGGAATCTCTCGAGATAGCAGATACAACAAAGACTATTCCGCGTGTAATTTATAGTTTGTACTGACTGCAAATTCCCTGTTAATTTATGTTAAATTTACGTGGATACTGATTTGCGTTAAAATAAAAGTTACAAAAGTGGAATCTTGTTGCTAATTCCTTCATTGGGGTGGGGTCATACAGGAAATTTAGTTATTTTGGTTTACAGTTCCTCCATGAGGATCATAGCAAAATTTAACATTTTCCTCCAGTGTTTTGGTTCTTAGTGCAAGTTAGTATGTAGAAAAAAGTCACTTGGTAGCACAGAACTTGAGTATTGCTTGTAAAAAGGAGACATGTCAAAGCTTTTCGTCTTGCACTCATCAGGACACTTCGCAAGAATACCAATCTGAGGGAAGACAACAATTTATACTATATGTGAAGAGAGTGCTGACTGGCAAGTGGACTGATTGGTGGAGGCATTGTCATGAAGAGGCATTGCCATGGAGAATGCACCAGATGGTGACTGACAGTTAACTGTCAAGCATTGTTTGACATTTAAACCAGACAGTTTGACCCCGATTGGTCAAGGCATTGCCCCGAGGAATGAGTCAGCAAATGGCTCTCTCTTGTTTTGTTTAGCTGACACAGGCATAATTTATGTACATGTTCTTTCTGTTTGCGAAGAACAGGGCCCTGTATATTAATATGTGTAGCTTCCAGTACATGCAAATGTGCCACACTGCGAGTTCAACTGACAATCTTAAAGTGGTCGTCAACGTAATACTTAGCACAAAGGATTATTTAACAAATGTTGTCCAATTGCAGAATCATATCTAATGTAGGCCAGACATCCCAAAGACCTGGCGATCATATCAAACAGCATGTCCCAGCCACTGTTTTTAAACGGGCAAGGTACAGGCCGTACCCAACCATCCCATGCTCGTGAAACTCATAACAGTGTTCAACATTAGATAAGATTCTGCGACTGGACATTTGCTAAATACGAACATATGAAATAGGAGCAGAAGTAGGCTATTCCGCCCCTTGAGCCTGCTCCGCCATTCAATAAGATCATGGCTGATCTGTTTGCGTTGCGAGTTCCACATTCCTATCTACCCTTGATAATCTTTGATAACCTTTGATTCTCTCGCCTAACAAGAATCTACCTACCTCTGCTTTAAAAACTATGCCTTAAATAATCCTCAATATGCTAAGAATTACCCTGACAACCAACTTAAGATAGTTAAATTTCAAACAATGCTTGGCAGTTAACTATCAGTCACCATCACTGGCGCATTCTCCATGGCAATGCCTCTACCAATCAGCACTCTCTTCACATACAGTATAAATTGTTGTCTTCCCCCTATATTGGTATTCTTGAAGTGTCCTGAAGAGTTGAAGACGAAAGCCTGTTTCTTTTTTCAGCAATACTATGTGGAGAAAAAACAATAAACCATAAAGTAAATACAAGTAACATAGGCTAAGATAAGGCAGAGCAGATTGGGTCTCTGGACTGCAACATGTAGGAATTTGTGGACAACGATACTATACTGAACGAACGTCTGCAGTATTCTCCTCCAGTTAAACACTGGGACGAATGACTAAACCAATCCGATTGCAACCTTGGTGTCATTATTTGATCTCGAAGCGAACTTCTGATCTCTTATTTGTGCCATCACTAAGACCACCCATTTTCATCTTTAACATGACCCCTGTCTCAGTTCAACTGCTGCTGAAACCCCCTTTCATGCCTTTGTTACGTCTAGACTCAACTATTCCAATGCACTTTTGGCTGGTCTCTCACATTTTCCCCTGTATAAATTTCAGAGTGCTGATCCTTTTTCTGCTATTAACACCTTCTGTTATTTTACCTTTATGCCACTATCAGCACCTTTTTTATTCTTTACCCCTACCATCAACACTCCCTTTGTCTTGTGTCCATGACATCTCTCCTTAGCTGTCACCTATTCCTGACCTTCTATCTACTACCACCCCCTCTTAAACAGTATAAAATCCATCAAATTTCTACTCCTCTTTAGCTCTGAAGATGCTGTTTCTCACTCCACAGATGCTGCCAGATTTGCTGAATTTTTCCAGCATTTTGTTTTTTTTATTCCAAAATTCTGCTACCCACGTCTTAACTTGGACCAAGTCCCGTTCCCCTATCATCCTGTGCTTGCTGACCTACATTGATTCCAAATCAAGCAACATCTTAAAGTTTAAGCTTCTTATCCTTGTTTTCAAATCCCTCATGGCCTCGTCCCTCCCTATCTCTGCAATTTCTTCTGGCCCCACAACCCTCTGACATACATGCATTCCTCTAATTATGGCCACTTGGACACTACAAATTTCAATTGCTGTGCCATTGGTGGCTGAGCCTTCAGTTGCTTTGGCCCCAAGCCCTGGAATATCCTCTCTACACCTGTCTGCTTTCTACCTCTTTTAAGCCACTTAGGTTTTGGAGATCTGACTTAATATCTCCATATGTGGCTCAGTGTCATAATTTGTTTTATAATGTTCCCCTGAAGTGCCTTGGGACATTTCAGTAAAGCCACTATATGCATACAAGATGTTGCTGTAATATTGGGACGGGAAGAAACTGTACTAACAGGTTCCACCTGAATCTTACAAAATGGATAAATAGGGCAGTAACACGGGCTTTACACTAGTAAAGAGGGGAAAAGGAGAAAGACTCAAGTGCGTCAGGTAGTATTAATGTCAAAAACAAATGAAAGTGAAGAGAGTAGAGTAACAGTCAGAAATTGGGCTGCAGGCAGTACAGATAAAGGGGAAAATCACATGATTGAACTAGAGAAAAATAAGAAATATATGGAGTAAAATATTAGATCTGAAGGGCAGTTTAAGACACTTGACTTAAATAGGTGTTCTTTATACAAATGGTTAGAGTATAAATTGAATGAATTGCTGGCACAACTTCAACTTGGAAGGTATGACAGCATAACAAATTACTGAGAGACAGCTGCAAGGCAGTCAGGAGTTGGGGTTAAATATTCCAGGTTATGATGTCTTCAGGAAAAATAGGGAAAATAGTGGAGAGGGAGGCATAGCCTTAGTGGTAAAGGATAAAAATCACTTCAATGAAAGAAAGAGGATATAAAATCGAACTTAAGGACAGAAGTAGGTCATTTGGCCTGGTGAGCTTGCTCCACAATTCGATAAGACTATGGCTGATCTGGTTGTGGTCTCCCTCCTGTCTGCATCCCATAACCCTCGACTCCCTTGTCTAGCAAAAATCTATCTAACTCAGCTGTAAATAAATTTAAGGATGCAGCCTCCACTGCTTTCTGGGGAAGAGGATTACACAGAATAACAACCCCGAAAGAAACAAAATTCTCATCCCCATCTTAAAAGGGAGACCTCTTATTTTTAAACTGTGTCCGCTAGTTCTACTCTCTCCCGCAAGGAGAAACATCTTCTCAGCATTCACCCTGCTAAGTCCTCTCAGGATCTTCTATGTTTCAATAAGATCACCTCTCATTCTTCTAAACTCCAAAGGGTATATGCCCAACTTGTTCTTCATAAGATAAGCCCTTCATCTCAGGAATGACTCTAGTGAATCTTCTCTTTGGAACTGCTTCTAACTCAATTGCATCCTTTTTCAAAAAAGGAGACCAAAACTGTACCCAGTACTCCAGATGTGGTCTCACCAAGGCCCTGTACAGATGCAGTAAAACTTCTCTATTTTTATATTCCATTCCCCTTTCAATAAATGCCAACATTCCATTTGCTTTCCTAATCACTTGCTGTAAACTTGCATAATTATGAGTTTCATCTACCAGAACACCTAGATCCCTCTGTATCACTGAGTTCTGCAATCTCTCTCCATTTAAATAACATACTGGTTTTTTATTCTTCCTTCCAAAGTGGACAAGTTAACATTTTCCCACATTAAACTCCATCTGACAAATTTTTGCCCACTCACTTATCTATAATTGCTTTGCAGACTCTCTACCTCCTCTTGACAATTTACTTTCCTACCTATCTTGATGCCATCGGCAAACTTAGCTACCGTCCATTCTGCCCCTTCATCCAAGTCATTGATACAGATGGTAAATAGTTGAGGCTGCAGCACTGATGCCTGTGGCACTCCACTAGTTACAGCTTTTTAACCTGAAAATGATCCATTTATCCCTACTCTGCTTTATGTCAGCTAGCCAATCCTTTATCAATGCTTTTATTTTGTGCAGTAATCTTATGAAATGCCTTTTGGAAATCCAAATACACCACATTCCCCTTTATCCACCTTGCTTGTTACTTCCTCAAAAGAACTCTAATAAATTAAGCACAATTTCCCTTTCATAAAACCATGTTGATTCTGCCTGATCCTATTATGAATTTCTAGGTATCTTGCTATAACCTCCTTTATAATGGGTTCTAGCAATTTCCCCATGAAAGGTGTTAGGCTAACTGGCCTAAAAGCAGTTTCCTGCTTTTTATCTCCCTCCTTTATTGAATAAAGGTGTTACGTTTGCTATTTTCCAATCTACAGGGGCCTTTCCAGAATTTAAGGAATTTTATAATTTAAGGAGATTATAACTAATGCCTCTACTATCTCTGTAGCCACATCTTGTAAAACCCTAGGATGCAGGCCATTGGTGCCTGGGGACTTATCAGCCTTTAGCTTTAATAGTTTTCCTAGTACCTTTTCCCTAGCAGATTATTTTAAATTCTTCCCTCCCTTTCACCTCAAACTTCCCAAAAGTAGTTGAAAATCAAGTCTATTACAGTGAAGACAGTTAAAAATACCTGCTCAATGCTTCCATCATTTCCTTGGTTTCCATTATTAATTCCCCAGTCTCTCCCGAAGAACAAAACTCACTTTAATTACTTTTTTTAAAAAAATGCTTGTAGAAACTCTGACTATTTGATTTTATATTTCTAGCTAGTTTGGTCACATACTCAATTTCTCCCTCTTTATTATATATTCTTTAGCTCTGGTTCTTAAAATCTGTCCAATCTTCGGACCTACCATTACTAGAGCTGTAATAGAAGTTGTGTACAGTCCTCCTGGTAGCAGCTATCCAGTGATTGCATTTGTACAAATGCAGAGATTAGACAGTTTTACAGTTTAATACAGCGAGAGGAGAGCCAGGATTTTTACAGTTTAAAACAGTGAGATGGGAGCCAGGAATGGACCTGCATGAGAAGGGCAGCGGCACCAGGAGATAAAAACCGGCAGCAGAGAGCTCCTTCAACCTGTTTCTATCTGTCAGAGCCGAAGTGTGATGTCACAGGAAAATAGTTAGATGATTGGTGGGTACCTCTTCCATGTCTCTTTTGATTGGCCAAGTGGTTTAAATCAGGTGACGTTATTACAGCTATGGAGTACAGTTAATAAATTCACATTTAAAACATTTAACATCCAAATTAATTAATTAAATAGAATAGAGATGGCTGGGCAGGTGATGTGTTGCAGCTGTACAATGTGGGAACTGGTGGAAGCTAGATGCGATCCACGGTGACCACACCTGCAGCAAGTATTGGCTGCTTGAGGAACTTCTGCTCAGAGTTGATGAGCTGGAGTCCGAGCTGTGGACACTGCAACACATCAGGGAGGGGGAAGAATTATCTGGACACTATGTTTCAGGAGGCAGTCACATCCCTTAGTTTAATTACATCAAATTTGGTCCGTGGTCAGGGACAGGAGGGTGTGACTGCGAGTGAGGCAGGTATGGGGATCTAAAATTTATCTTTGGAGAAGCCTCAGCCAGTGCCCTTGTCCAATAAGTATAAGGTTCTTGCTCCCAGTGTGGACGAGGGCACAGACTGCAGGGAGATGAGCAAACTGACCACAGCACCGTGGTACAGAGCACCATTCATGTGGGGGAAGAAAAGAGAAATGTAGTAGTAATAGGGAATAGCATAGTTAGGGGAATAGATACTGTTCTCTGTAGCAAAGAGAGTCCCGAAGGCTGTGTTGCCTACCTGGTGCCAAGGTTAAGGACATCTCTTCTGGGCTGGAGAGGAACTTGGAGTAGGAGGGGAAGGATCCAGTTGTCGATTGAAAGAAAGTTTAGAAAATCAAAAAGAAATGAGCGAGCAGAAGTACAGGGTAGTGAAGAGGCGAATGATAATCAAAATGACAGGAAGGGGCAGAAAATATAAGCAGAAGAGTGCAGCAGAAATTAGAACCAGGATGAGTAACAATGGTAAAAAGTCAAAGCTTAAGACTCTTTATCTGAATACACATAGCACTTGTAACAAGATAGATGAGTTGACGGCACAAATAGAAATAAATGAATATGACTTGAAAGCTATTACAGAGATGTGGTTGCAGGGTGACCAAGACTGGGAACTCAATATTCAAGGGTATTCAACGTTCTGGAAAAATAGGCGAAAAGGAGGTGGGGTAGCTTTGTTAATAAAGGAAGGTATCAGTGCGGTGATGAGTAGTGATATAGGTACAATAGATCGTGATGTGGAATCAGTTTGGTGGAAATAAGGAATAGCAAGGGGAAGAAGTCACAGGTGGGAGTTGTCTATAGACCCCTGAAGAGTTGCTTCACTGTTGGACAAAGTGTAAATCGGGAAATAATGGAGGCATGCAAGAAGGGCGCTACAATTGTCTTGGGTGATATTAATCTGCATATTGATAAATCAATTTGTCAGGGGTAACATGGAAGACGAATTTGTAGAGTGCATTAGGAATATTTCTTGGAGCAACATGTTGCAGAACCTACCCAGGAACAGGCTATTTTAGATCTAGTAATGTGTAATGCGGTAGGATTAATAAGAGAGATCTTGTAGTTAAGAATCCTCTAGAGGGTAGCAATCACAACATAGCTGAATTTCAAATTCAGTTTGAGGGTGAGCAACTCGAATCTCAAATCAATGTCCTTAACTTAAATAAGGGCAATTACAGAAGTATGAAGAAAGAGTTGTCTAAAGCGGGCTGGGAAAATAGGCAGGGAAGGTCAGTGGATGAGCAGTGGCAGACATTTAAGCAGATATTTCATTACGCTCAGCAAAAATTTATCCCGGTCATAAAGAAGGACTCAATGAGAAGGATGAACTGCCCATTGTTAACAAAGGCAGTCAAGGAGGGTGACCAATCAAAATCTAAGGCATACAAAGCGGCGAAAACTAGTGGTGAGCCAGAGGATTGGGAATTTTTTAGGAATCAGTAATGGATGACTAAAGTGCTAATAAAGAGGGAGAAAATTGATTTTGAAAGTAAACTAGCAAGAAATATAAAAACAAACAGTAAGAGCTTCTGCGGGTATATAGTGAGCATGGGACCCTTGGGGGATGCAACTGGAGAACTGATAACAGGGAACAGGGAAATGGCAGATAATTTAAATGAATATTTTGCATCGGTCTTCACGGTGGAGGACACTATAAACATCCCAAAAATATCAGACAAGCAAGGAGCTAATGGAAGGAAAGATCTTGTAACAGTCTCTATCACGAGGGACAAAGTATTTGACAAACTAATGGGACTAAAGGCAGACAAGTTGCCAGGACCTGATGGTCTGCATTCAAGGGTTTTAAAGGAAGTGGTTGCAGGGATAGCAGACGCATTGGTCGAAATATTCCAAAACTCACTGGATTCCGGGGGGGTCCCAGCGGATTGGAAAACTGCTAATGTGATGCCCCTGTTCAAGAAGGGAGACAAAAAACAGGAAACTACCAGCCAGTTAGCCTAGCATTTTCCAAACGACAGATGTTAGAGTCCATTATTAAGAAAGAAATAGCAGGACATTTAGAAAAGCTTAATACAATCAAACAGAGTCAACATGGTTTTGTGAAAGGGAAATCATGTTTGACAAACTTGCTAGAGTTCTTTTGAGGATACAACAAGCAGAGTTGATAAAGGGGAACCGGTAGATGTAGTGTATTTAGATTTCCAGATGGCATTCGATAAGGTGCCACATAAAAGGTTATTGAACAAGATAAGAGCTCATGGTATTGGGAGTAATGTATTAACACGGATCGAGAATTGGTTAACACACAGAAGACAGGGATTAATGGGTCTTTTTCAGGTTGGAAAGATGTAACTAGTGGAGTGCCACAAGGATCAGTCCTAGGGCCTCAATTATTTACTATCTATATTAATGACTAGGGAGCAGGGTGTAATGTATCCAAATTTGCTGACAATACAAAAGTAGGTGGGCGGGCATGTTGTGGTGAGGACTTAAGGAATCTGCAAGGGGATAGAGACAGGTTGAGTGATTGAGCAAAAACTTGGCAGATGGAGTTTAATGTAGGAAAGTGTGAAGTCATGCACTTTGATAGGAAAAATCAAAAGGCAGACTATTATTTAAATGGAGAGAGACTCCAAAAAAAGTGCATCACAGAGGGATCTGGATGTTCTTGTGAATGAAACGTAAAAAGTGAGCATGCAGTGCAGCAAGTAATTAAGAAGGCAAATGGAATTTTGGCCTGTATTGCTAGGGTGTTGGAGTTTAAAAATAGGGTAGTCTTGTTACAACTGTACAGGGTGTTGGTGAGGCCGCATCTGGAGAACTGTGTACAGTTTTGGTCCCTGTATTTAAGAAAGGATATACTGACATTGGAGGCAGTTCAAAAGAGATTCACTCGGCTGATGAAGGTGTTGACTTATCAAGAACAGCTAAACAGGTTAGGTCTTGAGTTTAGCAGAATGAGGGGTGATCTTATGGAAACGTACAATATTCTGAGGGGGCTTGACAGGGTAGATGTTGAGAAGCTGTTTCCACTAATGGGGAAATCTCAAACTAGGGGACATAAGAGTCATAGAGGTCTACAGAGAGGAATAATTGGCAATCTAGTTGTGCGAGGCCCCTTGGGGATGAGCGACCATAATATGATAGAATTCTTCATCAAGATGGAGAGTGATGTAGTTGATTCTGAGACTAGGGTCCTGAATCTTAATAAAGGAAACTACGATGGTATGAGACACAAGTTGGTTATGATGGATTGGGAAAGGTTACTTAAGAGGGATGATGGTGGATAGGCAATGGCAAACGTTCAAAGAGCGCATGGGTGAACTGCAACAATTGTTTATTCCTGTCTGGCGCAAAAGAAAAACAGGAAAGGTGGCTTACAAGGAAAATTAGAGATAGTATTAGATGTAAGGAAGAGGCATACAAATTGGCCAGAAAAAACAACAGACCTGAGGATTGGGAGCAGTTTAGAATTCAGCAAAGGAGGACCAAGGGATTGATCAAGAAGGGGAAAATAGAGTACGAGAGTAAGCTTGCAGGGAACATAAAAACTGACTGTAAAAGTTTCTATAGGTCTGTGAAGAGAAAAAGATTGATGAAGACAAATGTAGGTCCCTTACAGTCAGCAACAGGGGAATTTATAATGGGGAACAAAGAAATGGCTGACCAACTAAATACATACTTTGGTTCTGTCTTCACAAAGGAGGACACAAATAACATACCAGAAACGTTGGGGAACACAGGGTTTAGTGAGAGGGAGGAACTGAAAGAAATCAGTATTAGTAGGGAAATGGTGTTGGGAAAATTGATGGGATTGAAGGCCGATAAATCCCCAGGGTCTGATAATCTACATCCCGGAGTACTTAAGGAAGGGTCCCTAGAAATAGTGGATGCATTGGTGGTCATCTTCCGACATTCTATAGACTCTGGCACAGTTCCTACAGATTGGATAGTAGCTAATGTAACCCCACTATTTAAAAAGAGAGGTAGAAAGAAAACTGGAAATTGTAGACCAGTCAGCCTGACGTCAGTAGTGGGGAAAATTCTAGAGTCCATTATAAAAGACTTAATAGCTGAGCACTTGGAAAACAGTGGCAGAATCGGACAGAGTCAGCATGGATTTATGAAAGGGAAATCATGTTTGACAAATCTACTGGAATTTTTCAAGAATGTAACTAGTAGAGTTGACGAGGGGGAGCCAGTGGATGTGATTTATCTGGACTTTCAGAAGGCTTTCGACAAAGTCCCACATAAGAGATTGGCGTGTAAAATTAAAGCATGGGATTGGGGGTAGTGTATTGAGATGGATAGAAAACTGGTTGGCAGACAGGAAACAAAGAGTAGGAATAAACCAGTCTTTTTCTGAATGGCAGGCAATGACTAGCGGTGTACTGCAGAGATCGGTGCTGGGACCCCAGCTATTCACAATATATATTAATGATTTAGATGAGGGAACTAAATGTAATATCTCCAAATTTGCAGATGACACAAAGCTGAGTGGGAGGGTGGGCTGTGAGGAGGATGCAGAGATGCTTCAGTGTGATTTGGACAAGCTGAGTGAGTGGGCAAATGCATGGCAGATGCAGTATAATGTGGATAAATGTGAGGTTATCGCTTTTGGTAGCAAAAACAGGAAGGCAGATTATTATCTGAATGGCTACAAATTGAGAGAGGGGAATGTGCAATGAGACCTGGGTGTCCTCGTACACCAATCGCTGAAGGCAAGCATGCAGGTGCAGCAGGCGGTAAAGAAGGCAAATGATATGTTGGCCTTCATAGCGAGAGGATTCGAGTACAGGAGCAGGGATGTCTTGCTGCAATTATACAGGGCCTTGGTGAGACCACACTTGGAATATTGTGTGCAGTTTTGGTCTCCTTATCTGAGGAAGGATGCTCTTACTATAGAGGGAGTGCAGCAAAAGTTTACCAGACTGATTCCTGGGTTGGGGGGACTGACATATGAGGAGAGATTGAGTCGGTTAGGATTATATTCACTGGAGTTCAGAAGAATGATAGGGGGATCTCGTAGAAGCCTATAAAATTCTAACAGGACTAGACAGGGTGGATGCAGGAAGGATGTTCACTCAGAGTGGTGAGCCTGTGGAATTTGCTACCACAGAAAGTAGTTGAGGCCAAAACATTGTATGTTTTCAAGAAGGAGTTAGATATAGCTCTTAGGGCAAAAGAGATCAAAGGATATGCAAAGTGGGAGCAGGCTATTGAGTTGGATGATCAGCCATGATCATAATGAATGGCGGAGCAGGCTCGAAGGGCCAAATGGCCTACTCCTGCTCCTAGTTTCTATGTTTCTACAGCACAGAAAAAGACCCTTTGGCCCATCAGGTCTGCGCTGCTCAAGGAAGTACCTAACTATTCTAATCCCATTTTCCAGCACTAGGCCCATACCTTGTACGCCATGGCATCACAAGTGCACATCCAAATACTTCTTAAATGTTATGTGGGTTTCTGCCTTTCAGGCATTGAGTTCCTGATTCCCACCACCCACTGGGTGAAAAAAATTCTTCCTCACATCCTCTCTAAACCTCCTGCTCCTTACCTTAAATCTATGCCCCCTGGTTACAGATCCCTCCACCAAGGGGAAAAGTTCCTTCCCGTCTACCCTATATATACCCCTCAATTTTATACACCTCAATCATGTCCCCCCTCAATCTCCTCTGCTCCAGGGAAAATAACCCCAGTCTATCCAATTTCTCCTCTTAATTAAAACTCTCCAGTCCAGGCAGCATCCTGGTAAATCTCCTCTGCACTCTCTCTAGTGCAATCACATCCTTCCTATAATGCGGATTCCAGAACTGCATGCAATACTCTAGCTGTGGCCTAACCAGCATTTTATACAGTTCCGGTATAGCCTCCCTGCTCTTATATTCTATGCCTCAGCTAATAAAGGCAAATAACTCATATGCCTTCTTAACCACCTTATCTACCTGTCCCACTACCTTAAGGGACCAGTGGACATGTACACCAAGGTCCCTCTGATCCTCGGTATATCCCAGGGTCCTGCCATTCATCGTGTATTCCCGTGCCTTGTTTGTCCTACCCACGTGCATCACCTCACACTTACCCAGATTAAATTCCATTTGCCACTGATCAGCCCATCTGACCAGCCTGTCTATATCCTCCTGTAATCTAAGGCTATCCTCCTCACTATTTACCACCCGGCCAATTTTCGTGTCATCTGCGACCTTACTGATCAACCCTACTACATTCAAGTCTAAATCGTTTATAAAAACCACCAACAGCAAGGGACCCAACACCGATCCCTGTGGAACTCCATTGGACACAGGCATCCAGTCACAAAAACACCCTTCAACCATCACCCTTTGCTTCCTGCCACTCAGCCAATTCTGGATTAAATTTGGGCAAATTGCCTTGGATCCAATGGGCTCTTACCTTCGTTATCAGTCTCCCATGCGGGACCTTATCAAAGGCCTTGCTGAAGTCCAAGTAGACTAAGTCAAATGCATTGCCCTGATCTACACACCTGGTCACCTCTTTGAAAAATTCAATCAAATTGGTCAGACATGACCTCCCTTTAACAAAACCATGCTGACTGTCCTTGATTAATCCCTGCCTCTCCAAGTGTAGATTAGTTCTATCCCTCAGAATTGCTTCCAATTGTTTCCCCACCACTGAGGTTAGACTGACTGGCCTGTAGTTCCCTGGTTTATCCAATCCACCCTTCTTGAATAACGGTACCATATTGATTGTCCTCCAGTCCTCTGGCACCTCTCCTATGGCCAGAGAAATATTGAAAAGTATTGCCAGCGCCCCTGCTATCTCCTCCCTTACCTCACACAACAGCCTGGGATATATTTCATCCAGGCCTGGAGATTTATCTACTTTTAAGCCTGCCAGACCACTTAGAACCTCCTCCCTTTCTATGCTAATTTCTTTAATTATATCACAGTCCTTCTGCCTGATTTCCATGCCCAAGTCGTCCCTTTCGCTTGTGAACACTGACACAAAGTATCCATTTAGAACGCTACCTACGTCTACCAGCCCCACACACAAATTACCACAATGGTCCTTAATGGGCCCTACTCTTTCCCTAGTTATCCTCTTACTCTTAATGTACTTGTCAAATAACTTTGGATTTTCCTTTAGTTTACCTGCCAATGTTTTTTCATGTCCACTTTTTGCTCTCCTAATTTCCTTTTTAAGTTTCCCCCCTACACATTTTATACTCTTCTAGGGCTTCCGCTATTTTGAGTCCTCGGTACCTGCCATAAGCCTCCCTTTTTCTCTTTATCCAATTCTGTATATCCCTTGACACCCAGGGTTCCCTGGATTTGTTGTTTCCACCCTTTATCTTTACTGGAATATGTTGGCCCTGTACTCTCCCTATCTCCTTCTTGAATGAGTTCCACTGCTCTGACGCAGATTTACCTAAACGTAGCTGCTCCCAGTCCACTCTGGCCAAATCATATCTGATCTTATTAAGATTGGCCTTCCCCCAATTTAGAACTCTGATTTCTGGCCCACCCTTGTCCTTTTCCATAACAACCTTGAATCTAACGGAGTTATGATCACTATCTACAAAATGCACTCCCACTGATACCTCTCCACTTGCCTGGCTTCATTCCTTAAAATTAAGTCCAGGCCCCCTCTCTTGTAGGACCTTCTCCATACTGGCTTAAAAAGCTCTCCTGGATGCATTTTAAGAATTCCGCTCCCTCTAAACCTATCACACTATGACTAACCCAGTTAATGTTGGGGAAGTTGAAATCCTCCACTATTACTACCCTATTATTTTGACATTTCTCTGAAATTTGCCTACTTATCTGCTCTTCTATTTCTCTCTGACTGTTTGGGGGTTTATAGTACACTCCCAGCAATGTAATTGCTCCTTTTTTGTTTTTCAGTTCTACCCATATGGCTTCATTTGAGGAGGCTTCATAGATTTCATTCCTCCTTACTGCTGTAATTGATTCCTTGATCAATATTGCAATACCCCCTTCTCTTTTACCTCCTTCCCTGTCTTGCCTGAAGACCCTATATCCTGGAATATTAAGCTGCCAATCCTGCCCCTCTCTCAGCCATGTCTCTGTGACAGCAATGACATCATACTTCCATGTGTTAATTTGTGCCCTCAACTCATCTGCCTTATTCGTCAGACTCCTTGCATTAAAATAAATACCATCCAACCTTGCCAAACTCCCTTGTGCCTTAACTAGCCTATAATTTCTATGCCTTCCAGACTCACTTGCTCTCTCTTCTAATTTTGGCTGTGCATCTCTCCCTGCTGGACCTCCTCTCACGATCCCATCCCCCTGCCAAGTTAGTTTAAACTCTCCCCAACAGCACTTGCAAACCTCCCTGCAAGGATGTCGGTCCCATTCCGGTGCAACCCATCTGCCTTGTACAGGTCCCTCCACCTCTAGAAACAGTTCTAATGTCCTAGAAATCTAAAGCCCTCCCTCCTGCACTCTCTCTCCAGCCACGCATTCATCTGGACTAACTTCCTACTTCTATACTCACTAGCACGTGGCACCGGAAGTAATCCACAGATTATTACCTTTTTGAGGTCCTGTTTTTCAACCTGTTTCCTATATCCCTAAATTCTGCTTGCAGGACCTCATCCCTCTTTCTACTTATGTTGTTGATACCAATATGTAGCATGATCTCTGTCTGTTAGCCCTCCACCTTTAGGATGCCCTGCAGCTGTTCAGTGAGATCCTTGACCCTAGCATCAGGGAGGCAACATTGCATCCTGGAGTCATGTCTATGGCCACAGAAACGCCTGTCTTCCCCTTACTATCGAGTCTCCTTCCACTATTGCTCTTCCCCTCTTTTTCCTCCCCACCCCAAGCATCTGAGACACTCACAGTGCTATGAGCGTGGCTGCACTCCCCAGAGGAACAATCACTCTCACTGTTTTCCAACACAGAGAAACGGTCCTCGAGCGAGATGCACCCTGGGGATTTCCTGACTACCTGCCTGACACCTTTCTTTTGACTGATGGTCACCTATTCCCTCTCTGTCTGCACTTCCTTAAGTTGTGGGGTGACCATGTCTGAAAACATGCTATCCACGAAACTCTCAGCCACGCGGATGCACCTCAGTGCCTCCAGCTGCTGCTGAAGCTCCAAAACTCAGAGCTCAAGAAGCTGCAGCTGGTGGCACTTCTTGCACACATGGTCGGCCAGAATAGTTACAGAATAAGGGGACACTCATTTAAAACTGAGATGCAAAAGAATTTCTCATCTCAGGGGTAGTGAATGTCTGCAATTCTCTACCCCAGAGAGTTGTGGAGGTGAGATCACTGGAAGTATTTAGAGAGGAGGTAGATAGATTTTTGAAATATCGGGGAGTTGAGAGCTATGAGGAGCTGGCATGAAAGAGGAGTGGAGGCCTGGGGCCTCCATGATCTTATTGAATGGCAGGGCAGGCTTGAGGGGCCGAAAGACCTACTCCTGCTCCTATTTCTTATGGTCTTACAAGCACATAGCAAAGATAGTGTGGTTTTAATGGGAGGATTTTAACTTTCATAGAGATTGGGATAAGGAGACTAGCTCATGTTAGAAAGGTTTGAATGTGTGTGTCCAGGACAAGTTTTCTACAGCAAAGTATCCTAGAAACATGGAGCATGCCATTTTAGATATAATAATGACCAATGAATCATGTTTAGTTAACAGCCTAATGGTGCATGCATAATGATCTCAGAACGATCAATTCAATAGTGTTTGAAAGGGAGAAACACAAAACAGCCAACGTGATAGGCTTGGCTTAGGTTGACTTCATTGCGATGAGGCAGAGACTGCCAAAATAAACTGGGCAAATGTGTTCAAGGGTAAAGTGACAGATCAGTGGGAGGTGTTCAAAAATGAACCTAATATAGCACATGTTTATAACCACCAAGGGTCAACTTACCAAAAAAAAACATGGACAACTAAAGAGGCAAGAGACATTATAAAACTAAGAAAAAAACCATTCAAAAAATGCAAAATCGCACTGCATCTTACTCATTTGTCAGAATCAAAGAGAAAAGGATGGGCAGTGTGAAAATAAGGGATATCAACATCAAAACAATTCATTAAAAAAATTGTTAGGAAATGAGAGGCTGGTCAGGAGCAATATGGCACTTTGAAAACTAATACGGCAATATTGTCAATGAAAATAAGGAAATGGCAGATATAATTAATTAATCATTTTGTGTCAGATTCACAGCAGAGTCAGCATACTAGAATTCCCAAGGAAGCTAATATTGAATCAGGGGCAGGGATTCAAAATTAATGTAAGCAAAATAGCAGTTACGCAGAAAATAATAGCACAGGCTTTAGATTCCCAGGACATTCAGACTGGTTCTGCGAGAGATGGGACCTTTACTGGCCAGATGGGTTGCACCTGAACAGAACCGGGGCTAATTTCCTTGTGGGTTGGTTTGCTAATGCTACTGGGTTCAACTAACTTGGCTGGGGGATGGGATGCGGGAGAATAGAGGAAAAAAAAACAAGGTATACAAAGAATTGGGAGAGACAGATAACACTAAAGTAGCAAGTATAGAGCATAACGGTATAATATGGGTCTGTCTTTGTCACCAAAATTTGACTTTGACCTCAGGGATTAAAGTTTCCTGAAAAGGCCAGTCTACTTCCAATATTTTTTTTCTTTTATTCATTCATGACATGTGGGCATCACGGGAAAGGCTAGCACTTGTTATCCATCCCTAATTGCCCTTGAACTGAGTAGCTTGCTTGGTCATTTCAGAGGGCAGTTAAGAGTCAACGACATTATTGTGGGTCTAGAGTCACACGTAGGCCAGTCCAAGTAGGGATGGCAGATTTCCTTCCCTAAAGGGCATTAGTGAACCAGATGGGTTTTTACAATAATCAATGATAGTTTCACAGTCGCCATTACTGAGGTTAGCTTTCAATTCCAGATTTTATTAATTGAATTTAAATTCCACCAGTTGCCATGATGGGATTTGAACCCGTGCCCCCACAACATGAGCCTGGGCCTTTGGAGCACTAGTCCAGTGACATTGCCACTACAGCACCGTCTCAGTTAGGGATTTATAACTAAGAACATGGATAAAAGATTAAACATAAGAGGAACTTTTTTAACCTAGTTTGTGGAAAGTACCAGAGATCATGCCAACATTAAGAATAGGTTGGATATAGGATCAATGGGGAAATCAGGGGATATGGAAACAGGATGGACAGATGCAATTAGAACTACAGTTAAGTCCTCGCTTAAAGCTGTGGTTGTTATCCTGAAAATTGCGACTTTAAAGTGAAACATAGGCTGGGATTTTCCAGCCTCGCCATGGGGAAAGCAGCAGGCCAGCCAAAGCGCATCGGCTCTCGGCAGGACCGGAAGATCCCGGCAGTGGGCATGGCTGGAAAATCCAGCCATAGGTTCCCATTGGAATCAATGTTAAAACTGAAGTTAGGTTATGTAGGACCTTCATTATCAGAAAAAAAAAACATTAAAACATTATACCCTGTAAGTTGAAATACTTTACATTGCTAAATTCCACATTGGTGAATGAAATAAATTTTAAAATAAAGACTGGCTCCAGATTCATCCTTTCCTCAATGTACGAGCATTGACTACACAGGGGCCACTCCAAAATGATGCCAATCGGGTCACATGGAAAATGGCGTCAAAACAAATCTCGCAACACTGAACGAGATTACAAGCCCCATTAATTTACTGATGTTAAATGGGGACTTACTGCACTTCTAGTTGAAGTCAAAACCATAAAGATTACAAGATCTTTTGTAAGTGTTCATTCTTCAGTGGCAAGGTCCAGGGCAGGATTTTCAGGCCCAGACACCAGTGGGCATTGTCGCGGGCGGGACAAGAAAATTTGGAGAGTTGTTGACTTTTAATAGCTCTCCAAATTTTCCCACCCTGCCTGCAACGATGTCCACCAGTGTCATGGCCAGAAAATACTGCCCCCAGTCTTCAAACACTCCCTTTTGTCAATGATCATCTGTGTCATAAAGGTAAAGCACAGCAGCAACGTTTCTAACTTTTGCAGCTTCCTTTGGCTTCATCTCAAGAGCGAAGAAAAACTGACAGGTGTTGGCAACACAATTTATCGATGGCATCTTTGACGCAATCTCAAGATATGGCCCCCGTGGATTGTATTACAGCGGACCCCCAGTACAGTAAGGCTGAGATCAGAGAAAGTAGGAATGCTATAAGGCCTGAATTGAAGTCGCTATGCATGCCTGTGAATGCACAGGAGTACGCTGAATAAGGTTGATGGGCTGCAAGTTCAGGTAGCCATGTGGGAATGCTTGCTCATCTCTCTTCCAAAGATATACAGCCAAACAATGGGAATTCAGATGCTTACTGCCATATTTTTAATTGTCCAATTCCTCAGAATAAACCATATTTCTCCTCCTTAAATGGAGGGAGTCTTCCAAAATAGGATAGTAGTACAATAAACAAAATCAGACGTTACAGTAGTCTCACAATAATGAGTTAAATAGGACTGGAGAGTTGGAGTCAAACAAAGTCATAGTTTATTTGGCTAGAATTAAGGGACAGAAGAGCTCTTACGCTACTGGCCGAAAGCCACAAAGAGTGGAAAGAAGGTAGAGGAGAAGGCAAATTACCGGAAGATACAAGAACTACAGAGTAGTGTTAATGGGGGACTTCAGTTATCCTAATATAGACTGGGATAACAACAGTGTAAAAGACAAAGACATGGAGGCATTCCTGAAAACGTGTACAGGAGAACTTTCTTAATCAGCTTAACAATGAGGGAGAGAGTGCTGGATCTAGTTTGGGGAATGAAGTGGGACAAATGATGCATTAAGTGGGAGAGCATTTGGCAAACAGTGATCGCAATGACATCAGGTTTGTAATGACTATGGAAAAGGGCAAGGAACATATCATGTGTAAAAATACTTAATTGAAAGAGGAGTAATCTCTGCGAGTCAAAAGGAAAAAGAAAAAAAAAAGAAAACAAGAAAAAGATGAGGTTAGGGACCAAAAAGAAGATATACTTGTGGAGACAGAGGTAATGACTTAGGTACTAAAGGAGTAGTTTTTATCTGTCTTTATTAAAGAGGAGAATTCTGGCAACATGTCATTAAAGGTCTATTACTGGAATAAGGTGAAATCACACTCGAGCACAGGTGATACACGTCAAGTCAAGAAAGTTGGAAACATCAAGTACAGTGGGTTTTCACCTCTACTCTGAAGGAAACCCTAATTATTAAATACAACACGTCTCCTCTCACCATTCACTAGACCAATCTCCTTGACACACACACACACCAGCACCAGATTCCAGAACCAGAAGTATGCACAAGTGCAAGTGTTTTTAAATAAATTACTGAAGGTCTTTAAACTAGGTTAGCAGCCTTTTCTGCATTAGATTATGTGAAGGTCAGTGAGCTAATATAATCAGTTACCATGGTCTGTCTGGAGATCCCAGTGGGCTATAGGCAGTCACAACGATATCTTTTGAATGGCAATAGGAGATCAGGTCTTCTTGAGTCAGGTAAGGGTGGCATTCAATCTATCAAAGCAAGTAGAAGAGGAAAAAATAATCAACCCTCAGCAGGCCACTGATTTAGTTTCACAGAAAGAAATATTGCAGACTACTGAATGCTATTGAGGAGTCAGTAGTAAAAATCTAGAATCCAATGATCAAGAAAAAGGTCTCGCCATTACCTGGTTGACTGAAGGTTTATACTTCAGGTTTGGTTTATTCAGGATCCGCTCAATCTGCTCCTGGTTAAAGTTGGACACTCCTATGGCTTTAACCATACCTTTGTCAACCAAATCTTCCATAGCCTGTGAAGGAAAAACTATGTTGCTCTTCATGCATATTTCAATTAGAATAAAAATAGATAATCAATGCCAGATTAACACAAGGGCTCTCCAGGATGCAGGTACATTGTGTAAATGAAGTCACTGGAGCAGCCTACCAGGGTGGGAAATACATGGAGATTTCAAGATGAGCTTCAAACAAAAATAAAAAATCCCTGTAGACATTCTTTCCATTTTAAACTAAATTAGAAATTATAAGCATGTGATGCTCAATTTTCATCTAAAATGAAACCAAAGAATTAAATCAAACTCGAACACTTACCTCCCAGGTGTCGACAAAATCAGTGTCACTTGGTATTATCAACCCAGTCTCATCCAAAGGAGTATCCTCACCACCAGCCTTAAAAGAGATGTTTACAACATCATTTTTAAAAGTATGTTCCTGAAGCTTACAAGAGAATAGAAGCTCAAGAAAGAAACAAAAGACATGGCTGAGGTTGCGAAGAGAAAGATATGGAAAAAGTTGGTGAATGGAAGACAAGAGTTAATAGATAATTATTGGAAAACTTTCATTTATTTTGCATATGGCATAAACACCAGTTCACAAAATTTACTTTATGCAAAATGTTTCAAATCAGCATAGATGCTCTGTTAGATTCAAGATTCTTGAATTGGGATGCATTCTGGTCACCACATTACCAGAAGGATATGGAGGCATTGGAGAGGGTGCAGAGGAGGTTTACCAGGATGCTGCCTGGTCTGGAGGTTATTAGCTACGAGGAGAGGTTGGAGAAACTCGGATTGTTCTCACTAGAGCGACGGAGATTGAGGGGCAACTTGATAGAAGTTTAAAAAATTATGAGTGGCATGGACAGAGTAGATAGTCAGAAGCTTTTTCCCAAGGTGGAAGAGTCAATTACTAGGGGACATAGATTTAAAGTGAGAGGAGAAAACTTTAGAGGAAATGTGCAGGGCAAGTTTTTTATGCAGAGGGTAGTGAGTGTCTGGAATTCGCTGCCAGAGGAGGTGGTGGAAGCAGGTATGATAGTGGTGTTTAAGAGGCAGCTTGACAAATACATGAATAGGATGGGAATAGAGGGATACAGACCCCAGAAGTGCAAAATGTTTTAGTTTGACAGGCAATATGATCGGCGCAGGCTTGAAGGGCCGAAGGGTCTGTTCATGTGCTGTACTTTTCTTTGTTCTTTGTTCTCTGACTTGTTGGGGTATAAGGTTTCCATGCTACTTCTGATCTTCTCTCACTGTAATATGTCACTCATTGCTGTGTTTTATGGTGCTCCACGGTTATCCACCATCTACCCCCTCAGCCTTCCTTTTGCCTCAACTCATATCTCAACATCTTCCTGCTCCCAAACTATTCTTCCATAGCTCCTGCTCCTTCCTCCATTGCCAAAGTGGACACTTGCTACTGAATCAATTGCCCAATGTCAAAAATAATCTTGCCTGCAAAATTTGCATTGCACTTTTGAGTGGGTCATAAGACACTAGATGAATAAATAATAAACCAGGCTTTTGAGGATCCTGGTGAGATAATTCCAGGTCTCAGACATGGTACTATATTTCAAACCAAACAATACAAATTGGACAAAATTAATTAATAAAACAAATATTCCCTGAACAAATACAAACAGTGGCACCCACAAAATAATTAATTAAATAAATAAGCCCTAAATGGACCCAATGTAATGAAGGCAGAATGTGTAGACAATTTATCTAAATATCACTAGATACACTGAACTAGACCTCCACAAGGCTAATCCAAAGGCTATGGCAGTAATCTAGCAACCTAAAGGTCAGGAGTTCAAATCCCACATGCTAATAGTTATCATCTTACCTTCCTCACCATATCAAATGAACATGTGAAATGGGAGCAGGATTGGACTAATGGCCCTTTGAACTTGCTCTCCCATTCAACAAAATCATGGTTGATCTACCAGAACTCCACTGTCCTTCACTATCCTCATATCCCCGAATTTCTCTAAATATCATAAAATGATACCATAGGAAGCAGCCAAATAGCCCATCCTGCTTATGTCAGCTCTTTGCTATGCAATTAATCCCACCCTCTTGGTCTTTCCCCATAGTTGTGCAAGTTTTTCTCTTCCGGTATTTATCCAGTTCCCTTTTGAACATTATTATTGAATCTGCTTCCACCACTCCTTCAGGCAGTGCATTTCCACATCACCAAAACTCAGTGCAAATTTCCTCCCCAGTCCACTTGGTTCTTTTTAAATCTTAGTTCCCTAGTTATTGACCCTTCTGCTACTTTAAACAGTTTCTACTTCTTTATCCTTTAAAAACCATTCAATTTCTGAACAACTTTGTTAAATCTTCTCTTGCCCTTCTCTGCTCTCATGAAAACAACCCCAGCCTCTCTAGTCTCCACATAACTGAAGTCTTTCATCCCTGGTAAGTCTTGTCTACACCCTCTCTTCCTAAATTGTGGTCATCCAAATTCACCATAATACTCCAGCTGCTTAGAATCATAGAATGGTTGAATGGTTACAGGACAGAGGCCATTCAGTGTCTTTCCCTGTAGCACTGCAATTTTTTTCTCCATTCAGGCGCTTACCCAATTCTCTTTTGAAAGCCAAAATTGGATTCGCTTCACTGTCAGACCGTGCATTCCAGACCTTGAACGCTTGCTATAATAAAAAAAATTCTTCTCATTGCCTTTGGTTTTTTTTGCCAGTCACCTTACATCGGTGTCCTGTGGTTCACAACTATCCACTAATGGGAACAATTCCTCTCTACCTACTGTGTCTAGACCCCTCATGATTTTGATTATCAAACCTCCTCTCAATTTGCTTTTTAAGAACCAGCCCAGATTCTCTAATATACCCACATAACTGAATTCCTGGAACGATCATTGTTGTATTAGCCCATTTCTCCTCAGTCCTGACCAAACAGATAACGGCTAGAGGCTTCCAAAATTCAATGCATTGTTTCCTTTGGTGAGTGGTAGGCGAGCAATAAGATAAAAGTTACACCTTTTATTTAAAAAAGTCAGCCAGGCCCTCTCCCTTAAATCGACTTCAAACAACTCTGATTTATTAATGGGTTCCCAGGTACCTTGCTCCCATCCCCACTCCATTAGAATCACAAATTGCCTAAATCAGTTCTGGCAGCTAGCCACTTTCATACGTCAAGAATATGTCGTTTTAGAATATGATTTTTAGTTTGGGAATATATCTTTTAGGTTGGAGGTTAAAAGGTTAACGGTAGAGAAGTAGAAACATCTGATGGAGAAACTGGTAATAATCCCGAAATAAATGCAACTCAAACAAACTTGGAGTTTATTAAAAGGTCGGGTCCATGTTGACTTAAGAGGGTAACAGTTAGAAAAGGTAAGATCATAAAATTAGGTAGCTAAAGAACTGGAGACTTGACACCTGCAGTTATTCCAGTAAAAAGATAAGTTATTCATGTGGTTTCTCAGAATTAAGGAATACTTTGGAATTAAAAGATAGTTAATTTGCTTTTCTACCTGGGAATAAACACATGTGTCAGGTTGTCATGGAGTGGGTAGAGCTTAGGGAGATTCTCTGGTTTCAATTTATCTGGGCGTTTGCTGAGAGTTTTGGTTATAGTTTAGACCTGGTGTGTGCAGTTTGCAGTTCACAGAGAATATAGCCAAAGTAAATGACAGTTAATTAGGCCTGCTAACTTCCTGATTCACTGCATGGAAAGTGGCTGAGGCTTAAACTCAGTTTGGATTTTGTGAGGGAACAGAAACTGGAAGATTTGTGCTAGCTTGCAGCTAGTGGAAGTATCTAGTAGTCCTCACAAAAGTCTTGTTGCAAAAGAAAGCAACCAGCAAAATAGCTTGGAAGTATCAAGGCAGCAACCCAAACAAGGGACTGAGGCATCTACAGTCAAGTGATGGTAAATAGCCTCGGAAAATAGCTGGAACGGAGGAGAATTAAAGTAATTACCATAGGACTGTAGCATGCTTAGGGTGGTCCTGACAGAAGTAAATAATTCTAAAATATCAAAATATAAAGAGAATTCCTGGGGCAAGTGAGAAGTAAAACTGAGGGCATCACAATATGGTTTATAACTATATATGTTAAGTTATAGTGCTTGTTTTGCTCAAGTCTTCTCCATAATGTTTATGTTTAAAAACATGAAATCTTGTGGCATAGATCTATTGGTTAAAACAAAATGTTAGATTTCTCTTTAAATGTTGGTGGTCCCTAACAGGGTTGTAATACACTCTTTAGCAGCAATGGGGTTGAAATTGCTCCTCCCACCACCTGGCCAATGTTCCCTCCACTTTAAAATCAAATCAATACTACAAACAACCCAGTGAACAAATTTGAGACAGTGTTAGAACACAAGTCCAATTAAAAGAAAGATGTATAAAAATGTCACAATTGGATACTTTACCTGAAATCCCATGGGCCAGTGAATAAGGTAGAGATCCAAATATTCCACTTTCAGGTCACACAGAGTTTTAGAACAAGCCTCCTTCACCCGATCTTTTGCATGAAACGTGCACCACAGCTAATAGGTCAATGGAAACTAACATTAGCACAGCTTCAAGATCAAAGTATTAAAAAAAATGCACTTTTAACCTCCTCCCAGAAGAACCCATTTCTCTCTGAAGTGTGGAATTCTTTGTAACACTTTGCAGTCATTTAAAAGAGCTCAGAATTCAATTGTGGTAAATGAAATACATTCTCTGTCTTCCTTTCTCAAAATAAATGCTTTATTTTAAAACTCTTTCATGGGATTGGAACATCACTGGCAAGGTCAACATTTATTGTCCATCGTGAATTGCCCTTGAGAAGGTGGTGGTGAGCTGCCTTCTTGAACCCCACTGCAGTCCTTGTGATGTGATGTAGGTACACCTACAGTGCCGTTAGGGTGTTCTAGGAATTTGATCCAGCGAGAGTGAAGGAACAGCAATGTATGTCCAAATCAGAATGGTGTGGGGCTCAGAGGGGAATTTACAGGTGGTGGCGTTCCCATGCATCTGCCGTCCTTGTCCTTCTAGGTGGTAGAGAACACAGGTTTGGCAGGTATTGTCAAAGGAGCACTGGCAAGTTGCTGCAGTGCATCTTGTAGATGCAGACACTGCTGCCACTGTGCATTGGTGGTGGAGGGAGTAAATGTTTAAGTTGGTGGAAGGTTGGTGAATAACTTTCAAAGCTCCCCACTTTACCTTACTGACAAGGAAGAGGTCTTCACGCTTTACAACACCGTCCTTAATCTTTTGGTGTATGCCTTCACCCACTTCCTTCTCATTCTTATAAATATAAGCACCATCAATGTGACGATAACCAATGGCGATGGCCTCCTTCACTGCTTCAATCACTTGACCTGGTTGGGACTGAACAAAGCAAAGTGCTCATCAAAATCAAAAGCAAAGTTTGTGTAGAACACTTAGGTGAATGGTTGTTCCCAATCCTTCCTGTCACTTCGTGAGTGTCTCTCTTTCTCAGGTAATGTCTGCCCACACTCAGCATTTATCACCACTCTCTGCAAATATGCATCTCTCTCTGTGCATAAGTCCCTAACTCTCCATTTTTGAACATGCATGGCCTCCATTCTTCCTATGCCACTGGATAATGTCTTTTTCTGTGTATATCCACCTTCTGTACCCAGGTCTGTATCTCTCTTGTTGGACTTACCCATCTCTTCTAGCCTAAACACTATTCCCTCAGTAAGTATTTGTAACTCCATCCTTCTGCACAAATCAATGCCTTTCTCCCACTCTCCCATCTCCCCTGCCAGCAGTCTCACAATGCACGCAATGAGTATTGCTGAAAAAGACAATTTTGTCAAAGCTCCTCTTCTTGCACTCATCAGGACAATCGCAAGAATACCAATGTCAGGGGAAGCAACAACTTTATACTGTATGAGAAGAGAGTGCTGTTTGGTTGGCAAGTGGACTCTGACTGGTAGAGGCATTGCCATGGAGAATGTATCAGTTACTGACAGTTAAATGCCAAGCGTTGGCAGATAGAAAGAACATGTACACACATTGCACTGGATGGACATTCACTGGTTCATTCCTCAGGGCAATGCCTTGACCAGAGTCAAGTTGTCTGGTTTAAATTTCAAACAATGCTTGGCAGTTAACTGTCAGTAACTGGTGCATTCTCCATGGCAACATCTCTACCAATCAGAGTCCACATGCCAACCAATCAGCACTCTCTTCTGATATAGTATAGTTGTTGCTTCCCCTGACATAAGGATGTGATTGCACTAGAGAGAGTGCAGAAGAGATTTATTAGTTGCTTGGGCTGGGGAGTTTTAGTTATGAGGAAAAATTGGATAGACTGGGGTTATTTTCCCTGGAGCAGAGGAGATTGAGGGGGGACATGATTAAGGTGTATAAAGTTATGAGGGGCATAGATAGCGTGGACAGGAAGGAACTTTTCCCCTTGGTGGAGGGATCAATAACCAAGGGGCATAGATTTAAGATAAGGGGAAGGAGGTTTAGAGGGGATGTGAGGAAGAATTTTTTCACCCAGAGGGTGGTGGGAATCTGGAACTCACTGCCTGAAAGGGTGGTAGAGACAGAAACCGTCATAACATTTAAGAAGTATTTGGATGTGCACTTGTGATGCCATGGCATACAAGGCTATGGGCCTAGTGCTGGAAAATGGGACTAGAATAGTTAGGTACTTGTTTGACTGGCACAGACTCGATGGCCAAAGGGCCTTTTCTGTGCTGTAGACCTCTATGACTCTACAACATTGGTATTCTTGCGATTGGCCTGCTGAGTGTAAGATTATAAGCTTCGACAAAATGTCTTTTTTCAGCAATACTCAAGTTCTGTACTACCAAACAACTAATGTACACATTCCTCTCCTTGTTTCTGCACGTGCCCACGGTGCCCTTACATCATTCCCTATTTGCATACCTCCATCTCAGGTATGTGTCTATCACCTCCAATCTCCACACACATCCCGCCCTCTATGTCTCTACCTGCATTCTTCTACATGCATTTTTCATCCCACCTGTCTCTCCATACGTTGATCCCAAAAACCCTATTTATGCACGTGTCCCTTCCTCAGTCTGTATTCCTGACTATCTATTGAATGCACGCTCAGCTATCTCTCACTCCTAGCCCTTCTATCCCTCCCCTGTATAGGCATTCTTCCCTCCATCCTTCCACACAGTACACCAATTCTCTCTGCAAATGTTTGTACACTCATGTTTGCATCCCTAACACTGATCTCTCTACAAAACGCATCACTCCACCTATTTTTAAATCTATTGTTTTATCTCCACCTTTTAGCCTATTTCGATCCCTTCCCCCCACCACACCCCACCCCCACTAGGGCCATCTGCCACTTGTTTGTCCTGCTTTCTATCCTTAATGTCACCATTAGCACATCCTTTAGCTAATATCACCACCGTCAACAACCCTTTGTCCTTTTGTCTACGACATCTTTGGCAATCTCTTCTTTGCCTTCACCTATCACTGGCCCTCTATCCAACTCTACCTGTCCCACCCCCCTCTACCAGCTTATATTTCACCAAATTTCTATATTTCTTTGGTTCTGATGAAGAGTCATACGGACTTGAAACGTTAACTGTGTTCCTCTGCAGATGCTGTCAGACCTGCTGAGTTTTTCCAGCTATTTTTGTTTTTGTTTCACTCCCCTAGTTAGTCTGTCCACTCTCTAACTGCATGTTCGTCTCACTGTGTGACCACCATGCCTATCCCAGTCTGACTGCAGGGATCCCCTTTTTGAACACACAATTCCATACTTCTGCACATTTACCCCTCGATTAGTCTACATCCCTGAATACATTTTTCTGGATGTGTTTTCTCTCCCTCCCTGCATGCCCAACAACTTCGGTGTGAAAAGTTAAGCTACAAGGTAACAAATGGGTTGAGATTATGCCTTAGTCTCTACAGGGGTTTAATTACCAATGTTTTCAATTTACCCATTTTAAGCCCAAGAATTACTGACTGGTAAGGGTGCTGGGAAGGAGGTTTTGCAGCACTATAAGGTATCTGCAGAACTTCCGAACCTGGTAGCCTGATAGAATTACTGTGGATAATCCTGCCTCCACTAAAGAGCATCTGGGGTTTCCTCAATATCTATCTTTGGACCCTTCCCTAATAACATTGACCTACAATAACAATTTCCTATAATTTACTAATCACATCCAGCTCTCTCACTATACACACCTGCATTTGGGCTGCATATCTATCTAATATTAAGAAATGGACAAGTCTTAATTTTTCCAACTGATCCAAATGAGAAAGGAAAGCAGAAAATGCTGGAAATATTCAGGTCAGGCAGCATCTGTGAAGAGAGGAACATAATTAACATTTCAAGCTAATGACCTGTTAACCCTTTACCTCCCTCCAAAAACACTGCCTGACCTGCTGAACATTTTCAGCATTTTGTGTTTTTATTTGATTTCTAGCATCAGCAGTATTTTGCATTCGTATCGGAATGCCTGAAGTCAATTTTTTTTCACCATCGAAAACTCTGCTCCCTTGATCCATCCTCCTCGGCTGCCCCTTGGGATGAGCAAAATCTCAGGGGATTCAGTTCAACTAAGACCAAGCTTCAAATACTACATTCCATCTATTATCAACACCGCCAATTCCCATCTTCGTAATATCATGACTAACTTACCCCCGTTGTCAGTAAAATCCATGTCGACATACACCTCTGGACTTGCTAATATGGATAAATTAAACTTGCCACAAAGTTAAGTCCTGTAATTTCATGCGCAGCTATCTTTTTAAGAACGTGTAGATATTCATTACTATCCATTCATGAACCTTACTGGCACTGAAAATTACTATAACCCTGGAGTTCCTTAAGTTTTAAATTGTTAATAAAGATTTTAAAAGAGTTAAATTGTTATATTTTTCCTTTCTCCTATTTTCCTCTCAATTTAATCTTGCTTTCCATTTCTATACCCAATGATGGTGAACTCACCCACTCAAATTTACACTTCTTTCTCAGCCCTCACACTGTTAATTTCACAACGCTTTCATGATTGCC
Source organism: Cetorhinus maximus (assembly GCF_964194155.1). NCBI lineage: Eukaryota > Metazoa > Chordata > Chondrichthyes > Lamniformes > Cetorhinidae > Cetorhinus > Cetorhinus maximus. Next base: position 77,522,222 of record NC_135900.1, on the reverse strand, counting down.
TGAGATACAAATTCAAATCCCGTTCACTCAGGTCACAGATGCTACTTCCCGCAGAGCATTATCAGTTTGCTCATTTAATAACTTGCCATACTAATAACAATGTAAAAAATAACTTCACACATGAAAAAACAAATCTAACGAAATACCAGCTAAGCAAAATCTGGCACAAGATTCTTAGCTGATATTCCTGTTCTGCTTTGAATTGCCCTGTTTTTACAATCTCCTCCAGCCTTCCACAATGCCCCATGTCTTTCTGTCTGTTCTCTGTGAAATCACTCTTGCTCCTAACTCTGGCACTCAGCCATCACAGTCCTAATCTCTGGAAATCCTACCAAAAACTCAATTTCTCCCAACTTGTCCCATTAATGTTTGATGACTATTCTCTCCAATGTGAAGCACTTTGGGCACATGTCATTACGTTGGAAGGTACTTTCAAGATGTAAGAATAAAATCATACACAAATACATCAAATATCAGCTAACATGAATTTGGCATTTGAAGTTTTAAACAAAATCATATTATACACTATGCTGTACTTGAGAGGATACATGCAACAGTATGAACATATGAAACCATAAGACATAGGAGCAGAAATTAGGCCATTCGGCCCATCGAGTCTGCTCCGCCATTCAATCATGGCTGATAGGTTTCTCAACCCCATTCTCCCGCCTTCTCCCCGTAACCTTTGATCCCCTTACCAATCAAGAACCTATCTATCTCGGTCTTAAATACACTCAATGACCTGGCCTCCACAGCCTTCTGTGGCAATGAATTCCATAGATTCACCATTCTCTGGCTAAAGAAGTTTCTCCTCATCTCTGTTCAAAAACGTCTGCCCTTTACTCTGAGGCTGTGCCCTCAGGTCCTAGTCTCTCCTACTAATGGAAACATCTTCTCCATGTCCACTCTATCCAGGCCTTTCAGTATTCTGTACGTTTCAATCAGATCCCCCCTCATCCTTCTAAACTCCATCGAGTATAGACCCAGAGTCCTCAAATGTTCCTCATATGTTAAGCCTTTCATTCCTGGGATCATTCTTGTGAACCTCCTCTGGACCCTCTCCAGGGCCAGCACATCCTTCCTGAGATACGGGGCCCAAAATTGCTCACAATATTCTAAATGTGGTCTGACCAGAGCCTTATAAAGCCTCAGCAGCACATCCCTGCTTTTACATTCTAGTCCTCTCGAAATAAATGCCAACATTGCATTTACCTTCCTAACAACCTGCAAGTTAACCTTAAGAGAATCCTGGACTAGGACTCCCAAGTCCCTTTGCACTCCAGATTTCTGAATTCTCTCCCCATTTAGAAAATAGTCTATGCCTCTATTCTTACTACCAAAGTGCATGACCTCACACTTCCCCAAGTTGTATTCCATCTGCCACTTCTTTGTCTATTTTCCTAACCTGTCCAAATCCTTCTGCAGCCTCCCCACCTCCTCAATACTACCTGTCCCTCCACCTATCTTTGTATCATCTGCAAACTTAGCCAGGATGCCCTCAGTTCCTTCATCTAGATCATCAATGTATAAAGTGAAAAGTTGTGGTCCCAACACTGACCCCTGCGGAACTCCACTAGTCACCGGCCGCCATCCTGAGAAGGACCCCCTTATCCCCACTCTCTGCCTCCTGCCAGACAGCCAATCTTCTATCCATGCTAGTATCTTGCCTCTAATACCATGGGCTCTTATCTTACTGAGCAGCCTCCTGCGCGGCACCTTGTCAAAGGCCTTCTGGTAGTCCAAGTAGATAACATCACTTGGCTCTCCTTTGTCTAACCTACTCGTTACCTCCTCAAAGAATTCTAACAGATTTGTCAGGCATGACCTCCCCTTGATGAAACCATGCTGATTTTGCCCTATTTTACCACGCACTTCCAATATTCTGAAATCTTATCCTTAATAATGGACTCTAAAATTTTACCAACGACCGAGGTCAGGCTAATCGGCCTGTAATTTCCCGTCTTTTGCCTCACTCCCTTCTTAAACAGGGGGGTTACATTAGCAATTTTCCAGTCCTCTGGACCCTCCCTGACTCCAGTGATTCCTGAAAGATCACCACTAACGCCTCCACTATCTCTTCAGCTATCTCCTTCAGAACTCTGGGGTGTAATCCATCTGGCCCAGGTGACTTATCCACCTTCAGACCTTTCAGTTTTCCTCGCACCTTCTCCTTGGTAATGGCCACCATACTCACCTCTGCCCCCCGACTCTCTTGAACTTTGGGGATGTTACTCGTGTCTTCCACCGTGAAGACTGACGCAAAGTACCTATTCAGTTCCTCCGCCATTTCTTTGTTCCTCAGTACTGCTTCTCCAGCATCATTTTCCAGCAGCCCAATGTCCACTTTTGCCTCTCTTTTACCCTTTATATATCTAAAAAAAACTCTTGCAATCTTCATATATATTACTGGCTAGTTTACCCTCATATTTAATCTTCTCCCTCCTTATTTCTTTTTTAGTTGTCCTCTGTTGGTCTTTGTAGGCTTCCCAATCCCTTGGTTTCCCACTGCTCTTCACCGCATTGTATGCTTTCTCTTTAGCTTTTATGCTGTCCCTGACTTCCCTTGTCAGCCATTGTTGCCTCGTCCTCCCTTTAGTATGCTTCTTCTTCCTAGGGATGAATTTTTGCTGTGTCTTCCAAATTACTCCCAGAAACTCCTGCCATTGCTGTTCCACTGTCTTTCCTGCTAGGCTCATCTCCCAGTCAATTCTGGCCAGCTCCTCCCTCATGCTGCTGTAGTTGCCTTTATTCAACTGTAATACCGTTACATCTGATTCCAGCTTTTTCCTCTCAAATTGCAGAGTAAATTCTATCATATTATGGTCACTTCCTCCTAAGGGTTCCTTCACCTTAAGCTCCCTTATCAAATCTGCCTCATTACCCATCACTAAATCTAGAATTGCCTGTTCCCTAGTGGGCTCCACCACAAGCTGCTCCAAAAAGCCATCTCGTAGACATTCCACAAATTCCTTTTCTTGGGATCCACTACCGACCTCATTTTCCCAGTCTACCTGCATATTGAAATCCCCCATGATCACTGTAACCTTGCCTTTCTTACACACCTTTTCTATCTCCTGGTGTATCTTGTGCCCCACATCCTGACTATTGTTCGGAGGCCTGTACATAACTCCCATTATGGTTTTTTACCTTTGCGGTTCCTCAACTCTACCCACACAGATTCTACATCATCTGACCCTACATCGTTTCTTGCTATCGATTTAATTTCATTTCTTACTAACAAAGCAACCCCACCCCCTCTGCCAACCTGCCTATATTCTCGATAGGATGTATATCCTTGGATATTTAGCTCCCAGTCCTGATCCCCTTGCAGCCATGTCTCCGTAACGCCCACCACATCATACCTGCCAATTTCAATCTGCGCCACAAGCTCATTTACCTTATTTCGTATACTGCATGCATTCAGATACAACACCTTCAGTCCTGTATTTCCCGTCCCCTTTCTCATTGTCGTCCCATTATCTGATGTGCTTGAAGTTAGATTCCTAGCCCTTTCCAAACACTCTGTCCTATTCTGTGTTCTGAAGACTTTAATAGCCTCTCCTGGGCTCTCCTTTCTTTTCAATTTTTTCATAATTTTCCATGAAGTTGAATCCACCCCCCCACTACACGCTAACCTGCTGCTTTGTTTCCCATTAGTCATAATTCTTGGAGTTTTACCCTTCCTTCCCCCCCAATTTCCAGTTTAAAGTCCTGTTGACCACCCTATTTACCCTTTTCGCTAGAACATTGGTCCCAGATCGGTTCAGGTGGAGACCGTCCCAACGGTACAGATCCCTCCTGTTCCAGTACTGATGCCAGTGCCCCACGAAATGGAACCCCTCTTTCCCGCACCACTCCTTTAGCCACGTGTTTACTTCCCTTATTCTCGCGTCCCTAAGCTAATTTGCATGTGGCTCGTGTAGTAATCCGGAGATTATAACCCTTGAGGACCTGTTCTTTAATTTAGTTCCTAGTTCCTGATAATCCCCAAACAAGTCCTCTTTCCTAGTCTTACCTATGTTATTTGTCCCGAGGTGGACCACAACAACTGGATCTTCCCCCTCCCAGGAAACAGGAGCAGAAATAGGCCATTCAGCCTTTTGAGTTTGCCCCACCATTCATTAAGATCACGGCTGATTTGTTTGTGTTTCGAGTTCCACATTCTCATCTACCCCCAATAACCTTTGATTCCCTTGCCTAACAAGAATCTATCGAGCTTAGCCTTAAAAGTATTCAGTGACCCCACCTCCACTGCTTTCACACAACCACGAGAGAAAAAAATTCTCCCTATCTGTCCTAAAAATGCAACACCTAATTTTGAAACCCAGTCCTAGTCACCACTAACATAATTAGTTCCTAGCTCTTTATGAATAATAACACCTAACTCCCACCACCCCCAAACATCCAATGCCACCTGCCCAATATCCACCCATTAACTCTTATCCACTCAAGTTAATAATCCCCCCACATATATACCTAATACCACTGACTAATATCCATGCAACCTGATACCCTCAGTAGTACCCACCCAAAGATCGGACAACCCCTGCCCATTACCCACCCTTCTATGGACCGATACTCAATACTCCTGACCATACCCATTACTCCCTGCCCAATAATCACCCTCGACCCCAATACCGACCAGACCCTGCCCAATAATCACCCTCATCCCCAATACCGACCAGACCCTGCCCAATAATCACCCTCAACCCCAATACACACCACCCCTGCCCAATAATCACCCTCATCCCCAATACCCACCAACCATGCCAAAAAATCACCCTCATCCCCAATACCGACCACCCCTGCCCAATAATAACCCTCATCCCCAATACCCACCAGCCCCTGCCCAATAATCACCCCCATCCCCAATACACAGAACCCCTGTCCAATAATCAGCCTCATCCCCAATGCCCATCACCCCTGCCCAATAATCATCCTCATCCCCAATACCCACCAGCCCTGCCAATAATCACCCTCATCCCCAACAGCCACCGACCCTGCCAAATAATCACCATCATCCCCAATACCCACCAGCCCTGCCCAATAATCACCTCCATACCCACAAGCCCTGCCCAATGATCACCCTCATCCCCAATACCCACTAGCCCTGCCCAATAATCACCCTCATCCCCAATACCCCTGCCCAATAATCACCCTCATCCCCAATACCCACCACCCCTGCCAATAATCACCGTCATCCCCAATACCCACCACACCTGCCCATTAATCACCCTCATCCACAATACCCAACAGCCCTGCCCAATATTCACCCTCATCCCCAATACCCACAAGCACTGCCCAATAATCACCCTCATCCCCAATACCCACCACACCTGCCCAAAAATCACCCTCATCCTCAGTACCCACTGCCCAAAAATCACCCACATCCCAAATTCCCACCGCCCCTGCCCAATAATCACCCTCATCCCCAATACCCACCACCCCTGCCCAATAATCACCCTCATCTGCAATACCCACTGCCCAATAATCACCCTCATCCCCAATACCCACCAGCCCTGCCCAATAATCACTCTCATCCCCAATATCCACTTACCTGCCCAATAATCACCCTCACCCCAATACCCCCACCCCTGCCCAATAATCACCCTCATCCCCAAAACCTACCACACCTGCCCAATAATCACCATCATTCCCAAAACCCACCAGCCCTGCCAAATAATCAGCCTCATCCCCAATACCCACCAGCCATGCCCAATAATCACCCTCATCCTCAGTACCCACTGCCCAAAAATCACCCACATCCCAAATTCCCACCGCCCCTGCCCAATAATCACCCTCATCCCCAATACCCACCACCCCTGCCCAATAATCACCCTCATCCACAATACCCACTGCCCAATAATCACCCACATCCCCAATACCCACCAGCCCTGCCCAATAATCACCCTCACCCCAATACCCCCACCCCTGCCCAATAATCACCCTCATCCCCAAAACCTACCTTCCTGCCCAATAATCACCCTCATTCCCAAAACCCACCAGCCCTGCCAAATAATCACCCTCATCCCCAATACCCACCAGCCCTGCCCAATAATCACCCTCATCCCCAATACCCACCAGCCCTGCCAAATAATCAGCCTCATCCCCAATACCCACCAGCCATGCCCAATAATCACCCTCATCCCCAATACCCACCAGCCATGCCCAATAATCACCCTCATCCCCAATACCCACCACCCCTGTCCAATAATCACCCTCATCTCCAATACCCACCACCCTTGTCCAAAAATCACCCTCATCCCCAATACGACACCACCCCTGTCCAATAATCACCCTCATCTCCAATACCCACCAGCCCAGCCCAATAATCACCCTCATCCCCAATACCCACCAGCCCCGCCCAAAACTCACTCTCATCCCCAATACCCACTGCCGAATAATCTCTCCCATCCCCAATAGCCACCAGCCCTGCCCAATAATCACCCTCATCCCCAATACCCACTTACCTGCCCAATAAACACCCTCATCCCCCATACCCACTGCCCAATAATCACCCTCATCCCCAATACCCACTTACCTGCCCAATAATCACCCTTCCTCAATACCCACCACCCCTGCCCAATAACCACCCTCAACCCCAATACCCACCACCCCTGCCCAACAATCACCCTCATCCTCAATACCCATCACCCCTGCCCAAAAATGACCCTCATCCCCAATACCCACCGGCCCTGCCCAATAATCACCCTCATCCCCAATACCCACTTACCTGCCCAATAATCCCCCTTATCCCCACTACCCACTGCCCAATAATCACCCTCATCCCCTTTACCCACCACCCTGCCCAATAATCACCCTCATCCCCAATACCCACAAACCCTACCCAATAATAACCCACATCCCCAATACCCACTGCCCAATAACCACCCTCACCCGAATACCCACCACCCCTGCCCAATAATCACCCTCATCCCCAATACCCACCAGCCCTGCCCAATAATCACCCTCATCCCCAATACTCACCAGCCCTGCACTATAATCACCCTCATCCCCAATACCCACCAGCCCTGCCCAATAATCACCCTCATCCCCAATACCCACCAGCCCTGCCCAATAATCACCCTCATCTCCAATACCCACCAGCCCTGCCCGATAAACTCTCTCATCCCCAATACCCACTACCCCTGCCCAATAATCACCCTCATCCCCAATACCAACTTACCTGCCCAATAATCACCCTCATCCCCAATACCCACCACCCCTGTCCAATAATCACACTCATCCCCAATACACACCAGCCCTGCCCAATAACCACACTCACCCCAATACCCACCAGCCCTGCCCAATAATCAACCTCATCCCCAATAACCACCAGCCCTGCCCAATAATCACCCTCATCCCCAATACCCACCACCCCTGTCCAATAATCACACTCATCCCCAATACACACCAGCCCTGCCCAATAACCACACTCACCCCAATACCCACCAGACCTGCCCAATAATCAGCCTCATCCCCAATAACCACCAGCCCTGCCCAATAATCACCCTCATCCACAATACCCACCAGCCCTGCCCAATAATCACACTCATCCCCAATACCCACCAGCCCTGCCCAATACCCACCAGCCCTGCCCAATAATCACACTCATCCCCAATACCCACCAGCCCTGCCCGATAATCACTCTCATCTCCAATACCCACCACCCGTGTCCAATAATCATCCTCATCCCCAATACGACACCAGCCCTGTCCAATAATCACCCTCATATTAAATATGGCACCACCCCTGCCCAATAATCACCCTCATCTCCAATACCCACCACCCATGTCCAATAATCACCCTCATTCCCAATACCCACCAACCCTGTCCAATAATCACCCTCATCCTCAATACCCACCACCCCTGTCCAATAATGACCCTCATCTCCAATACCCACCACCCCTGTTCAATAATGACCCTGATCTCCAATAACCACCAGCCTTGTCCAATAATCACCTTCATCTCCAATACCCACCACCCTTGTTCAATAATCACCCTCATCCCCAATTGGACACCACCCCTGTCCAATAATCACCCTCATCTCCAATACCCACCACCCCTGTCCAATAATCACCCTCATCCCAAATACCCTCCACCCCTGTCCAATAATCACCCTCATCTCCAGTGACCACCATCCTTGTCCAATAATTACCCTCATCCCCAATAGCAACCACCCTGTCCAATAATGACCCTCATCTCCAATACCCACCACCCCTGTCCAATAATCATCCTCATCTCCAATACCCACCACCTTTGTCCAATAATCACCCTCATCCAAAATAGGACACCACCCCTGTCCAATAATCAGCCTCATCTCCAATAACCACCAGCCCAGCCCAATAATCATCCTAATCCCCAATACCCACCAGCCCTTCCCAATAATCACCCACATCCCGAATAACCACCACACCTGCCCAATAATCACCCTCATCCCAAAGACCCACTTACCTGCCCAATAATCACCCTCATCCCCAATACCCACCACCCCTGTCCAATAATCACCCTCATCCCCAATACACACCAGCCCTGCCCAATAACCACCCTCACCCCAATACATACCACCACTGCCCAATAATCACCCTCATCGTCAATACCCACCAGCCCTGCCAAATAATCACCCTCATCCCAATACCCACCAGACCCACCCAATAATCACCGTCATCTCAAATACCCACCAATCCAGTCCAATAATCACCCTCATTCAAAAAACCCACCACCCCTGTCCAATAATCACCCTCTTCTCCAATACCCACCACCTTTGTCAAATAATCACCCTCATCCCCAATCTCCACCTCCCCTGTCCAATAATCACCCTCATCACCAATACCCACCACCCTTGTCCAAAAATCACCCTCATCCCCAATACGACACCATCCCTGTCCAAAAATTACCCTCATCTCCAATACCCACCAGCCCTGCCAATAATCACCCTCATCCCCAATACCCACCAGCCCTGCCCAATAACCACCCTCATCCCCAATACCCACCAGCCCTGCCCAATAATAACCCTCATCCCCAATACCCACCAGGACTGCCCAATAATCACCCTCATCCCCAATACCCACCATCCCTGCCAATAATCACACTCATCCCCATTACCCACCAGCCCTGCCCAATAATCACCCTCATCACCAATAACCACTGCCCAATAATCACCCTCATCCCCAATACCCACTGCCCAATAATCATCCTCATCCCCAATACAAACTGCCCAATAATCACCCTCATCCCCAATAACCACTGCCCAATAATCACCCTCATCCCCAATACCCACTGCCCAATAATCAAACTCATCCCCAATATCCACTGCCTAATAATCACCGTCATCCCCAATACCCACTGCCCAATAATCACCCTCATCCCCAATACCCACTGCCAATAATCACCCTCATCCCCAATACCCACTGCCCAAAAATGACCCTCATCCCCAATAACCACTGCCCAATAATCACCCTCTTCCCCAATACCCACTGCCCAATAATCACACTCATCCCCAATACCCACCAGCCCTGCCCAAAAATCACCCTCATCCCCAATACCCACCACCCCTGCCCAATAAACTCTCATCCCCAAAACCCACCACCCCTGCCCAATAATCACCCTCATCCGCAATACCCATTGCCCAATAATGACCCTCATCCACAATACCCACCATCCCTGCCCAATAATCACCCACATCCCCAACACCCAATAATCACCCTCATACCAAATACCCACTGCCAAATAAACACCCTCATCCCCAATACCCATTGCCCAATAATCACCCTCATCCCCAATACCCACTGCCCAATAATCACTCTCATCCCCAATACCCTCTGCCCAATAATCACCATCATCCCCAATACCTACTGCCCAATAATCACCCTCATCCCCAATACCCACTAAACTGCCCAATAATCACCCTCATCCCCAATACCCATCAGCACTGCCCAATAATCACCCTCATCCCCAATACCCACTGCCCAATAATCACCCGCATCCCCAATACCCACTGCCAAATAATCACCCACATCGCCAATACCCACTGCCCAATAATCACCCTCATCCCCAATACCCACCAGCACTGCCCAATAATCACCCCCATCCCGAATACCAACTGCCCAATAATCACACTCATCCCCAATAACCACCACCCCTGTCCAAAAATCACCCTCATCTACAATACCCACCAGCCCTGCCCAATAAGTAGCCTCATCCCCAATAGCCACCAGCCCGGCCCAATAATCACCCTCATCCCCAATACCCACCAGCCCCTGCGTAATAATCACCCTCATCCCCAATACTGACTAACCTGCCCAATAATCACCCTCATCCCCACTACCCAATAACCTGCCCAATAATCACCCTCATCCCCAATACCCACCAGCCCCTGCCAAATAATCACCCTCATCCCCAATACCCACTAAGCTGCCAAATAATGACCCTCATCCCCAATACCCACTGCCCAATAATCAGCCTCAACCCCAATACCCACTGCCCAATAATCACCCTCATCACCAATACCCATTGCCCAATAATCACCCTCATCCCCAATACACACTGTCCAAGAATAACTCTCATCCCCAATACCCAATGCCCAATAATCACCCTCATCCCCAATACCCACTGCTCAATAATGACCATCATCCCCAGTACCCACTGTCCAATAATCACCCACATCCCCAATATCCACTGCACAATAATCACCCTCATCCCCAATACCCACCAGCCATGCCCAATAATCACCCTCATCCCCAATACCCACCAGCCCCTGCCCAATAATCACCCTCATCCTCAATACCCACTAACCTGCCCAATAATCACCCTCATCCCCAATACCCACTGCCCAATAATCACCCTCATCCCCAATACCCATTGCCCAATAATCACCCTCATCTTCAATACCCACAGCCCAATAATCACCCTCATCCCTAATACCAACTGCCCAGTAATCACCCTCATCCCCAATACCAACTGCCCAATACTCACGCTCATCCCCAATACCAACTGCCCAATAATCACCCTCATTCCCAATACCCACTGTCCAATAATCACCCTCATCCGCAATACCCACTGCCCAATAATCACCCTCATCCACGATACCCACTGTCCAATAATCACCCGCATCCGCAATACCCACTGCCAAATAATCACCATCATCACCAATACCCATTACCCCTGCCCAATAATCACCCTCATCCCCAATACCCACTAACCTGCCCAATAATCACCCTAATCACCAGTACCCAATAACCTGCCCAATAATCACTCACTTCACCAATACCAAATAATCGGCCCAATAATCAACCTCATCCCCAGAACTCACCAGCCCCTGCCCAATAATCACCCTCATCCCCAATACCCACTAACCTGCCCAATAATAACCCTCATCCCCAATACCCACTGCCCAATAATCACCCTCATACCCAATACCCACTGTCCAATAATCACCCTCATCCCCAATACCCACTGTCCAATAATCACCCTCATCCCCAATACCAACTGCCCAATAATCACCCTCATCCCTAATAACCACTGACCTATAATCACCCTCATCCCCAATACCCACTGCCCAATAATCACCCTCATCCCCAATAACCACTGCCCAATAATCACCCTCATCCCCAATACCCAATAACCTGCCCAATAATCAACTTCATCCCCAATACCCACCAGCCCCTGCCCAATAATCACCCTCATCCCCAATACCCACTAACCTGCCCAATAATCACCCTCATCCCCAATACTCACTGCCCAATAATCACTCTCATCCCCAATACCCGCTGTCCAATAATCACCCTCATCCCCAATACCCACTGTCCAATAATCACCCTCAACACCAATTCCAACTGCCCAATAATCAGCCTCGTCCCCAATACCCAATGTCCAATAATCACCCTCAACCCCAATACGCACTGCCCAATAATCACCCTCATCCCCAATACCAACTGCCCAATAATCACCCTCATGCCCAATACCCACTGCCCAATAATGACACACATCCCCAATACCAACCATCCCTGCCCAATAATGACCCTCATCCCCAATACCCATCACCACTGGCCAATAATCACCCTCATCCCCAATACGCACCAGCCCCTGCCCAATAATCACCTTCATCCCCAATACCGACTAACCTGCCCAATAATCACCCTCATCCCCAATACCCAATAACCTGCCCAATAATCACGCTCATCCCCAATACCCAATAACCTGCCCAATAATCAACCTCATCCCCAATAACCACCAGACCCTGCCCAATAATCACCCTCATCTCCAATACCAACTAACATGCCCAATAATCACCCTCATCCCCAATACTAACTGCCCAATAACCACCCTCATCCCCAATACTCACTGTCCAATAATCACCCTCATCCCCAATACCCACTGCCCAATAATCACCCTCATCCCCAATACCCACTGTCCACTATTCACCCTCATCCCCAATACCCACTGCCCAATAATCACCCTCATCCCCAATATCCACTGTCCAATAATCACCCTCATCCCTAATACCCACTGTCCAATAATCAGCCTCATCCCCAATACCTACTGCCCAATAATCAGCCTCATCCCCAATACCCACTGCCCAATAATCACCCTCATCCCCAATACCCACTGCCCAATAATCACCCTCATCCCCAATACCCACTGCCCAATAATCACCCTCATCCCCAATACGCACCAACCCTGCCAAATAATCACCCTCATCCCCAATGCCCATCGCCCGTGTCCAATAATCACCCTCATCCCCAATACACACCACCCCTGCCCAATAATGACCCTCATCCCCAATACCAATCATCCCTGCGCAATAATCACCCTCATCCCCAATAACCACTAACCTGCCCAATAATCACCCTCATCCCCAATACCTACTGCCCAATAATCACCATCATCCGCAATACCCACTGCCCAATAATCAACCTCATCCACGATACCCACTGTCCAATAATCACCCTCATTCGCAATACTCACTGACCAATAATAGCCCTCATCCCGAATACCCATCACCACTGCCCAATAATCACCCTCATCCCCAATACACACTAACCTGCCCAATAATCACCCTCATCCCCAGTACCCAATAACCTGCCCAATAATCACCCTCATCCCCAAAACCCAATAACCTGCCCAATAATCAACCTCATCCCCAATACCCACCAGCCCCTGCCCAATAATCACCCCCATCCCCAATACCCACTAACCTGCCCAATAATAACCCTCATCCCCAATACCCACTGCCAATAATCACCCTCATCCCCAATACCCACTGTCCAATAATCACCCTCATCCCCAATACCCACTGTCCAATAATCACCCTCATCCCCAATACCCACTGCCCAATAATCTCCTTCATCCCCAACACCCACTGTCCATTAATCACCCTCAACCCCAATACCCACTGACCAATAATCACCCTCATCCCCAATACCAACTGCCCAATAATCACCCTCATGCCCAATACCCACTGCCCAATAATTACCCTCATCCCCAATACCAACCACCCCTGCCCAATAATCACCCTCATCCCCAATACGCACCAGCCCCTGCCCAATAATCACCTTCATCCCCAATACCCACTAACCTGCCCAATAATCACCCTCATCCCCAATACCCAATAACCTGCCCAATAATCACCCTCATCCCCAAAACCCAATAACCTGCCCAATAATCAACCTCATCCCCAATACCCACCAGACCCTGCCCAATAATCACCCTCATCCCCAATATCCACTAACCTGCCCAATAATCACCCTCTTCCCCAATACTAACTGCCCAATAATCACCCTCATCCCCAATACTCACTGTCCAATAATCACCCTAATCCGCAATACCCACTGAAAAAATAATCACCCTCATCCACGATACCCACTGTCCAATAATCACCCTCATCCGCAATACCCACTGCCCAATAATAGCCCTCATCCCGAATACCCATCACCCCTGCCCAATAATCACCCTCAACCCCAATACCCACCAACCTGCCAAATAATCACCCTCATCCCCAGTACCCAATAACATGCCCAATAATCACCCTGATCACCAATACACAATAACCTGCCCAATAATCAACCTCATCTCCAATACCAACCAGCCCCTGCCCAATAATCACCCTCACCCCCAATACCCACTAACCTGCCCAATAATCACCCTCATCCCCAATACCCACTAACCTGCCCAATAATCACCCTCATCCCCAATACCCAATAACCTGCCCAATAATCAACCTCATCCCCAATACCCACCAGCCCCTGCCCAATAATCACCCTCATCCCCAAAACCCACTAACCTGCCCAATAATCACCCTCATCCCCAATACTCACTGCCCAATAATCACCCTCATCCCCAATACCTACTGTCCAATAATCACCCTCATCCCCAATACTCACTGTCCAATAATAACCCTCATCCCCAATACGCACTGCCAATAATCACCCTCATCCCCAATACCCACTGTCCAATAATCACCCTCATCCCTAATACCCACTGTCCAATAATCACCCTCATCCCCAATACCCACTGCCCAATAATCTCCTTCATCCCCAATACCCACTGTCCATTAATCACCCTCAACCCCAATACCCACTGCCCAATAATCACCCTCATCCCCAATACCAACTGCCCAATAATCACCCTCATGCCCAATACCCACTGCCCAATAATTACCCTCATCCCCAATACCAACCACACCTGCCCAATAATGACCCTCATCCCCAATACCCATCACCCCTGCCCAATAATCACCCTCATCCCCAATACGCACCAGCCCCTGCCCAATAATCACCCTCATCCCCAATACCGACTAACCTGCCCAATAATCACCCTCATCCCCAATACCCACTAACCTGCCCAATAATCACCCTCATCCCCATTACCCAATAACCTGCCCAATAATAACACTCATCCCCAATACACAATAACCTGCCCAAAAATCACCCTCATCCCCAATACCCACCAGCCCCTGCCCAATAACTACCCTCATCCCCAATACCCACTAACCTGCCCAATAATCACCCTCATCCCAAATACCCACTGCCCAATAATCACCCTCATCCCCAATACCCACTGCACAATAATCACCCTCATCCCAAATACCCATTGCCCAATAATCACCCTCATCCCCAATACCCACTGTCCAATAATCACTCTCATCCCCAATACCCACTGCCCAATAATCACCCTCATCCCCAATACCCACTGCCCAATAAGCATCCTCATCCCTAATACCCACTGCACAATAATCACCCTCATCCCCAATACCCACTGCCCAATAATCACCCTCATCCCCAACACCCACAGTCCAATAATCACCCTCATCCCCAATACCCACTGCCCAATAATCACCCTCATCCCCAATACCCACCAGCCCTGCCCAATAATGACCCTCATCAGCAAAACCCATCATCCGTGCACAATAATCGCCCTCATCCCCAATACCCGCTAACCCGCCCAAAATTCACCATCATCCCCAATACCCATCACCCCTGCCCAATAATCATCCTCATCCCTAATACCCACTAAACTGCCCAATAATCACCCTGATACCCAATACCCAATAACCTGCCCTATAATCACCCTCATCCCCAATACCCACCAGCCCCTGCCAGATAATCACCCTAATCCCCAATACCCACTAACCTGCCCAATAATCACCCTCATCCCCAATACCAACTGCCCAATAATCACCCTCATCCCCAATACCCATTGCCCAATAATCACCCTCATCTTCAATACTCACTGCCCAATAATCACCCTCATCCCCAATACCAACTGTCCAATAATCACCCTCATCCGCAATACCAACTGCCCAATAATCACCCTCATCCACGATACCCACTGTCCAATAATCACCCTCATCCGCAATACCCACTGCCCAATAATAGCCCTCATCCCGAATACCCAACACCCCTGCCCAATAATCACCCTCATCCCCAATAACCACTAACCTGCCCAATAATCACCCGCATCCCCAGTACCCAATAACCTGCCCAATAATCACGCTCATCACCAATACCCAATAACCTGCCCAATAATCAACCTCATCCCCAATACCCACCAGCCGCTGCCCAATAATCACCCTCATCCCCAATACCCACTAATCTGCCCAATAATCACCCTCATCCCAAATACCCACTGCACAATAATCACCCTCATCCCCAATACCCACTGTCCAATAATCACCCTCGTCCCCAATACCCACTGTCCAATAATCACCCTCATCCCCAATACCCACTGCCCAATACTCACCCTCATCCTCAATACCCACTGCCCAATAAACACCCTCATTCCCAATACCCACTGCCCAATATACACCCTCATCCCCAATACCCACTGTCCAATATACACCCTCATCCCCAATACCCACTGCCCAATAATCACCCTCATTCCCAATACCAACTGCCCAATAATCACCCTCATCCCCAATACCCACTTCGCAATAATGACTCTCATCCCCAATACCCACCACCCCTGCCCAATAATGACCCTCATCCACAATACCTATCACCCCTGCCCAATAATCACCCTCATCTCCAATACGCACGAGCCCCTGCCCAATAATCACCTTCATCCCCAATACCCACTAACCTGCCCAATAACCACCCTCATCCCCAATACTAAATAACCTGCCCAATAATCAGCCTCATCCCCAATACCCACCAGCCCCTGCCCAATAATCACCCTCATCCCCAATACCCACTAATCTGCCCAATAATCACCCTCATCCCCAATACCCACTGCCCAATAATCACCCTCATCCCCAATATCCATTTCACAATAATCACCCTCATCTTCAAAACCCACTGCCCAATAATCACCCTCATCCCCAATACCCACTGTCCAATAATCACCCTCATCCGCAATACCCACTGCCCAATAATCACCCTCATCCACGATACCCACTGTCCAATAATCACCCTCATCCGCAATACCCACTGCCCAAAAATAGCCCTCATCCCGAATACCTATCACGCCTGCACAATAATCACCCTCATCCCCAATACCCACTAACCTGCCCAATAATCACACTCATCCCCAGTACCCATTAACATGCCCAATAATCACCCTCATCACCAATACCCAATAACATGCCAAATAATCAACCTCATCCCCATTACCCACCAGCCCCTGCCAAATAATCACCCTCATCCCCAATACCCACTAACCTGCCCAATAATCACCCTCATCCCCAATACCCACTAACCTGCCCAAAAATCACCCTCATCCCCAATACCCAATAACCTGCCCAATAATCACCCTCATCCCCAATACCCAATAACCTGCCCAATAATCAACCTCATCCCCAATACACACCAGCCCCTGCCCAATATTCACCCTCATCCCCAATACCCACTAACCTGCCCAATAATCACCCTCATCCACAATACCCACTATCCAATAATCACCCTCATCCACAATACCCTCTGTCCAATAATCACCCTCATCCCCAATACCCACTGCACAATAATCACCCTCATCCCCATTACCCACTGTCCAATAATCAGCCTCAACCCCAATACCCACTGCCCAATAATCACCCTCATCCCCAATACCAACTGCCCAATAATCACCCTCATGCCCAATACCCACTGCCCAATAATGACCCTCATCCCCAATACCAACCACCCCTGCCCAATAATGACCCTCAACCCCAATACACATCACCCCTGCCCAATAAGCACCCTAATCCCCAATACGCACCAGCCCCTGCCCAATAATCACCTTCATCCCCAATACCCACTAACCTGCCCAATAACCACCCTCATCCCCAATACCCAATAACCTGCCCAATAATCACCCTCATCCCCAATACCCAATAACCTGCCCAATAATCAACCTCATCCCCAATACCCACCAGACCCTGCCCAATAATCACCCTCATCCCCAATACCCACTAACCTGCCCAATAATCACCCTCATCCCCAATACTCACTGTCCAATAATCACCCTCATCCCCAATACTCACTGTCCAAAAAACACCCTCATCCCCAATACCAACTGTCCAATAATCACCCTCATCCCCAATAGCCCCTGTCCAATAATCACTCTCAAACCAATACCCACGGCCCAATAATCACCCTCATTCCCAATACCCACTGCCAAATATTCACCCTCATCCCCAATACCCACTGTCCAATAATCACCCTCATTCCCAATACCCACTACCCAATAATCACCCTCATCCCCAATACCAACTGCCCAATAATCACCCTCATCCCCAACACCCACTGCCCAAAAATGACTCGCATCCCCAATACCCACCACCCCTGCCCAATAATGACCCTCATCCCCAATACCTATCACCCCTGCCCAATAATCACCCACATCCCCAATACGCACCAGCCCCTGCCCAATAATCACCTTCATCCCCAATATCCACTAACCTGCCCAATAAAAACCCTCATCCCCAGTACCCAATAACCTGCCCAATAATCACCCTCGTCCCCAATACCCAATAACCTGCCCAATAATCAACCTCATCCCCAATACCCACCAGCCGCTGCCCAATAATCACCCTCATCCCCAATACCCACTAACCTGCCCAATAATCACCCTCATCCCCAATACCCACTGCCCAATAATCACCCTCATCCCCAATTCCCACTGTCCAATAATCATCCTCATCCCCAATACCCACTGTCCAATAATCACCCTCATCCCCAATACCCACTGTCCAATAATCGCCCTCATCCCCAATACGCACTGCCCAATACTCACCCTCATCCTCAATACCCACTGCCCAATAATCACCATCATCCCCATCACCCACTGCCGAATAATCACCCTCATCCCCAATACCCACTGTCCAATAATCACCCTCATCCCCATTACCCACTGTCCAATAATCACCCTCATCCCCAATACCCACCAGCCCTGCCCAATAATCACCCTCATCCCCAATACCCATCACCCGTGCTAAATAATCACCCTCATCCACAATACCCACCACCCCTGCCCAATAATGACCCTCATCCCCAATACCCATCACCCCTGCCCAATAATCACCCTTATCTCCAATACCCTCTGTCCAATAATCACTCTCATTCCCAATAACCACTGCCCAATAATCACCCTCATCCCAAATACCGACCGCCCAATAATCTCCCTCATCCCCAATACCCACTGTCCAATAATCACCCTCATCCACAATACTCACTGCCAATAATCACCCTAATCCCCAATACCCACTGTCCAATAATCACGCTATTCCCAATACCCACTGTCCAATAATCACCCTCATCCCCAATACCCACTGCCAAATAATCACCCTCATCCCCAATACCCACTGTCCAATAATCACCCTCAACCCCAATACCCACTGCCCAATAATCACCCTCATCCCCAATACCAACTGCCCAATAATCACCCTCATGCCCAATACCCACTGCCCAATAATGACCCTCATCCCCAATACCAACCACCCCTGCCCAATAATGACCCTCATCCCCAATACCCATCACCCCTGCCCAATAAGCACCCTAATCCCCAATACGCACCAGCCCCTGCCCAATAATCACCTTCATCCCCAATACCCACTAACCTGCCCAATAACCACCCTCATCCCCAATACCCAATAACCTGCCCAATAATCACCCTCATCCCCAATACCCAATAACCTGCCCAATAATCAACATCATCCCCAATACCCACCAGACCCTGCCCAGTAATCACCCTCATCCCCAATACCCACTAACCTGCCCAAGAAACACCCTCATCCCCAATACTCACTGTCCAATAATCACCCTCATCCCCAATACTCACTGTCCAATAATCAACCTCATCCCCAATACCCAATGTTCAATAATCACCCTCATCCCCAATAGCCTCTGTCCAATAATCACTCTCAAACCAATAACCACAGCCCAATAATCACCCTCATTCCTAATACCCACTGCCAAATATTCACCCTCATCCCCAATACCCACTGTCCAATAATCACCCTCATCCCCAATACCCACTGCCCAATAATCACCCTCATCCCCAATACCAACTAACCTGCCCAATAATCACCCTCATCCCCAATACCCAATAACCTGCCCAATAATCACCCTCATCCCCAATACCCAATAACCTGCCCAAAAATCACTCTCAATCCCAATACCCACCAGCCACTGCCCAATAATTACCCTCATCCCCAATACCCACTAACCTGCCCAATAATCACCCTCATCCCCAATACCCACTGCCCAATAATCACCCTCATCCCCAATACCCAATAACCTGCCCAATAATCACTCTCATCCCCAATACCCATCACCCCTGCCCAATAATCACCCTCATCCCCAATACCCATCACCCCTGCCCAATAATCACCCTCATCCCCAATACCCACTGCCCAAAAATCACGCTCATCTCCAATACCCACTGCCCAATAATCACCCTCATCCCCAATACCCACCCCCCAATAATCACCCTCATCCCCAATACCCACTGCCCAATAATCATCCTCATCCCCAATACCCACCAGCCCTGCCCAATAATCACCCTCATCCCCAATACCCACTAACCTGCCCAATAATCACCCTCATCCCCAATACCCACTAACCTGCCCAATAATCACCCTCATCCCCAATAACCATCACGCCTGCCCAATAATCACCCTCATCCCCAATACCCACTAACCTGCCCAATAATCACCCTCATTTCCAATAACCACTAACTTGCCCAATAATCACCCTCATCCCCAATGCCCACTGCCCAATAATCACCCTCATCCCCAATACCCACCAGCCCCTGCCCAATAATCACCCTCATCCCCAATACCCACTAACCTGCCCAATAATCACCCTCATCCCCAATACCCACTGCCCAATAATCACCCTCATCCCCAATACCCTCTGTCCAATAATCACCCTCATCCCCAATACCCACTGCCCAATAATCACCCTCAACCCCAATACCCACTGTCCAATAATCACCCTCATCCCCAATACCCACTGCCCAATAATCACCCTCATCCCCAATACCAACTGCCCAATAATGACCTTCATCCCCAAAACCCACTGCCCAATAATGACCCTCATCCCGAATACCCAACACCCCTGCCCAATAATGACCCTCATCCCCAATACCCATCACCCCTGCCCAATACTCACCCACATTCCCAATACGCACCAGCCCCTGCCCAATAATCACCTTCATCCCCAATACCCACTAACCTGCCCTAAAATCACCCTCATCCCCAATAACCAATAACCTGCCCAATAATCACCCTCATCCCCAAAACCCAATAACCTGCCCAATAATCACCCTCATCCCCAATGCCCACTAACCTGCCCAATAATCACCCTCATCCCCAATACCCACTGTCCAATAATAACCCTCATTCCCAATTCGAACTGTCCAACAATCATCCTCATCCCTAATACCCACTGTCCAGTAATCACCCTCATCCCCAATACCCAATGCCCATTAATCACCCTCATCCCCAATACCCACTGCCCAATAATCACCCTCATTCCCAATACACTCTGTCCAATAATCACTCTCATCCCCAATCCCCACTGCCCAATAATCACCATCATCCCCAATAACCACTGCCCAATAATCACCCTCATCCCCAATACGCACTGTCCAATAATCACCCTCATCCCCAATACCCACTGCCCAATAATCACCCTCATCCCCAATATCCACTGTCCAAAAATCACCCTCAACCCGAATACCCACTGTCCAATAATCACCCTCATCCCCAATACCCACTGCCCAATAATCACCCTGATCCCCAATACCCACTGCCCAATAATCACCCTCATCCCCAATAACAACTGGCCAATAATCACCCTCATCCCCAATACCCACTGTCCAATAATCACCCTCATCCCCAATACCCACTGTCCAATAATCACCCTCATCCCCAATACCACTGCCCAATAATCACCCTCATCCCCTATACCCACGGCGAATAATCACCCTCATCCCCAATACCCACTAACCTGCCCAATAATCACCCTCATCCCCAATACCCAAAAACCTGCCCAATAATCACCCTCATCCAAAATACCCACCAGCCCTGCCCAATAATCACCCTCATCCCCAATACCCATCACCCCTGCCCAATAATCACCCTCATCCCCAATACCCACTAACCTGCCCAATAATCACCCTCATCCCCAATAACCATCACGCCTGCCCAATAATCACCCTCATCCCCAATACCCACTAACCTGCCCAATAATCACCCTCATTTCCAATAACCACTAACTTGCCCAATAATCACCCTCATCCCCAATGCCCACTGCCCAATAATCACCCTCATCCCCAATACCCACCAGCCCCTGCCCAATAATCACCCTCATCCCCAATACCCACTAACCTGCCCAATAATCACCCTCATCCCCAATACCCACTGCCCAATAATCACCCTCATCCCCAATACCTTCTGTCCAATAATCACCCTCATCCCCAATACCCACTGCCCAATAATCACCCTCAACCCCAATACCCACTGTCCAATAATCACCCTCATCCCCAATACCCACTGCCCAATAATCACCCTCATCCCCAATACCAACTGCCCAATAATGACCTTCATCCCCAAAACCCACTGCCCAATAATGACCCTCATCCCGAATACCCAACACCCCTGCCCAATAATGACCCTCATCCCCAATACCCATCACCCCTGCCCAATAATCACCCACATTCCCAATACGCACCAGCCCCTGCCCAATAATCACCTTCATCCCCAATACCCACTAACCTGCCCAATAATCACCCTCATCCCCAATAACCAATAACCTGCCCAATAATCATCCTCATCCCCAAAACCCAATAACCTGCCCAATAATCACCCTCATCCCCAATACCCACTAACCTGCCCAATAATCACCCTCATCCCCAATACCCACTGCCCAATAATCACCTTCATCCCCAATACCCACTGTCCAATAATAACCCTCATTCCCAATTCCCACTGTCCAACAATCATCCTCATCCCCAATACCAACTGCCCAATAATCACCCTCATCTCCAATACCCACTGCCCAATAATCACCCTGATCCCCAATACCCACTGTCCAATAATCAACTTCATCCCTAACACCCACTGTCCAGTAATCACCCTCATCCCCAATACGCAATGCCCATTAATCACCCTCATCCCCAATACCCACTGCCCAATAATCACCCTCATTCCCAATACACTCTGTCCAATAATCACTCTCATCCCCAATCCCCACTGCCCAATAATCACCCTCATCCCCAATAACCACTGCCCAATAATCACCCTCATCCCCAATACGCACTGTCCAATAATCACCCTCATCCCCAATACCCACTGCCCAATAATCACCCTCATCTCCAATATCCACTGTCCAAAAATCACCCTCATCCCGAATACCCACTGTCCAATAATCACCCTCATCCCCAATACCCACTGCCCAATAATCACCCTCATCCCCAATACCCACTGCCCAATAATCACCCTCATCCCCAATAACAACTGGCCAATAATCACCCTCATCCCCAATACCCACTGTCCAATAATCACCCTCATCCCCAATACCCACTGTCCAATAATCACCCTCATCCCCAATACCACTGCCCAATAATCACCCTCATCCCCTATACCCACGGCGAATAATCACCCTCATCCCCAATACCCTCTGTCCAATAATCAGTCCCATCCCCAATACCCACTGCCCAATAATCACCCTCATTCCCAATACCCACTGCCCAATAATCAAACTCATCCCCAATGTCCACTGTCCAATAATCACCCTCATCCCCAATACCGACTGCACAACAATCACCCTCATCCCCAATACCCACTGCCCAATAATCACCCTCATCCCCAATACCCACTGCCCAATAATCACCCTCATCCCCAATACCCACCAGCGCTGCCAAATAATCACCCTCATTCCCAATACCCATCACCCTTGCCAATAATCACCCTCAGCCCCAATACCCACTAACCTGCCCAATAATCACCCTCATTCCCAATACCCATCACCCCTGCCCTATAATCACCATCATCCCCAATACCCACAAACCTGCCCAATAATCACCCTCATCCCCAATACCCACTAACTTGCCCAATAATCACCCTCATCCCCAATACCCAATAACCTGCCCAATAATCACCCTCATCCCCAATACCCAATAACCTGCCCAATAATCACCCTCATCCCCAAAACCCAATAACCTGCCCAATAATCAACCTCATCCCCAATACCCACCAGACCCTGCCCAATAATCACCCTCATCCCCAATATCCACTAACCTGCCCAATAATCACCCTCTTCCCCAATACTAACTGCCCAATAATCACCCTCATCCCCAATACCCACTGAAAAAATAATCACCCTCATCCACGATACCCACTGTCCAATAATCACCCTCATCCGCAATACCCACTGCCCAATAATAGCCCTCATCCCGAATACCCATCACCCCTGCCCAATAATCACCCTCAACCCCAATACCCACCAACCTGCCAAATAATCACCCTCATCCCCAGTACCCAATAACATGCCCAATAATCACCCTGATCACCAATACACAATAACCTGCCCAATAATCAACCTCATCTCCAATACCAACCAGCCCCTGCCCAATAATCACCCTCACCCCCAATACCCACTAACCTGCCCAATAATCACCCTCATCCCCAATACCCACTAACCTGCCCAATAATCACCCTCATCCCCAATACCCAATAACCTGCCCAATAATCAACCTCATCCCCAATACCCACCAGCCCCTGCCCAATAATCACCCTCATCCCCAAAACCCACTAACCTGCCCAATAATCACCCTCATCCCCAATACTCACTGCCCAATAATCACCCTCATCCCCAATACCTACTGTCCAATAATCACCCTCATCCCCAATACTCACTGTCCAATAATAACCCTCATCCCCAATACGCACTGCCAATAATCACCCTCATCCCCAATACCCACTGTCCAATAATCACCCTCATCCCTAATACCCACTGTCCAATAATCACCCTCATCCCCAATACCCACTGCCCAATAATCTCCTTCAACCCCAATACCCACTGTCCATTAATCACCCTCAACCCCAATACCCACTGCCCAATAATCACCCTCATCCCCAATACCAACTGCCCAATAATCACCCTCATGCCCAATACCCACTGCCCAATAATTACCCTCATCCCCAATACCAACCACACCTGCCCAATAATGACCCTCATCCCCAATACCCATCACCCCTGCCCAATAATCACCCTCATCCCCAATACGCACCAGCCCCTGCCCAATAATCACCCTCATCCCCAATACCGACTAACCTGCCCAATAATCACCCTCATCCCCAATACCCACTAACCTGCCCAATAATCACCCTCATCCCCATTACCCAATAACCTGCCCAATAATAACACTCATCCCCAATACACAATAACCTGCCCAAAAATCACCCTCATCCCCAATACCCACCAGCCCCTGCCCAATAACTACCCTCATCCCCAATACCCACTAACCTGCCCAATAATCACCCTCATCCCAAATACCCACTGCCCAATAATCACCCTCATCCCCAATACCCACTGCACAATAATCACCCTCATCCCAAATACCCATTGCCCAATAATCACCCTCATCCCCAATACCCACTGTCCAATAATCACTCTCATCCCCAATACCCACTGCCCAATAATCACCCTCATCCCCAATACCCACTGCCCAATAAGCATCCTCATCCCTAATACCCACTGCACAATAATCACCCTCATCCCCAATACCCACTGCCCAATAATCACCCTCATCCCCAATACCCACCAGCCCTGCCCAATAATGACCCTCATCAGCAAAACCCATCATCCGTGCACAATAATCGCCCTCATCCCCAATACCCGCTAACCCGCCCAAAATTCACCATCATCCCCAATACCCATCACCCCTGCCCAATAATCATCCTCATCCCTAATACCCACTAAACTGCCCAATAATCACCCTGATACCCAATACCCAATAACCTGCCCTATAATCACCCTCATCCCCAATACCCACCAGCCCCTGCCAGATAATCACCCTAATCCCCAATACCCACTAACCTGCCCAATAATCACCCTCATCCCCAATACCAACTGCCCAATAATCACCCTCATCCCCAATACCCATTGCCCAATAATCACCCTCATCTTCAATACTCACTGCCCAATAATCACCCTCATCCCCAATACCAACTGTCCAATAATCACCCTCATCCGCAATACCAACTGCCCAATAATCACCCTCATCCACGATACCCACTGTCCAATAATCACCCTCATCCGCAATACCCACTGCCCAATAATAGCCCTCATCCCGAATACCCAACACCCCTGCCCAATAATCACCCTCATCCCCAATAACCACTAACCTGCCCAATAATCACCCGCATCCCCAGTACCCAATAACCTGCCCAATAATCACGCTCATCACCAATACCCAATAACCTGCCCAATAATCAACCTCATCCCCAATACCCACCAGCCGCTGCCCAATAATCACCCTCATCCCCAATACCCACTAATCTGCCCAATAATCACCCTCATCCCAAATACCCACTGCACAATAATCACCCTCATCCCCAATACCCACTGTCCAATAATCACCCTCGTCCCCAATACCCACTGTCCAATAATCACCCTCATCCCCAATACCCACTGCCCAATACTCACCCTCATCCTCAATACCCACTGCCCAATAAACACCCTCATTCCCAATACCCACTGCCCAATATACACCCTCATCCCCAATACCCACTGTCCAATATACACCCTCATCCCCAATACCCACTGCCCAATAATCACCCTCATTCCCAATACCAACTGCCCAATAATCACCCTCATCCCCAATACCCACTTCGCAATAATGACTCTCATCCCCAATACCCACCACCCCTGCCCAATAATGACCCTCATCCACAATACCTATCACCCCTGCCCAATAATCACCCTCATCTCCAATACGCACGAGCCCCTGCCCAATAATCACCTTCATCCCCAATACCCACTAACCTGCCCAATAACCACCCTCATCCCCAATACTAAATAACCTGCCCAATAATCAGCCTCATCCCCAATACCCACCAGCCCCTGCCCAATAATCACCCTCATCCCCAATACCCACTAATCTGCCCAATAATCACCCTCATCCCCAATACCCACTGCCCAATAATCACCCTCATCCCCAATATCCATTTCACAATAATCACCCTCATCTTCAAAACCCACTGCCCAATAATCACCCTCATCCCCAATACCCACTGTCCAATAATCACCCTCATCCGCAATACCCACTGCCCAATAATCACCCTCATCCACGATACCCACTGTCCAATAATCACCCTCATCCGCAATACCCACTGCCCAAAAATAGCCCTCATCCCGAATACCTATCACGCCTGCACAATAATCACCCTCATCCCCAATACCCACTAACCTGCCCAATAATCACACTCATCCCCAGTACCCATTAACATGCCCAATAATCACCCTCATCACCAATACCCAATAACATGCCAAATAATCAACCTCATCCCCATTACCCACCAGCCCCTGCCAAATAATCACCCTCATCCCCAATACCCACTAACCTGCCCAATAATCACCCTCATCCCCAATACCCACTAACCTGCCCAAAAATCACCCTCATCCCCAATACCCAATAACCTGCCCAATAATCACCCTCATCCCCAATACCCAATAACCTGCCCAATAATCAACCTCATCCCCAATACACACCAGCCCCTGCCCAATATTCACCCTCATCCCCAATACCCACTAACCTGCCCAATAATCACCCTCATCCACAATACCCACTATCCAATAATCACCCTCATCCACAATACCCTCTGTCCAATAATCACCCTCATCCCCAATACCCACTGCACAATAATCACCCTCATCCCCATTACCCACTGTCCAATAATCAGCCTCAACCCCAATACCCACTGCCCAATAATCACCCTCATCCCCAATACCAACTGCCCAATAATCACCCTCATGCCCAATACCCACTGCCCAATAATGACCCTCATCCCCAATACCAACCACCCCTGCCCAATAATGACCCTCAACCCCAATACACATCACCCCTGCCCAATAAGCACCCTAATCCCCAATACGCACCAGCCCCTGCCCAATAATCACCTTCATCCCCAATACCCACTAACCTGCCCAATAACCACCCTCATCCCCAATACCCAATAACCTGCCCAATAATCACCCTCATCCCCAATACCCAATAACCTGCCCAATAATCAACCTCATCCCCAATACCCACCAGACCCTGCCCAATAATCACCCTCATCCCCAATACCCACTAACCTGCCCAATAATCACCCTCATCCCCAATACTCACTGTCCAATAATCACCCTCATCCCCAATACTCACTGTCCAAAAAACACCCTCATCCCCAATACCAACTGTCCAATAATCACCCTCATCCCCAATAGCCCCTGTCCAATAATCACTCTCAAACCAATACCCACGGCCCAATAATCACCCTCATTCCCAATACCCACTGCCAAATATTCACCCTCATCCCCAATACCCACTGTCCAATAATCACCCTCATTCCCAATACCCACTACCCAATAATCACCCTCATCCCCAATACCAACTGCCCAATAATCACCCTCATCCCCAACACCCACTGCCCAAAAATGACTCGCATCCCCAATACCCACCACCCCTGCCCAATAATGACCCTCATCCCCAATACCTATCACCCCTGCCCAATAATCACCCACATCCCCAATACGCACCAGCCCCTGCCCAATAATCACCTTCATCCCCAATATCCACTAACCTGCCCAATAAAAACCCTCATCCCCAGTACCCAATAACCTGCCCAATAATCACCCTCGTCCCCAATACCCAATAACCTGCCCAATAATCAACCTCATCCCCAATACCCACCAGCCGCTGCCCAATAATCACCCTCATCCCCAATACCCACTAACCTGCCCAATAATCACCCTCATCCCCAATACCCACTGCCCAATAATCACCCTCATCCCCAATTCCCACTGTCCAATAATCATCCTCATCCCCAATACCCACTGTCCAATAATCACCCTCATCCCCAATACCCACTGTCCAATAATCGCCCTCATCCCCAATACGCACTGCCCAATACTCACCCTCATCCTCAATACCCACTGCCCAATAATCACCATCATCCCCATCACCCACTGCCGAATAATCACCCTCATCCCCAATACCCACTGTCCAATAATCACCCTCATCCCCATTACCCACTGTCCAATAATCACCCTCATCCCCAATACCCACCAGCCCTGCCCAATAATCACCCTCATCCCCAATACCCATCACCCGTGCTAAATAATCACCCTCATCCACAATACCCACCACCCCTGCCCAATAATGACCCTCATCCCCAATACCCATCACCCCTGCCCAATAATCACCCTTATCTCCAATACCCTCTGTCCAATAATCACTCTCATTCCCAATAACCACTGCCCAATAATCACCCTCATCCCAAATACCGACCGCCCAATAATCTCCCTCATCCCCAATACCCACTGTCCAATAATCACCCTCATCCACAATACTCACTGCCAATAATCACCCTAATCCCCAATACCCACTGTCCAATAATCACGCTATTCCCAATACCCACTGTCCAATAATCACCCTCATCCCCAATACCCACTGCCAAATAATCACCCTCATCCCCAATACCCACTGTCCAATAATCACCCTCAACCCCAATACCCACTGCCCAATAATCACCCTCATCCCCAATACCAACTGCCCAATAATCACCCTCATGCCCAATACCCACTGCCCAATAATGACCCTCATCCCCAATACCAACCACCCCTGCCCAATAATGACCCTCATCCCCAATACCCATCACCCCTGCCCAATAAGCACCCTAATCCCCAATACGCACCAGCCCCTGCCCAATAATCACCTTCATCCCCAATACCCACTAACCTGCCCAATAACCACCCTCATCCCCAATACCCAATAACCTGCCCAATAATCACCCTCATCCCCAATACCCAATAACCTGCCCAATAATCAACATCATCCCCAATACCCACCAGACCCTGCCCAGTAATCACCCTCATCCCCAATACCCACTAACCTGCCCAATAATCACCCTCATCCCCAATACCAACTGCCCAATAATCACCCTCATCCCCAATACCCATTGCCCAATAATCACCCTCATCTTCAATACTCACTGCCCAATAATCACCCTCATCCCCAATACCAACTGTCCAATAATCACCCTCATCCGCAATACCAACTGCCCAATAATCACCCTCATCCACGATACCCACTGTCCAATAATCACCCTCATCCGCAATACCCACTGCCCAATAATAGCCCTCATCCCGAATACCCAACACCCCTGCCCAATAATCACCCTCATCCCCAATAACCACTAACCTGCCCAATAATCACCCGCATCCCCAGTACCCAATAACCTGCCCAATAATCACGCTCATCACCAATACCCAATAACCTGCCCAATAATCAACCTCATCCCCAATACCCACCAGCCGCTGCCCAATAATCACCCTCATCCCCAATACCCACTAATCTGCCCAATAATCACCCTCATCCCAAATACCCACTGCACAATAATCACCCTCATCCCCAATACCCACTGTCCAATAATCACCCTCGTCCC
The DNA here is from genome assembly GCF_964194155.1 of Cetorhinus maximus. NCBI lineage: Eukaryota > Metazoa > Chordata > Chondrichthyes > Lamniformes > Cetorhinidae > Cetorhinus > Cetorhinus maximus. Next base: position 77,491,597 of record NC_135900.1, on the reverse strand, counting down.
CAATACCCACTGTCCAATAATCACCTCATCCCCAATACCCACTGCCCAATACTCACCCTCATCCTCAATACCCACTGCCCAATAAACACCCTCATTCCCAATACCCACTGCCCAATATACACCCTCATCCCCAATACCCCACTGTCCAATATACACCCTCATCCCCAATACCCACTGCCCAATAATCACCCTCATTCCCAATACCAACTGCCCAATAATCACCCTCATCCCCAATACCCACTTCCCAATAATGACTCTCATCCCCAATACCCACCACCCCTGCCCAATAATGACCCTCATCCACAATACCTATCACCCCTGCCCAATAATCACCCTCATCTCCAATACGCACGAGCCCCTGCCCAATAATCACCTTCATCCCCAATACCCACTAACCTGCCCAATAACCACCCTCATCCCCAATACTAAATAACCTGCCCAATAATCAGCCTCATCCCCAATACCCACCAGCCCCTGCCCAATAATCACCCTCATCCCCAATACCCACTAATCTGCCCAATAATCACCCTCATCCCCAATACCCACTGCCCAATAATCACCCTCATCCCCAATATCCATTTCACAATAATCACCCTCATCTTCAAACCCACTGCCCAATAATCACCCTCATCCCCAATACCCACTGTCCAATAATCACCCTCATCCGCAATACCCACTGCCCAATAATCACCCTCATCCACGATACCCACTGTCCAATAATCACCCTCATCCGCAATACCCACTGCCCAAAAATAGCCCTCATCCCGAATACCTATCACGCCTGCACAATAATCACCCTCATCCCCAATACCCCACTAACCTGCCCCAATAATCACACTCATCCCCAGTACCCATTAACATGCCCAATAATCACCCTCATCACCAATACCCAATAACATGCCAAATAATCAACCTCATCCCCATTACCCACCAGCCCCTGCCAAATAATCACCCTCATTCCCAATACCCACTAACCTGCCCAATAATCACCCTCATCCCCAATACCCACTAACCTGCCCAAAAATCACCCTCATCCCCAATACCCAATAACCTGCCCAATAATCACCCTCATCCCCAATACCCAATAACCTGCCCAATAATCAACCTCATCCCCAATACACACCAGCCCCTGCCCAATATTCACCCTCATCCCCAATACCCACTAACCTGCCCAATAATCACCCTCATCCCCAATACCCACTATCCAATAATCACCCTCATCCACAATACCCTCTGTCCAATAATCACCCTCATCCCCAATACCCACTGCACAATAATCACCCTCATCCCCATTACCCACTGTCCAATAATCAGCCTCAACCCCAATACCCACTGCCCAATAATCACCCTCATCCCCAATACCAACTGCCCAATAATCACCCTCATGCCCAATACCCACTGCCCAATAATGACCCTCATCCCCAATACCAACCACCCTGCCCAATAATGACCCTCATCCCCAATACACATCACCCCTGCCCAATAAGCACCCTAATCCCCAATACGCACCAGCCCTGCCCAATAATCACCTTCATCCCCAATACCCACTAACCTGCCCAATAACCACCCTCATCCCCAATACCCAATAACCTGCCCAATAATCACCCTCATCCCCAATACCCAATAACCTGCCCAATAATCAACCTCATCCCCAATACCCACCAGACCCTGCCCAATAATCACCCTCATCCCCAATACCCACTAACCTGCCCAATAATCACCCTCATCCCCAATACTCACTGTCCAATAATCACCCTCATCCCCAATACTCACTGTCCAAAAACACCCTCATCCCCAATACCAACTGTCCAATAATCACCCTCATCCCCAATAGCCCCTGTCCAATAATCACTCTCAAACCAATACCCACGGCCCAATAATCACCCTCATTCCCAATACCCACTGCCAAATATTCACCCTCATCCCCAATACCCACTGTCCAATAATCACCCTCATTCCCAATACCCACTACCCAATAATCACCCTCATCCCCAATACCAACTGCCCAATAATCACCCTCATCCCAACACCCACTGCCCAAAAATGACTCGCATCCCCAATACCCACCACCCTGCCCAATAATGACCCTCATCCCCAATACCTATCACCCCTGCCCAATAATCACCCACATCCCCAATACGCACCAGCCCCTGCCCAATAATCACCTTCATCCCCAATATCCACTAACCTGCCCAATAAAAACCCTCATCCCCAGTACCCAATAACCTGCCCAATAATCACCCTCGTCCCCAATACCCAATAACCTGCCCAATAATCAACCTCATCCCCAATACCCACCAGCCGCTGCCCAATAATCACCCTCATCCCCAATACCCACTAACCTGCCCAATAATCACCCTCATCCCCAATACCCACTGCCCAATAATCACCCTCATCCCCAATTCCCACTGTCCAATAATCATCCTCATCCCCAATACCCACTGTCC